>NC_141041.1:27821818-28126590 GCF_052040795.2 Danio rerio | reverse complement strand
GGTCATAGGCCCCTAAGTGGAGTGCCAGGGGCACCCTGGGGCCTATACTGCAAGTCCAGGGAGAGAGGTGGACCCCTGGGTAGCTTGCTGGGGTCAGGATCCCTTAGGTGGAGGGCAAGGGGGCACCCTGGGGCCTACACTGCATGTCCAGGGAGAGAGGTGGACCCCTAGGTAGCTTGCCGGGGTCAGAGACCCCTAGTTGGAGGGCAAGGGGGCACCCTGGGGCCTTTAATGAAAGTCCAGGGAGGGAAGTGGACCCCTGGGTAGCTGGCTAGGGTCAGATTCCCCTAGGTGGAAGGCCATTGCGCACCCTGGGGCCTATACTGCAAGTCCAGGGAGAGAGGTGGACCCCTGGGTAGCTTGCTGGGGTCAGAGGCCCCTAGGTGGAGGGCCAGGAGGCACAATGGGGCCTATACTGCTAGTCCAGGGAGAGAGGTGGACCCCTGGGTAGCTTGCTGGCGTCAGGGGCCCTTAGGTGGAGGGCAAGGGGGCACCCTGGGGCCTACACTGCAAGTCCAGGGAGAGAGGTGGACCCCTGGGTAGCTTGCTGGGGTCAGAGGCCCACAGGTGGAGGGCCAGGGTGCACCCTTGGGCCTACACTGCAAGTCCAGGGAGAGAGGTGGACCCCTGGGTAGCTTGCTGGGGTCAGAGACCCCTAGTTGGAGGGCCAGGGGGCACCCTGGGGCCTTTAATGGAAGTCCAGGGAGGGAAGTGGACCCTGGGTAGCCTGCTGGGGTCAGATTCCCTTAAGTGGAAGGCCAGGGCGCACCCTGGGGCCTATACTGCAAGTCCAGGGAGAGAGGTGGACCCCTGGGTAGCTTGCTGGGGTCAGGGGCCCTTAGGTGGAGGGCCAGGTGCACCCTGGGGCCTATACTGCAAGTCCAGGAAGAGATGTGGACCCCTGGGTAGCTTGCTGGGGTCATAGGCCCCTAAGTGGAGTGCCAGGGGCACCCTGGGGCCTATACTGCAAGTCCAGGGAGAGAGGTGGACCCCTTGGTAGCTTGCTAGGGTCAGGATCCCTTAGGTGGAGGGCAAGGGGGCACCCTGGGGCCTACACTGCATGTCCAGGGAGAGAGGTGGACCCCTGGGTAGCTTGCTGGGGTCAGGGGCCCTTAGGTGGAGGGCCAGGTGGCACCCTGGGGCCTATACTGCAAGTCCAGGAAGAGATGTGGACCCCTGGGTAGCTTGCTGGGGTCAGGGGCCCTTAGGTGGAGGGCAAGGGGGCACCCTGGGGCCTACACTGCAAGTCCAGGGAGAGAGGTGGACCCCTGGGTAAATTGCTGGGGTCAGAGGCCCCCAGGTGGAGTGCCAAGGGGCACCCTTGGGCCTACACTGCAAGTCCAGGGAGAGAGGTGGACCCCTGGGTAGCTTGCCGGGGTCAGAGACCCCTAGTTGGAGGGCAAGGGGGCACCCTGGGGCCTTTACTGCAAGTCCAGGGAGAGAAGTGGACCCCTGGGTTGCTTGCTAGGGTCAGGGGCCCTTAGGTGGAGGGCCAGAGGGCATCCTGGGGCCTATACTGCAAGTCCAGGAAGAGATGTGGACCCCTGGGTAGCTTGCTGGGGTCATAGGCCCCTAAGTGGAGTGCCAGGGGCACCCTGGGGCCTATACTGCAAGTCCAGGGAGAGAGGTGAACCCCTGGGTAGCTTGCTGGGGTCAGGGGCCCTTAGGTGGAGGGCCAGGTGGCACCCTGGTGCCTATAATGCAAGTCCAGGAAGAGAGGTGGACCCCTGGGTAGCTTGCTGGGGTCAGAGGCCCCTAGGTGGAGGGCCAGGGGGCATCCTGGGGCCTACACTGCAAGTCCAGGGATAGACACGGACCCCTGGGTAGCTTGCTGGGGTCAGGGGCACCTAGATGGAGGGCCAGGGGTAACCCTGGGGCCTATACTGCAAGTCCAGGGAGAGAGGTGGACCCCTGGTTAGTTTGGTGGGCTCATGGGCCCTTACGTGGAGGGCCAGGGGCACCCTGGGGCCTATACTGCAACTCCAGGGAGAGAGGTGGACCCCTGGGTAGCTTACTGGGGTCAGAGGCCCTTAGGTGGAGGGCCAGGTGCACCCTGGGGCCTATACTGCAAGTCCAGGAAGAGATGTGGACCCCTGGGTAGCTTGCTGGGGTCAGAGGCCCCTAAGTGGAGTGCCAGGGGCACCCTGGGGCCTATACTGCAAGTCCAGGGAGAGAGGTGGACCCCTGGGTAGCTTGCTCGGGTCAGGATCCCTTAGGTGGAGGGCAAGGGGGCACCCTGGGGCCTTTAATGGAAGTCCAGGGAGGGAAGTGGACCCTGGGTAGCCTGCTGGGGTCAGATTCCCTTAGGTGGAAGGCCAGGGTGCACCCTGGGGCCTATACTGCAAGTCCAGGGAGAGAGGTGGACCCCTGGGTAGCTTGCTGGGGTCATAGGCCCCTAAGTGGAGTGCCAGGGGCACCCTGGGGCCTATACTGCAAGTCCAGGGAGAGAGGTGGACCCCTGGGTAGCTTGCTCGGGTCAGGATCCCTTAGGTGTAGGGCCAGGGGCACCCTGGGGCCTATACTGCATGTCCAGGAAGAGATGTGGACCCCTGGGTAGCTTGCTGGGGTCATAGGCCCCTAAGTGGAGTGCCAGGGGCACCCTGGGGCCTATACTGCAAGTCCAGGGAGAGAGGTGGACCCCTGGGTAGCTTGCAGGGGTCAGGGGCCGCTAGGTGGACGGCCAGGGGGCACCCTGGGGCCTACACTGCAAGTCCAGGGAGAGAGGTGGACCCCTGGGTAGCTTGCTGGGGTCAGAGGCCCCTAGGTGGAGGGCCAGGTGGCACAATGGGGCCTATACTGCTGGTCCAGGGAGAGAGGTGGACCCCTGGGTAGCTTGCTGGGGTCAGGGGCCCTTAGGTGGAGGGCCAGGGGGCACCCTGGGGCCTACAATGCAAGTCCAGGGAGAGAGGTGGACCCCTGGGTAGCTTGCTGGGGTCAGAGGCCCCCAGGTGGAGGGCCAGGGGGCACCCTTGGGCCTACACTGCAAGTCCAGGGAGAGAGGTGGACCCCTGGGTAGCTTGCTGGGGTCAGAGGCGCTTAGGTGGAGGGCCAGGGGCACCCTGGGGCCTATACTGCATGTCCAGGAAGAGATGTGGACCCCTGGGTAGCTTGCTGGGGTCATAGGCCCCTAAGTGGAGTGCCAGGGGCACCCTGGGGCCTATACTGCAAGTCCAGGGAGAGAGGTGGACCCCTGGGTAGCTTGCTCGGGTCAGGATCCCTTAGGTGTAGGGCCAGGGGCACCCTGGGGCCTATACTGCATGTCCAGGAAGAGATGTGGACCCCTGGGTAGCTTGCTGGGGTCATAGGCCCCTAAGTGGAGTGCCAGGGGCACCCTGGGGCCTATACTGCAAGTCCAGGGAGAGAGGTGGACCCCTGGGTAGCTTGCAGGGGTCAGGGGCCGCTAGGTGGACGGCCAGGGGGCACCCTGGGGCCTACACTGCAAGTCCAGGGAGAGAGGTGGACCCCTGGGTAGCTTGCTGGGGGCAGAGGCCCCTAGGTGGAGGGCCAGGTGGCACAATGGGGCCTATACTGCTGGTCCAGGGAGAGAGGTGGACCCCTGGGTAGCTTGCTGGGGTCAGGGGCCCTTAGGTGGAGGGCCAGGGGGCACCCTGGGGCCTACAATGCAAGTCCAGGGAGAGAGGTGGACCCCTGGGTAGCTTGCTGGGGTCAGAAGCCCCCAGGTGGAGGGCCAGGGGGCACCCTTGGGCCTACACTGCAAGTCCAGGGAGAGAGGTGGACCCCTGGGTAGCTTGCTGGGGTCAGAGACCCCTAGTTGGAGGGCCAGGGGCACCCTGGGGCCTTTTATGGAAGTCCAGGGAGGGAAGTGGACCCTGGGTAGCCTGCTGGGGTCAGATTCCCTTAGGTGGAAGGCCAGGGCGCACCCTGGGGCCTATACTGCAAGTCCAGGGAGAGAGGTGGACCCCTGGGTAGCTTGCTGGGGTCAGGGGCCCTTAGGTGGAGGGCCAGGTGCACCCTGGGGCCTATACTGCAAGTCCAGGAAGAGATGTGGACCCCTGGGTAGCTTGCTGGGGTCATAGGCCCCTAAGTGGAGTGCCAGGGGCACCCTGGGGCCTATACTGCAAGTCCAGGGAGAGAGGTGGACCCCTGGGTAGCTTGCTCGGGTCAGGATCCCTTAGGTGGAGGGCAAGGGGGCACCCTGGGGCCTATACTGCATGTCCAGGGAGAGAGGTGGACCCCTGAGTAGCTTGCTGGGGTCAGGGGCCCTTAGGTGGAGGGCCAGGGGGCACCCTGGGGCCTATACTGCAAGTCCAGGAAGAGATGTGGACCCCTGGGTAGCTTGCTGGGGTCAGGGGCCCTTAGGTGGAGGGCAAGGGGGCAACCTGGGGCCTACACTGCAAGTCCAGGGAGAGAGGTGGACCCCTGGGTAGCTTACTGGGGTCAGAGGCCCTTAGGTGGAGGGCCAGGGGGCACCCTGGGGCCTACACTGCAAGTCCAGGGAGAGAGGTTGACCCCTGGGTAGCTTGCTGGGGTCAGAGGCCCCTAGGTGGAGGGCCAGGAGGCACAATGTGGCCGATACTGCTGGTCCAGGGAGAGAGGTGGACCCCTGGGTAGCTTGCTGGGGTCAGGGGCCCTTAGGTGGAGGGCCAGGGGGCACCCTGGGGCCTACACTGCAAGTCCAGGGAGAGAGGTGGACCCCTAGGTAGCTTGCTGGGGTCAGAGGCCCCCAGGTGGAGGGCCAGGGGGCACCCTGGGGCCTTTAATGGAAGTCCAGGGAGGGAAGTGGACCCTGGGTAGCCTGCTGGGGTCAGATTCCCTTAGGTGGAAGGCCAGGGTGCACCCTGGGGCCTATACTGCAAGTCCAGGGAGAGAGGTGGACCCCTGGGTAGCTTGCTGGGGTCAGAGGCCCCTAGGTGGAGGGCCAGGAGGCACAATGGGGCCTATACTGCTAGTCCAGGGAGAGAGGTGGACCCCTGGGTAGCTTGCTGGCGTCAGGGGCCCTTAGGTGGAGGGCAAGGGGGCACCCTGGGGCCTACACTGCAAGTCCAGGGAGAGAGGTGGACCCCTGGGTAGCTTGCTGGGGTCAGAGGCCCCCAGGTGGAGGGCCAGGGGGCACCCTTGGGCCTACACTGCAAGTCCAGGGAGAGAGGTGGACCCCTGGGTAGCTTGCTGGGGTCAGAGACCCCTAGTTGGAGGGCCAGGGGGCACCCTGGGGCCTTTAATGGAAGTCCAGGGAGGGAAGTGGACCCTGGGTAGCCTGCTGGGGTCAGATTCCCTTAGGTGGAAGGCCAGGGCGCACCCTGGGGCCTATACTGCAAGTCCAGGGAGAGAGGTGGACCCCTGGGTAGCTTGCTGGGGTCAGGGGCCCTTAGGTGGAGGGCCAGGTGCACCCTGGGGCCTATACTGCAAGTCCAGGAAGAGAGGTGGACCCCTGGGTAGCTTGCTGGGGTCAGAGGCCCCTAGGTGGAGGGCCAGGGGGCATCCTGGGGCCTACACTGCAAGTCCAGGGATAGACACGGAACCCTGGGTAGCTTGCTGGGGTCAGGGGCACCTAGATGGAGGGCCAGGGGTAACCCTGGCGCCTATACTGCAAGTCCAGGGAGAGAGGTGGACCCCTGGTTAGTTTGCTGGGCTCATGGGCCCTTACGTGGAGGGCCAGGGGCACCCTGGGGCCTATATTGCAAGTCCAGGGAGAGAGCTGGTCCTCTTGGTAGCTTGCTTGGGTCAGAAGCCCCTAGGTGGGGTGCAAGGGGGCACCCTGGGGCCTATACTGCAAGTCCAGGGAGAGAGGTGGACCCCTGGGTAGCTTGCTGGGGTAAGGGGCCCCTAGGAAGAGGGCCAGGGGGCACCCTGGGGCCTATACTGCAAGACCAGGGAGAGAGGTGGACCCCTGGGTAGCTTGCTGGGGTCAGAGGCCCTTAGGTGGAGGGCCAGGTGGCACAATGGGGCCTATACTGCTGGTCCAGGGAGAGAGGTGGACCCCTGGGTAGCTTGCTGGGGTCAGGGGCCCTTAGGTGGAGGGCCAGGGGGCACCCTGGGGCCTACACTGCAAGTCCAGGGAGAGAGGTGGACCCCTGGGTAGCTTGCTGGGGTCAGAGGCCCCCAGGTGGAGGGCCAGGGGGCACCCTTGGGCCTACACTGCAAGTCCAGGGAGAGAGGTGGACCCCTGGGTAGCTTGCTGGGGTCAGAGACCCCTAGTTGGAGGGCCAGGGGCACCCTGGGGCCTTTTATGGAAGTCCAGGGAGGGAAGTGGACCCTGGGTAGCCTGCTGGGGTCAGATTCCCTTAGGTGGAAGGCCAGGGCGCACCCTGGGGCCTATACTGCAAGTCCAGGGAGAGAGGTGGACCCCTGGGTAGCTTGCTGGGGTCAGGGGCCCTTAGGTGGAGGGCCAGGTGCACCCTGGGGCCTATACTGCAAGTCCAGGAAGAGATGTGGACCCCTGGGTAGCTTGCTGGGGTCAGAGGCCCCTAAGTGGAGTGCCAGGGGCACCCTGGGGCCTATACTGCAAGTCCAGGGAGAGAGGTGGACCCCTGGGTAGCTTGCTCGGGTCAGGATCCCTTAGGTGGAGGGCAAGGGGGCACCCTGGGGCCTACACTGCATGTCCAGGGAGAGAGGTGGACCCCTGAGTAGCTTGCTGGGGTCAGGGGCCCTTAGGTGGAGGGCCAGGGGGCACCCTGGGGCCTATACTGCAAGTCCAGGAAGAGATGTGGACCCCTGGGTAGCTTGCTGGGGTCAGGGGCCCTTAGGTGGAGGGCAAGGGGGCAACCTGGGGCCTACACTGCAAGTCCAGAGAGAGGTGGACCCCTGGGTAGCTTACTGGGGTCAGAGGCCCTTAGGTGGAGGGCCAGGGGGCACCCTGGGGTCTACACTGCAAGTCCAGGGAGAGAGGTGGACCCCTGGGTAGCTTGCTGGGGTCAGAGGCCCCTAGGTGGAGGGCCAGGAGGCACAATGTGGCCTATACTGCTGGTCCAGGGAGAGAGGTGGACCCCTGGGTAGCTTGCTGGGGTCAGGGGCCCTTAGGTGGAGGGCCAGGGGCCACCCTGGGGCCTACACTGCAAGTCCAGGGAGAGAGGTGGACCCCTGGGTAGCTTGCTGGGGTCAGAGGCCCCCAGGTGGAGGGCCAGGGGGCACCCTTGGGCCTACACTGCAAGTCCAGGGAGAGAGGTGGACCCCTGGGTAGCTTGCTGGGGTCAGAGACCCCTAGTTGGAGGGCAAGGGGGCACCCTGGGGCCTTTAATGGAAGTCCAGGGAGGGAAGTGGACCCTGGGTAGCCTGCTGGGGTCAGATTCCCTTAGGTGGAAGGCCAGGGTGCACCCTGGGGCCTATACTGCAAGTCCAGGGAGAGAGGTGGACCCCTGGGTAGCTTGCTGGGGTCAGAGGCCCTTAGGTGGAGGGCCAGGGGCACCCTGGGGCCTATACTGCATGTCCAGGAAGAGATGTGGACCCCTGGGTAGCTTGCTGGGTTCATAGGCCCCTAAGTGGAGTGCCAGGGGCACCCTGGGGCCTATACTGCAAGTCCAGGGAGAGAGGTGGACCCCTGGGTAGCTTGCTAGGGTCAGGATCCCTTAGGTGGAGGGCCAGGGGCACCCTGGGGCCTATACTGCATGTCCAGGAAGAGATGTGGACCCCTGGGTAGCTTGCTGGGGTCATAGGCCCCTAAGTGGAGTGCCAGGGGCACCCTGGGGCCTATACTGCAAGTCCAGGGAGAGAGGTGGACCCCTGGGTAGCTTGCCGGGGTCAGGGGCCGCTAGGTGGACGGCCAGGGGGCACTCTGGTGCCTACACTGCAAGTCCAGGGAGAGAGGTGGACCCCTGGGTAGCTTGCTGGGGTCAGAGGCCCCTAGGTGGAGGGCCAGGTGGCACAATGGGGCCTATACGGCTGGTCCAGGGAGAGAGGTGGACCCCTGGGTAGCTTGCTGGGGTCAGGGGCCCTTAGGTGGAGGGCCAGGGGTCACCCTGGGGCCTACACTGCAAGTCCAGGGAGAGAGGTGGACCCCTGGGTAGCTTGCTGGGGTCAGAGGCCCCCAGGTGGAGGGCCAGGGGGCACACTTGGGCCTACACTGCAAGTCCAGGGAGAGAGGTGGACCCCTGGGTAGCTTGCTGGGGTCAGATACCCCTAGTTGGAGGGCCAGGGGCACCCTGGGGCCTTTTATGGAAGTCCAGGGAGGGAAGTGGACCCTGGGTAGCCTGCTGGGGTCAGATTCCCTTAGGTGGAAGGCCAGGGCGCACCCTGGGGCCTATACTGCAAGTCCAGGGAGAGAGGTGGACCCCTGGGTATCTTGCTGGGGTCAGGGGCGCTTAGGTGGAGGGCCAGGTGCACCCTGGGGCCTATACTGCAAGTGCAGGAAGAGATGTGGACCCCTGGGTAGCTTGCTGGGGTCATAGGCCCCTAAGTGGAGTGCCAGGGGCACCCTGGGGCCTATACTGCAAGTCCAGGGAGAGAGGTGGACCCCTGGGTAGCTTGCTCGGGTCAGGATCCCTTAGGTGGAGGGCAAGGGGGCACCCTAAGGCCTACACTGCATGTCCAGGGAGAAAGGTGGACCCCTGGGTAGCTTGCTGGATTCAGGGGCCCTTAGGTGGAGGGCCAGGGGGCACCCTGGGGCCTATACTGCAAGTCCAGGAAGAGATGTGGACCCCTGGGTAGCTTGCTGGGGTCAGGGGCCCTTAGGTGGAGGGCAAGGGGGCACCCTGGGGCCTATACTGCAATTCCAGGGAGAGAGGTGGACCCCTGGTTAGTTTGCTGGGCTCATGGGCCCTTACGTGGAGGGCCAGGGGCACCCTGGGGCCTATACTGCTGGTCCAGGGAGAGAGGTGGACCCCTGGGTAGCTTGCTGGGGTCAGGGGCCCTTAGGTGGAGGGCAAGGGGGCACCCTGGGGCCTACACTGCAAGTCCAGGGAGAGAGGTGGACCCCTAGGTAGCTTGCTGGGGTCAGAGGCCCTTAGGTGGAGGGCCAGGGGGCACCCTGGGGCCTACACTGCAAGTCCAGGGAGAGAGGTGGACCCCTGGGTAGCTTGCTGGGGTCAGAGGCCCCTAGTTGGAGGGCCAGGAGGCACAATGGGGCCTATACTGCTGGTCCAGGGAGAGAGGTGGACCCCTGGGTAGCTTGCTGGGGTCAGGGGCCCTTAGGTGGAGGGCCAGGGGGCACCCTGGGGCCTACACTGCAAGTCCAGGGAGAGAGGTGGACCCCTGGGTAGCTTGCTGGGGTCAGAGGCCCCCAGGTGGAGGGCCAGGGGGCACCCTTGGCCTACACTGCAAGTCCAGGGAGAGAGGTGGACCCCTGGGTAGCTTGCTGGGGTCAGAGACCCCTAGTTGGAGGGCAAGGGGGCACCCTGGGGCCTTTAATGGAAGTCCAGGGAGGGAAGTGGACCCTGGGTTGCCTGCTGGGGTCAGATTCCCTTAGGTGGAAGGCCAGGGTGCACCCTGGGGCCTATACTGCAAGTCCAGGGAGAGAGGTGGACCCCTGGGTAGCTTGCTGGGGTCAGGGGCCCTTAGGTGGAGGGCCAGGGGCACCCTGGGGCCTATACTGCATGTCCAGGAAGAGATGTGGACCCCTGGGTAGCTTGCTGGGGTCATAGGCCCCTAAGTGGAGTGCCAGGGGCACCCTGGGGCCTATACTGCAAGTCCAGGGAGAGAGGTGGACCCCTGGGTAGCTTGCTGGGGTCAGGGGCACTTAGGTGGAGGGCCAGGGGGCACCCTGGGGCCTACACTGCAAGTCCAGGTAGAGAGGTGGACCCCTGGGTAGCTTTCTGGGGTCAGAGGCCCCTAGGTGGAGGGCCAGGAGGCACAATGGGGCCTATACTGCTAGTCCAGGGAGAGAGGTGGACCCCTGGGTAGCTTGCTGGGGTCAGGGGCCCTTAGGTGGAGGGCAAGGGAGCACCCTGGGGCCTACACTGCAAGTCCAGGGAGAGAGGTGGACCCCTGGGTAGCTTGCTGGGGTCAGAGGCCCCCAGGTGGAGGGCCAGGGGGCACCCTTGGGCCTACACTGCAAGTCCAGGGAGAGAGGTGGACCCCTGGGTAGCTTGCTGGGGTCAGAGACCCCTAGTTGGAGGGCAAGGGGGCACCCTGGGGCCTTTAATGGAAGTCCAGGGAGGGAAGTGGACCCTGGGTAGCCTGCTGGGGTCAGATTCCCTTAGGTGGAAGGCCAGGGTGCACCCTGGGGCCTATACTGCAAGTCCAGGAAGAGATGTGGACCCCTGGGTAGCTTGCTGGGGTCAGAGGCCCCCAGGTGGAGGGCCAGGTGCACCCTGGGGCCTATACTGCAAGTCCAGGAAGAGATGTGGACCCCTGGGTAGCTTGCTGGGGTCATAGGCCCCTAAGTGGAGTGCCAGGGGCACCCTGGGGCCTATACTGCAAGTCCAGGGAGAGATCTGGACCCCTCGGTAGCTTGCTGGGTTCAGAAGCCCCTATGTGGAGGGCCAGGGGGCACCCTGGGGCCTATACTGCAAGATCAGGGAGAGAGGTGGTCCCCTGGGTTGCTTGCTGGGGTCAGCGACCCCTAGGTGGAGGGCAAGGGGGCACCCTGGGGCCTCCACTGCAAGTCCAAGGAGAGAGGTGGACCCCTGGGTAGCTTGCTGGGATCAGGGGCCCTTAGGTGGAGGGCCAGGTGGCACTCTGGGGCCTATAATGCAAGTCCAGGAAGAGAGGTGGACCCCTGGGTACCTTGCTGGGGTCAGAGGCCCCTAGGTGGAGGGCCAGGGGGCATCCTGGGGCCTACACTGCAAGTCCAGGGATAGACACGGACCCCTGGGTAGCTTGCTGGGGTCAGGGGCACCTAGATGGAGGGCCAGGGGTAACCCTGGGGCCTATACTGCAAGTCCAGGGAGAGAGGTGGACCCCTGGTTAGTTTGCTGGGCTCATGGGCCCTTACGTGGAGGGCCAGGGGCACCCTGGGGCATATACTGCAAGTCCAGGGAGAGAGGTGGACCCCTGGGTAGCTTGCTGGGGTAAGGTGGCCCTAGGAGGAGGGCCAGGGGGCACCCTGGGGCCTATACTGCAAGACCAGGGAGAGAGGTGGACCATTGGGTAGCTTGCTGTGGTCAGAGACCCTTAGGTGGAGGGCAAGGGGGCACAATGGGGCCTACACTTCAAGTCCAGGGAGAGAGGTGGACCCCTTGGTAGCTTGCTGGGGTCAATGGCCCCCAGGTGGAGGGCCAGGGGGCTCCCTTGGGCCTACACTGCAAGTCCAGGGAGAGAGGTGGACCCCTGGGTAGCTAGCTGGGGTCATAGGCCCCTAAATGGAGTGCCAGGGGCACACTGGGGCCTATACTGCAAGTCCAGGGAGAGAGGTGGACCCCTGGGTAGCTTGCTGGGGTCAGGGGCCCTTAGTTGGAGGGCCAGGTGGCACCCTGGGGCCTATACTGCAAGTCCAGGAAGAGAGGTGGACCCCTGGGTAGCTTGCTGGGTTCAGAGGCCCCTAGGTGGAAGACCAGGGGGCATCCTGGGGCCTACACTGCATGTCCAGGGAGAGAGGTAGACCCCTGGGTAGCTTGCTGGGGTCAGAGGCCCCTAGGTGGAGGGCCAGGAGGCACAATGGGGCCTATGCTGCTGGTCCAGGGAGAGAGGTGGACCCCTGGGTAGCTTGCTGGGGTCAGGGGCCCTTAGGTGGAGGGCCAGGGGCACCCTGGGGCCTATACTGCATGTCCAGGAAGAGATGTGGATCCCTGGGTAGCTTGCTGGGGTCATAGGCCCCTAAGTAGAGTGCCAGGGGCACCCTGGGGCCTATACTGCAAGTCCAGGGAGAGAGGTGGACCCCTGGGTAGCTTGCTGGGGTCAGGGGCACTAAGGTGGAGGGCCAGGGGGCACCCTGGGGCCTACACTGCAAGTCCAGGGAGAGAGGTGGACCGCTGGGTAGCTTGCTGGGGTCAGAGGCCCTAGGTGGAGGGCCAGGAGGCACAATGGGGCCTATGCTGCTGGTCCAGGGAGAGAGGTGGACCCCTGGGTAGCTTGCTGGGGTCAGGGGCCCTTAGGTATAGGGCCAGGGGGCACCCTGGGGGCTACACTGCAAGTCCAGGGAGAGAGGTGGACCCCTGGGTAGCTTGCTGGGGTCAGAGGCCCCCAGGTGGAGGGCCAGGGGGCACCCTTGGGCCTACACTGCAAGTCCAGGGAGAGAGGTGGACCCCTGGGTAGCTTGCTGGGGTCAGAGACCCCTAGTTGGAGGGCCAGGGGGCACCCTGGGGCCTTTAATGGAAGTCCAGGGAGGGAAGTGGACCCATGGGTAGCCTGCTGGGGTCAGATTCCCTTAGGTGGAAGGCCAGGGCGCACCCTGGGGCCTATACTGCAAGTCCAGGGAGAGAGGTGGACCCCTGGGTAGCTTGCTGGGGTCAGGGGCCCTTAGGTGGAGGGCCAGGTGCACCCTGGACCTATACTGCAAGTCCAGGAAGAGATGTGGACCCCTGGGTAGCTTGCTGGGGTCATAGGCCCCTAAGTGGAGTGCCAGGGGCACCCTGGGGCCTATACTGCAAGTCCAGGGAGAGAGGTGGACCCCTGGGTAGCTTGCTGGGGTCAGGGGCCCTTAGGTGGAGGACCAGGGGGCACCCTGGGGCCTACACTGCAAGTCCAGGGAGAGAGGTGGACCCCTGGGTAGCTTGCTGGGGTCAGAGGCCCCTAGGTGGAGGGCCAGGAGGCACAATGGGGCCTATACTGCTGGTCCAGTGAGAGAGATGGACCCCTGGGTAGCTTGCTGGGGTCAGGGGCCCTTAGGTGGAGGGCCAGGGGGCACCCTGGGGCCTACACTGCAAGTCCAGGGAGAGAGGTGGACCCCTGGGTAGCTTGCTGGGGTCAGAGGCCCCCAGGTGGAGGGCCAGGGGGCACCCTTGGGCCTACACTGCAAGTCCAGGGAGAGAGGTGGACCCCTGGGTAGCTTGCTGGGGTCAGAGACCCCTAGTTGGAGGGCCAGGGGCACCCTGGGGCCTTTTATGGAAGTCCAGGGAGGGAAGTGGACCCTGGGTAGCCTGCTGGGGTCAGATTCCCTTAGGTGGAAGGCCAGGGCGCACCCTGGGGCCTATACTGCAAGTCCAGGGAGAGAGGTGGACCCCTGGGTAGCTTGCTGGGGTCAGGGGCCCTTAGGTGGAGGGCCAGGTGCACCCTGGGGCCTATACTGCAAGTCCAGGAAGAGATGTGGACCCCTGGGTAGCTTGCTGGGGTCATAGGCCCCTAAGTGGAGTGCCAGGGGCACCCTGGGGCCTATACTGCAAGTCCAGGGAGAGAGGTGGACCCCTGGGTAGCTTGCTCGGGTCAGGATCCCTTAGGTGGAGGGCAAGGGGGCACCCTGGGGCCTACACTGCATGTCCAGGGAGAGAGGTGGACCCCTGGGTAGCTTGCTGGGGACAGGGGCCCTTAGGTGGAGGGCCAGGGGGCACCCTGGGGCCTATACTGCAAGTCCAGGAAGAGATGTGGACCCCTGGGTAGCTTGCTAGGGTCAGGGGCCCTTAGGTGGAGGGCAAGGGGGCACCCTGGGGCCTACACTGCAAGTCCAGGGAGAGAGGTGGACCCCTGGGTAGCTTACTGGGGTCAGAGGCCCTTAGGTGGAGGGCCAGGGGGCACCCTGGGGCCTACACTGCAAGTCCAGGGAGAGAGGTGGACCCCTGGGTAGCTTGCTGGGGTCAGGGGACCTTAGGTGGAGGGCCAGGGGCACCCTGGGGCCTATACTGCATGTCCAGGAAGAGATGTGGACCCCTGGGTAGCTTGCTGGGGTCATAGGCCCCTAAGTGGAGGGCCAGGGGGCACCCTGGGGCCTACACTGCAAGTCCAGGTAGAGAGGTGGACCCCTGGGTAGCTTGCTGGGGTCAGAGGCCCCTAGGTGGAGGGCCAGGAGGCACAATGGGGCCTATACTGCTAGTCCAGGGAGAGAGGTGGACCCCTGGGTAGCTTGCTGGGGTCAGGGGCCCTTAGGTGGAGGGCAAGGGGGCACCCTGGGGCCTACACTGCAAGTCCAGGGAGAGAGGTGGACCCCTGGGTAGCTTGCTGGGGTCAGAGGCCCCCAGGTGGAGGGCCAGGGGGCACCCTTGGGCCTACACTGCAAGTCCAGGGAGAGAGGTGGACCACTGGGTAGCTTGCTGGGGTCAGAGACCCCTAGTTGGAGGGCCAGGGGAAACCCTGGGGCCTTTAATGGAAGTCCAGGGAGGGGAGTGGACCCTAGGTAGCCTGCTAGGGTCAGATTCCCTTAGGTGGAAGGCCAGGGCGCACCCTGGTGCCTATAATGCAAGTCCAGGAAGAGAGGTGGACCCCTGGGTAGCTTGCTGGGGTCAGAGGCCCCTAGGTGGAGGGCCAGGGGGCATCCTGGGGCCTACACTGCAAGTCCAGGGATAGACACGGACCCCTGGGTAGCTTGCTGGGGTCAGGGGCACCTAGATGGAGGGCCAGGGGTAACCCTGGGGCCTATACTGCAAGTCCAGGGAGAGAGGTGGACCCCTGGTTAGTTTGCTGGGCTCATGGGCCCTTACGTGGAGGGCCAGGGGCACCCTGGGGCCTATACTGCAAGTCCAGGGAGAGAGCTGATTCTCTGGGTAGCTTGCTGGGGTCAAAAGCCCCTAGGTGGGGTGCAAGGGGGCACCCTGGGGCCTATACTGCAAGTTCAGGGAGAGAGGTGGACCCCTGGGTAGCTTGCTGGGGTAAGGGGCCCCTAGGAGGAGGGCCAGGGGGCACCCTGGGGCCTATACTGCAAGACCAGGGAGAGAGGTGGACCCCTTGGTAGCTTGCTGGGGTCAGGGGCCCTTAGGTGGAGGGCCAGGTGCACCCTGGGGCCTATACTGCAAGTCCAGGAAGAGATGTGGACCCCTGGGTAGCTTGCTGGGGTCATAGGCCCCTAAGTGGAGTGCCAGGGGCACCCTGGGGCCTATACTGCAAGTCCAGGGAGAGAGGTGGACCCCTGGGTAGCTTGCTGGGGTCAGGATCCCTTAGGTGGAGGGCAAGGGGGCACCCTGGGGCCTACACTGCATGTCCAGGGAGAGAGGTGGACCCCTAGGTAGCTTGCTGGGGTCAGGGGCCCTTAGGTGGAGGGCCAGGTGGCACCCTGGGGCCTATACTGCAAGTCCAGGAAGAGATGTGGACCCCTGGGTAGCTTGCTGGGGTCAGGGGCCCTTAGGTGGAGGGCAAGGGGGCACCCTGGGGCCTACACTGCAAGTCCAGGGAGAGAGGTGGACCCCTGGGTAAATTGCTGGGGTCAGAGGCCCCCAGGTGGAGTGCCAAGGGGCACCCTTGGGCCTACACTGCAAGTCCAGGGAGAGAGATGGACCCCTGGGTAGCTTGCCGGGGTCAGAGACCCCTAGTTGGAGGGCAAGGGGGCACCCTGGGGCCTTTAATGAAAGTCCAGGGAGGGAAGTGGACCCCTGGGTAGCTGGCTAGGGTCAGATTCCCCTAGGTGGAAGGCCATTGCGCACCCTGGGGCCTATACTGCAAGTCCAGGGAGAGAGGTGGACCCCTGGGTAGCTTGCTAGGGTCAGGGGCCCTTAGGTGGAGGGCCAGAGGGCACCCTTGGGCCTATACTGCAAGTCCAGGAAGAGATGTGGACCCCTGGGTAGCTTGCTGGGGTCATAGGCCCCTAAGTGGAGTGCCAGGGGCACCCTGGGGCCTATACTGCAAGTCCAGGGAGAGAGGTGGACCCCTGGGTAGCTTGCTGGGGTCAGAGGCCCCTAGGTGGAGGGCCAGGGGGCATCCTGGGGCCTACACTGCAAGTCCAGGAATAGACACGGACCCCTGGGTAGCTTGCTGGGGTCAGGGGCACCTAGATGGAGGGCCAGGGGTAACCCTGGGGCCTATACTGCAAGTCCAGGGAGAGAGGTGGACCCCTGGTTAGTTTGCTGGGCTCATGGGCCCTTACGTGGAGGGCCAGGGGCACCCTGGGGCCTATACTGCTAGTTCAGGGAGAGAGGTGGACCCCTGGGTAGCTTGCTGGGGTCAGGGGCCCTTAGGTGGAGGGCAAGGGGGCACCCTGGGGCCTACACTGCAAGTCCAGGGAGAGAGGTGGACCCCTGGGTAGCTTGCTGGGGTCAGAGGCCCCCAGGTGGAGGGCCAGGGTGCACCCTTGGGCCTACACTGCAAGTCCAGGGAGAGAGGTGGACCCCTGGGTAGCTTGCTGGGGTCAGAGACCCCTAGTTGGAGGGCCAGGGGGCACCCTGGGGCCTTTAATGGAAGTCCAGGGAGGGAAGTGGACCCTGGGTAGCCTGCTGGGGTCAGATTCCCTTAAGTGGAAGGCCAGGGCGCACCCTGGGGCCTATACTGCAAGTCCAGGGAGAGAGGTGGACCCCTGGGTAGCTTGCTGGGGTCAGGGGCCCTTAGGTGGAGGGCCAGGTGCACCCTGGGGCCTATACTGCAAGTCCAGGAAGAGATGTGGACCCCTGGGTAGCTTGCTGGGGTCATAGGCCCCTAAGTGGAGTGCCAGGGGCACCCTGGGGCCTATACTGCAAGTCCAGGGAGAGAGGTGGACCCCTTGGTAGCTTGCTAGGGTCAGGATCCCTTAGGTGGAGGGCAAGGGGGCACCCTGGGGCCTACACTGCATGTCCAGGGAGAGAGGTGGACCCCTGGGTAGCTTGCTGGGGTCAGGGGCCCTTAGGTGGAGGGCCAGGTGGCACCCTGGGGCCTATACTGCAAGTCCAGGAAGAGATGTGGACCCCTGGGTAGCTTGCTGGGGTCAGGGGCCCTTAGGTGGAGGGCAAGGGGGCACCCTGGGGCCTACACTGCAAGTCCAGGGAGAGAGGTGGACCCCTGGGTAAATTGCTGGGGTCAGAGGCCCCCAGGTGGAGTGCCAAGGGGCACCCTTGGGCCTACACTGCAAGTCCAGGGAGAGAGGTGGACCCCTGGGTAGCTTGCCGGGGTCAGAGACCCCTAGTTGGAGGGCAAGGGGGCACCCTGGGGCCTTTACTGCAAGTCCAGGGAGAGAAGTGGACCCCTGGGTTGCTTGCTAGGGTCAGGGGCCCTTAGGTGGAGGGCCAGAGGGCATCCTGGGGCCTATACTGCAAGTCCAGGAAGAGATGTGGACCCCTGGGTAGCTTGCTGGGGTCATAGGCCCCTAAGTGGAGTGCCAGGGGCACCCTGGGGCCTATACTGCAAGTCCAGGGAGAGAGGTGAACCCCTGGGTAGCTTGCTGGGGTCAGGGGCCCTTAGGTGGAGGGCCAGGTGGCACCCTGGTGCCTATAATGCAAGTCCAGGAAGAGAGGTGGACCCCTGGGTAGCTTGCTGGGGTCAGAGACCCCTAGGTGGAGGGCCAGGGGGCATCCTGGGGCCTACACTGCAAGTCCAGGGATAGACACGGACCCCTGGGTAGCTTGCTGGGGTCAGGGGCACCTAGATGGAGGGCCAGGGGTAACCCTGGGGCCTATACTGCAAGTCCAGGGAGAGAGGTGGACCCCTGGTTAGTTTGCTGGGCTCATGGGCCCTTACGTGGAGGGCCAGGGGCACCCTGGGGCCTATACTGCAACTCCAGGGAGAGAGCTGATTCTCTGGGTAGCTTGCTGGGGTCAAAAGCCCCTAGGTGGGGTGCAAGGGGGCACCCTGGGGCCTATACTGCAAGTCCAGGGAGAGAGGTGGACCCCTGGGCAGCTTGCTGGGGTAAGGGGCCCCTAGGAGGAGGGCCAGGGGGCACCCTGGGGCCTATACTGCAAGACCAGGGAGAGAGGTGGACCCCTTGGTAGCTTGCTGGGGTAAGGGGCCCTTAGGTGGAGGGCCAGGTGCACCCTGGGGCCTATACTGCAAGTCCAGGAAGAGATGTGGACCCCTGGGTAGCTTGCTGGGGTCATAGGCCCCTAAGTGGAGTGCCAGGGGCACCCTGGGGCCTATACTGCAAGTCCAGGGAGAGAGGTGGACCCCTGGGTAGCTTGCTGGGGTCAGGATCCCTTAGGTGGAGGGCAAGGGGGCACCCTGGGGCCTACACTGCATGTCCAGGGAGAAAGGTGGACCCCTGGGTAGCTTGCTGGGTTCAGAGGCCCCTAGGTGGAAGACCAGGGGGCATCCTGGGGCCTACACTGCATGTCCAGGGAGAGAGGTAGACCCCTGGGTAGCTTGCTGGGGTCAGAGGCCCCTAGGTGGAGGGCCAGGAGGCACAATGGGGCCTATGCTGCTGGTCCAGGGAGAGAGGTGGACCCCTGGGTAGCTTGCTGGGGTCAAGGGCCCTTAGGTGGAGGGCCAGGGGCACCCCTGGGCCTATACTGCATGTCCAGGAAGAGATGTGGACCCCTGGGTAGCTTGCTGGGGTCATAGGCCCCTAAGTAGTGCCAGGGGCACCCTGGGGCCTATACTGCAAGTCCAGGGAGAGAGGTGGACCCCTGGGTAGCTTGCTGGGGTCAGGGGCACTAAGGTGGAGGGCCAGGGGGCACCCTGGGGCCTACACTGCAAGTCCAGGGAGAGAGGTGGACCCCTGGGTAGCTTGCTGGGGTCAGAGGCCCTAGGTGGAGGGCCAGGAGGCACAATGGGGCCTATGCTGCTGGTCCAGGGAGAGAGGTGGACCCCTGGGTAGCTTGCTGGGGTCAGGGGCCCTTAGGTATAGGGCCAGGGGGCACCCTGGGGGCTACACTGCAAGTCCAGGGAGAGAGGTGGACCCCTGGGTAGCTTGCTGGGGTCAGAGGCCCCCAGGTGGAGGGCCAGGGGGCACCCTTGGGCCTACACTGCAAGTCCAGGGAGAGAGGTGGACCCCTGGGTAGCTTGCTGGGGTTTAGAGACCCCTAGTTGGAGGGCCAGGGGGCACCCTGGGGCCTTTAATGGAAGTCCAGGGAGGGAAGTGGACCCCTGGGTAGCTTGCTGGGGTCATAGGCCCCTAAGTGGAGTGCCAGGGGCACCCTGGGGCCTATACTGCAAGTCCAGGGAGAGAGGTGGACCCCTGGGTAGCTTGCTGGGGTCAGGGGCCGCTAGGTGGAGGGCCAGGGGGCACCCTGGGGCCTACACTGCAAGTCCAGGGAGAGAGGTGGACCCCTGGGTAGCTTGCTGGGGTCAGAGGCCCCTAGGTGGAGGGCCAGGTGGCACAATGGGGCCTATACTGCTGGTCCAGGGAGAGAGGTGGACCCCTGGGTAGCTTGCTGGGGTCAGGGGCCCTTAGGTGGAGGGCCAGGGGGCACCCTGGGGCCTACACTGCAAGTCCAGGGAGAGAGGTGGACCCCTGGGTAGCTTGCTGGGGTCAGAGGCCCCCAGGTGGAGGGCCAGGGGGCACCCTTGGGCCTACACTGCAAGTCCAGGGAGAGAGGTGGACCCCTGGGTAGCTTGCTGGGGTCAGAGACCCCTAGTTGGAGGGCCAGGGGCACCCTGGGGCCTTTTATGGAAGTCCAGGGAGGGAAGTGGACCCTGGGTAGCCTGCTGGGGTCAGATTCCCTTAGGTGGAAGGCCAGGGCGCACCCTGGGGCCTATACTGCAAGTCCAGGGAGAGAGGTGGACACCTGGGTAGCTTGCTGGGGTCAGGGGCCCTTAGGTGGAGGGCCAGGTGCACCCTGGGGCCTATACTGCAAGTCCAGGAAGAGATGTGGACCCCTGGGTAGCTTGCTGGGGTCAGAGGCCCCTAAGTGGAGTGCCAGGGGCACCCTGGGGCCTATACTGCAAGTCCAGGGAGAGAGGTGGACCCCTGGGTAGCTTGCTCGGGTCAGGATCCCTTAGGTGGAGGGCAAGGGGGCACCCTGGGGCCTACACTGCATGTCCAGGGAGAGAGGTGGACCCCTGAGTAGCTTGCTGGGGTCAGGGGCCCATAGGTGGAGGGCCAGGGGGCACCCTGGGGCCTATACTGCAAGTCCAGGAAGAGATGTGGACCCCTGGGTAGCTTGCTGGGGTCAGGGGCCCTTAGGTGGAGGGCAAGGGGGCAACCTGGGGCCTACACTGCAAGTCCAGGGAGAGAGGTGGACCCCTGGGTAGCTTACTGGGGTCAGAGGCCCTTAGGTGGAGGGCCAGGTGCACCCTGGGGCCTATACTGCAAGTCCAGGAAGAGATGTGGACCCCTGGGTAGCTTGCTGGGGTCAGAGGCCCCTAAGTGGAGTGCCAGGGGCACCCTGGGGCCTATACTGCAAGTCCAGGGAGAGAGGTGGACCCCTGGGTAGCTTGCTCGGGTCAGGATCCCTTAGGTGGAGGGCAAGGGGGCACCCTGGGGCCTTTAATGGAAGTCCAGGGAGGGAAGTGGACCCTGGGTAGCCTGCTGGGGTCAGATTCCCTTAGGTGGAAGGCCAGGGTGCACCCTGGGGCCTATACTGCAAGTCCAGGGAGAGAGGTGGACCCCTGGGTAGCTTGCTGGGGTCAGAGGCCCTTAGGTGGAGGGCCAGGGGCACCCTGGGGCCTATACTGCATGTCCAGGAAGAGATGTGGACCCCTGGGTAGCTTGCTGGGGTCATAGGCCCCTAAGTGGAGTGCCAGGGGCACCCTGGGGCCTATACTGCAAGTCCAGGGAGAGAGGTGGACCCCTGGGTAGCTTGCTCGGGTCAGGATCCCTTAGGTGTAGGGCCAGGGGCACCCTGGGGCCTATACTGCATGTCCAGGAAGAGATGTGGACCCCTGGGTAGCTTGCTGGGGTCATAGGCCCCTAAGTGGAGTGCCAGGGGCACCCTGGGGCCTATACTGCAAGTCCAGGGAGAGAGGTGGACCCCTGGGTAGCTTGCAGGGGTCAGGGGCCGCTAGGTGGACGGCCAGGGGGCACCCTGGGGCCTACACTGCAAGTCCAGGGAGAGAGGTGGACCCCTGGGTAGCTTGCTGGGGTCAGAGGCCCCTAGGTGGAGGGCCAGGTGGCACAATGGGGCCTATACTGCTGGTCCAGGGAGAGAGGTGGACCCCTGGGTAGCTTGCTGGGGTCAGGGGCCCTTAGGTGGAGGGCCAGGGGGCACCCTGGGGCCTACAATGCAAGTCCAGGGAGAGAGGTGGACCCCTGGGTAGCTTGCTGGGGTCAGAGGCCCCCAGGTGGAGGGCCAGGGGGCACCCTTGGGCCTACACTGCAAGTCCAGGGAGAGAGGTGGACCCCTGGGTAGCTTGCTGGGGTCAGAGGCGCTTAGGTGGAGGGCCAGGGGCACCCTGGGGCCTATACTGCATGTCCAGGAAGAGATGTGGACCCCTGGGTAGCTTGCTGGGGTCATAGGCCCCTAAGTGGAGTGCCAGGGGCACCCTGGGGCCTATACTGCAAGTCCAGGGAGAGAGGTGGACCCCTGGGTAGCTTGCTCGGGTCAGGATCCCTTAGGTGTAGGGCCAGGGGCACCCTGGGGCCTATACTGCATGTCCAGGAAGAGATGTGGACCCCTGGGTAGCTTGCTGGGGTCATAGGCCCCTAAGTGGAGTGCCAGGGGCACCCTGGGGCCTATACTGCAAGTCCAGGGAGAGAGGTGGACCCCTGGGTAGCTTGCAGGGGTCAGGGGCCGCTAGGTGGACGGCCAGGGGGCACCCTGGGGCCTACACTGCAAGTCCAGGGAGAGAGGTGGACCCCTGGGTAGCTTGCTGGGGGCAGAGGCCCCTAGGTGGAGGGCCAGGTGGCACAATGGGGCCTATACTGCTGGTCCAGGGAGAGAGGTGGACCCCTGGGTAGCTTGCTGGGGTCAGGGGCCCTTAGGTGGAGGGCCAGGGGGCACCCTGGGGCCTACAATGCAAGTCCAGGGAGAGAGGTGGACCCCTGGGTAGCTTGCTGGGGTCAGAAGCCCCCAGGTGGAGGGCCAGGGGGCACCCTTGGGCCTACACTGCAAGTCCAGGGAGAGAGGTGGACCCCTGGGTAGCTTGCTGGGGTCAGAGACCCCTAGTTGGAGGGCCAGGGGCACCCTGGGGCCTTTTATGGAAGTCCAGGGAGGGAAGTGGACCCTGGGTAGCCTGCTGGGGTCAGATTCCCTTAGGTGGAAGGCCAGGGCGCACCCTGGGGCCTATACTGCAAGTCCAGGGAGAGAGGTGGACCCCTGGGTAGCTTGCTGGGGTCAGGGGCCCTTAGGTGGAGGGCCAGGTGCACCCTGGGGCCTATACTGCAAGTCCAGGAAGAGATGTGGACCCCTGGGTAGCTTGCTGGGGTCATAGGCCCCTAAGTGGAGTGCCAGGGGCACCCTGGGGCCTATACTGCAAGTCCAGGGAGAGAGGTGGACCCCTGGGTAGCTTGCTCGGGTCAGGATCCCTTAGGTGGAGGGCAAGGGGGCACCCTGGGGCCTATACTGCATGTCCAGGGAGAGAGGTGGACCCCTGAGTAGCTTGCTGGGGTCAGGGGCCCTTAGGTGGAGGGCCAGGGGGCACCCTGGGGCCTATACTGCAAGTCCAGGAAGAGATGTGGACCCCTGGGTAGCTTGCTGGGGTCAGGGGCCCTTAGGTGGAGGGCAAGGGGGCAACCTGGGGCCTACACTGCAAGTCCAGGGAGAGAGGTGGACCCCTGGGTAGCTTACTGGGGTCAGAGGCCCTTAGGTGGAGGGCCAGGGGGCACCCTGGGGCCTACACTGCAAGTCCAGGGAGAGAGGTTGACCCCTGGGTAGCTTGCTGGGGTCAGAGGCCCCTAGGTGGAGGGCCAGGAGGCACAATGTGGCCGATACTGCTGGTCCAGGGAGAGAGGTGGACCCCTGGGTAGCTTGCTGGGGTCAGGGGCCCTTAGGTGGAGGGCCAGGGGGCACCCTGGGGCCTACACTGCAAGTCCAGGGAGAGAGGTGGACCCCTAGGTAGCTTGCTGGGGTCAGAGGCCCCCAGGTGGAGGGCCAGGGGGCACCCTGGGGCCTTTAATGGAAGTCCAGGGAGGGAAGTGGACCCTGGGTAGCCTGCTGGGGTCAGATTCCCTGAGGTGGAAGGCCAGGGTGCACCCTGGGGCCTATACTGCAAGTCCAGGGAGAGAGGTGGACCCCTGGGTAGCTTGCTGGGGTCAGAGGCCCCTAGGTGGAGGGCCATGAGGCACAATGGGGCCTATACTGCTAGTCCAGGGAGAGAGGTGGACCCCTGGGTAGCTTGCTGGCGTCAGGGGCCCTTAGGTGGAGGGCAAGGGGGCACCCTGGGGCCTACACTGCAAGTCCAGGGAGAGAGGTGGACCCCTGGGTAGCTTGCTGGGGTCAGAGGCCCCCAGGTGGAGGGCCAGGGGGCACCCTTGGGCCTACACTGCAAGTCCAGGGAGAGAGGTGGACCCCTGGGTAGCTTGCTGGGGTCAGAGACCCCTAGTTGGAGGGCCAGGGGGCACCCTGGGGCCTTTAATGGAAGTCCAGGGAGGGAAGTGGACCCTGGGTAGCCTGCTGGGGTCAGATTCCCTTAGGTGGAAGGCCAGGGCGCACCCTGGGGCCTATACTGCAAGTCCAGGGAGAGAGGTGGACCCCTGGGTAGCTTGCTGGGGTCAGGGGCCCTTAGGTGGAGGGCCAGGTGCACCCTGGGGCCTATACTGCAAGTCCAGGAAGAGAGGTGGACCCCTGGGTAGCTTGCTGGGGTCAGAGGCCCCTAGGTGGAGGGCCAGGGGGCATCCTGGGGCCTACACTGCAAGTCCAGGGATAGACACGGAACCCTGGGTAGCTTGCTGGGGTCAGGGGCACCTAGATGGAGGGCCAGGGGTAACCCTGGCGCCTATACTGCAAGTCCAGGGAGAGAGGTGGACCCCTGGTTAGTTTGCTGGGCTCATGGGCCCTTACGTGGAGGGCCAGGGGCACCCTGGGGCCTATATTGCAAGTCCAGGGAGAGAGCTGGTCCTCTTGGTAGCTTGCTTGGGTCAGAAGCCCCTAGGTGGGGTGCAAGGGGGCACCCTGGGGCCTATACTGCAAGTCCAGGGAGAGAGGTGGACCCCTGGGTAGCTTGCTGGGGTAAGGGGCCCCTAGGAAGAGGGCCAGGGGGCACCCTGGGGCCTATACTGCAAGACCAGGGAGAGAGGTGGACCCCTGGGTAGCTTGCTGGGGTCAGAGGCCCTTAGGTGGAGGGCCAGGTGGCACAATGGGGCCTATACTGCTGGTCCAGGGAGAGAGGTGGACCCCTGGGTAGCTTGCTGGGGTCAGGGGCCCTTAGGTGGAGGGCCAGGGGGCACCCTGGGGCCTACACTGCAAGTCCAGGGAGAGAGGTGGACCCCTGGGTAGCTTGCTGGGGTCAGAGGCCCCCAGGTGGAGGGCCAGGGGGCACCCTTGGGCCTACACTGCAAGTCCAGGGAGAGAGGTGGACCCCTGGGTAGCTTGCTGGGGTCAGAGACCCCTAGTTGGAGGGCCAGGGGCACCCTGGGGCCTTTTATGGAAGTCCAGGGAGGGAAGTGGACCCTGGGTAGCCTGCTGGGGTCAGATTCCCTTAGGTGGAAGGCCAGGGCGCACCCTGGGGCCTATACTGCAAGTCCAGGGAGAGAGGTGGACCCCTGGGTAGCTTGCTGGGGTCAGGGGCCCTTAGGTGGAGGGCCAGGTGCACCCTGGGGCCTATACTGCAAGTCCAGGAAGAGATGTGGACCCCTGGGTAGCTTGCTGGGGTCAGAGGCCCCTAAGTGGAGTGCCAGGGGCACCCTGGGGCCTATACTGCAAGTCCAGGGAGAGAGGTGGACCCCTGGGTAGCTTGCTCGGGTCAGGATCCCTTAGGTGGAGGGCAAGGGGGCACCCTGGGGCCTACACTGCATGTCCAGGGAGAGAGGTGGACCCCTGAGTAGCTTGCTGGGGTCAGGGGCCCTTAGGTGGAGGGCCAGGGGGCACCCTGGGGCCTATACTGCAAGTCCAGGAAGAGATGTGGACCCCTGGGTAGCTTGCTGGGGTCAGGGGCCCTTAGGTGGAGGGCAAGGGGGCAACCTGGGGCCTACACTGCAAGTCCAGGGAGAGAGGTGGACCCCTGGGTAGCTTACTGGGGTCAGAGGCCCTTAGGTGGAGGGCCAGGGGGCACCCTGGGGTCTACACTGCAAGTCCAGGGAGAGAGGTGGACCCCTGGGTAGCTTGCTGGGGTCAGAGGCCCCTAGGTGGAGGGCCAGGAGGCACAATGTGGCCTATACTGCTGGTCCAGGGAGAGAGGTGGACCCCTGGGTAGCTTGCTGGGGTCAGGGGCCCTTAGGTGGAGGGCCAGGGGCCACCCTGGGGCCTACACTGCAAGTCCAGGGAGAGAGGTGGACCCCTGGGTAGCTTGCTGGGGTCAGAGGCCCCCAGGTGGAGGGCCAGGGGGCACCCTTGGGCCTACACTGCAAGTCCAGGGAGAGAGGTGGACCCCTGGGTAGCTTGCTGGGGTCAGAGACCCCTAGTTGGAGGGCAAGGGGGCACCCTGGGGCCTTTAATGGAAGTCCAGGGAGGGAAGTGGACCCTGGGTAGCCTGCTGGGGTCAGATTCCCTTAGGTGGAAGGCCAGGGTGCACCCTGGGGCCTATACTGCAAGTCCAGGGAGAGAGGTGGACCCCTGGGTAGCTTGCTGGGGTCAGAGGCCCTTAGGTGGAGGGCCAGGGGCACCCTGGGGCCTATACTGCATGTCCAGGAAGAGATGTGGACCCCTGGGTAGCTTGCTGGGTTCATAGGCCCCTAAGTGGAGTGCCAGGGGCACCCTGGGGCCTATACTGCAAGTCCAGGGAGAGAGGTGGACCCCTGGGTAGCTTGCTCGGGTCAGGATCCCTTAGGTGGAGGGCCAGGGGCACCCTGGGGCCTATACTGCATGTCCAGGAAGAGATGTGGACCCCTGGGTAGCTTGCTGGGGTCATAGGCCCCTAAGTGGAGTGCCAGGGGCACCCTGGGGCCTATACTGCAAGTCCAGGGAGAGAGGTGGACCCCTGGGTAGCTTGCCGGGGTCAGGGGCCGCTAGGTGGACGGCCAGGGGGCACTCTGGGGCCTACACTGCAAGTCCAGGGAGAGAGGTGGACCCCTGGGTAGCTTGCTGGGGTCAGAGGCCCCTAGGTGGAGGGCCAGGTGGCACAATGGGGCCTATACGGCTGGTCCAGGGAGAGAGGTGGACCCCTGGGTAGCTTGCTGGGGTCAGGGGCCCTTAGGTGGAGGGCCAGGGGTCACCCTGGGGCCTACACTGCAAGTCCAGGGAGAGAGGTGGACCCCTGGGTAGCTTGCTGGGGTCAGAGGCCCCCAGGTGGAGGGCCAGGGGGCACACTTGGGCCTACACTGCAAGTCCAGGGAGAGAGGTGGACCCCTGGGTAGCTTGCTGGGGTCAGAGACCCCTAGTTGGAGGGCCAGGGGCACCCTGGGGCCTTTTATGGAAGTCCAGGGAGGGAAGTGGACCCTGGGTAGCCTGCTGGGGTCAGATTCCCTTAGGTGGAAGGCCAGGGCGCACCCTGGGGCCTATACTGCAAGTCCAGGGAGAGAGGTGGACCCCTGGGTATCTTGCTGGGGTCAGGGGCGCTTAGGTGGAGGGCCAGGTGCACCCTGGGGCCTATACTGCAAGTGCAGGAAGAGATGTGGACCCCTGGGTAGCTTGCTGGGGTCATAGGCCCCTAAGTGGAGTGCCAGGGGCACCCTGGGGCCTATACTGCAAGTCCAGGGAGAGAGGTGGACCCCTGGGTAGCTTGCTCGGGTCAGGATCCCTTAGGTGGAGGGCAAGGGGGCACCCTAAGGCCTACACTGCATGTCCAGGGAGAAAGGTGGACCCCTGGGTAGCTTGCTGGATTCAGGGGCCCTTAGGTGGAGGGCCAGGGGGCACCCTGGGGCCTATACTGCAAGTCCAGGAAGAGATGTGGACCCCTGGGTAGCTTGCTGGGGTCAGGGGCCCTTAGGTGGAGGGCAAGGGGGCACCCTGGGGCCTATACTGCAATTCCAGGGAGAGAGGTGGACCCCTGGTTAGTTTGCTGGGCTCATGGGCCCTTACGTGGAGGGCCAGGGGCACCCTGGGGCCTATACTGCTGGTCCAGGGAGAGAGGTGGACCCCTGGGTAGCTTGCTGGGGTCAGGGGCCCTTAGGTGGAGGGCAAGGGGGCACCCTGGGGCCTACACTGCAAGTCCAGGGAGAGAGGTGGACCCCTAGGTAGCTTGCTGGGGTCAGAGGCCCTTAGGTGGAGGGCCAGGGGGCACCCTGGGGCCTACACTGCAAGTCCAGGGAGAGAGGTGGACCCCTGGGTAGCTTGCTGGGGTCAGAGGCCCCTAGTTGGAGGGCCAGGAGGCACAATGGGGCCTATACTGCTGGTCCAGGGAGAGAGGTGGACCCCTGGGTAGCTTGCTGGGGTCAGGGGCCCTTAGGTGGAGGGCCAGGGGGCACCCTGGGGCCTACACTGCAAGTCCAGGGAGAGAGGTGGACCCCTGGGTAGCTTGCTGGGGTCAGAGGCCCCCAGGTGGAGGGCCAGGGGACACCCTTGGCCTACACTGCAAGTCCAGGGAGAGAGGTGGACCCCTGGGTAGCTTGCTGGGGTCAGAGACCCCTAGTTGGAGGGCAAGGGGGCACCCTGGGGCCTTTAATGGAAGTCCAGGGAGGGAAGTGGACCCTGGGTTGCCTGCTGGGGTCAGATTCCCTTAGGTGGAAGGCCAGGGTGCACCCTGGGGCCTATACTGCAAGTCCAGGGAGAGAGGTGGACCCCTGGGTAGCTTGCTGGGGTCAGGGGCCCTTAGGTGGAGGGCCAGGGGCACCCTGGGGCCTATACTGCATGTCCAGGAAGAGATGTGGACCCCTGGGTAGCTTGCTGGGGTCATAGGCCCCTAAGTGGAGTGCCAGGGGCACCCTGGGGCCTATACTGCAAGTCCAGGGAGAGAGGTGGACCCCTGGGTAGCTTGCTGGGGTCAGGGGCACTTAGGTGGAGGGCCAGGGGGCACCCTGGGGCCTACACTGCAAGTCCAGGTAGAGAGGTGGACCCCTGGGTAGCTTTCTGGGGTCAGAGGCCCCTAGGTGGAGGGCCAGGAGGCACAATGGGGCCTATACTGCTAGTCCAGGGAGAGAGGTGGACCCCTGGGTAGCTTGCTGGGGTCAGGGGCCCTTAGGTGGAGGGCAAGGGAGCACCCTGGGGCCTACACTGCAAGTCCAGGGAGAGAGGTGGACCCCTGGGTAGCTTGCTGGGGTCAGAGGCCCCCAGGTGGAGGGCCAGGGGGCACCCTTGGGCCTACACTGCAAGTCCAGGGAGAGAGGTGGACCCCTGGGTAGCTTGCTGGGGTCAGAGACCCCTAGTTGGAGGGCAAGGGGGCACCCTGGGGCCTTTAATGGAAGTCCAGGGAGGGAAGTGGACCCTGGGTAGCCTGCTGGGGTCAGATTCCCTTAGGTGGAAGGCCAGGGTGCACCCTGGGGCCTATACTGCAAGTCCAGGAAGAGATGTGGACCCCTGGGTAGCTTGCTGGGGTCAGAGGCCCCCAGGTGGAGGGCCAGGTGCACCCTGGGGCCTATACTGCAAGTCCAGGAAGAGATGTGGACCCCTGGGTAGCTTGCTGGGGTCATAGGCCCCTAAGTGGAGTGCCAGGGGCACCCTGGGGCCTATACTGCAAGTCCAGGGAGAGAGGTGGACCCCTTGGTAGCTTGCTAGGGTCAGGATCCCTTAGGTGGAGGGCAAGGGGGCACCCTGGGGCCTACACTGCATGTCCAGGGAGAGAGGTGGACCCCTGGGTAGCTTGCTGGGGTCAGGGGCCCTTAGGTGGAGGGCCAGGTGGCACCCTGGGGCCTATACTGCAAGTCCAGGAAGAGATGTGGACCCCTGGGTAGCTTGCTGGGGTCAGGGGCCCTTAGGTGGAGGGCAAGGGGGCACCCTGGGGCCTACACTGCAAGTCCAGGGAGAGAGGTGGACCCCTGGGTAAATTGCTGGGGTCAGAGGCCCCCAGGTGGAGTGCCAAGGGGCACCCTTGGGCCTACACTGCAAGTCCAGGGAGAGAGGTGGACCCCTGGGTAGCTTGCCGGGGTCAGAGACCCCTAGTTGGAGGGCAAGGGGGCACCCTGGGGCCTATACTGCAAGTCCAGGGAGAGAGGTGGACCCCTGGGTAGCTTGCTAGGGTCAGGGGCCCTTAGGTGGAGGGCCAGAGGGCACCCTGGGGCCTATACTGCAAGTCCAGGAAGAGATGTGGACCCCTGGGTAGCTTGCTGGGGTCATAGGCCCCTAAGTGGAGTGCCAGGGGCACCCTGGGGCCTATACTGCAAGTCCAGGGAGTGAGGTGGACCCCTGGGTAGCTTGCTGGGTTCAGGGGCCCTTAGGTGGAGGGCCAGGTGGCACCCTGGTGCCTATAATGCAAGTCCAGGAAGAGAGGTGGACCCCTGGGTAGCTTGCTGGGGTCAGAGGCCCCTAGGTGGAGGGCCAGGGGGCATCCTGGGGCCTACACTGCAAGTCTATGGATAGACACGGACCCCTGGGTAGCTTGCTGGGGTCAGGGGCACCTAGATGGAGGGCCAGGGGTAACCCTGGGGCCTATACTGCAAGTCCAGGGAGAGAGGTGGACCCCTGGTTAGTTTGCTGGGCTCATGGGCCCTTACGTGGAGGGCCAGGGGCACCTTGGGGCCTATACTGCAAGTCCAGGGAGAGAGCTGATTCTCTGGGTAGCTTGCTGGGGTCAAAAGCCCCTAGGTGGGGTGCAAGGGGGCACCCTGGGGCCTATACTGCAAGTCCAGGGAGAGAGGTGGACCCCTTGGTAGCTTGCTGGGGTCAGGGGCCCTTAGGTGGAGGGCCAGGTGCACCCTGGGGCCTATACTGCAAGTCCAGGAAGAGATGTGGACCCCTGGGTAGCTTGCTGGGGTCATAGGCCCCTAAGTGGAGTGCCAGGGGCACCCTGGGGCCTATACTGCAAGTCCAGGGAGAGAGGTGGACCACTGGGTAGCTTGCTGGGGTCAGGATCCCTTAGGTGGAGGGCAAGGGGGCACCCTGGGGCCTACACTGCATGTCCAGGGAGAGAGGTGGACCCCTAGGTAGCTTGCTGGGGTCAGGGGCCCTTAGGTGGAGGGCCAGGTGGCACCCTGGGGCCAATACTGCAAGTCCAGGAAGAGATGTGGACCCCTGGGTAGCTTGCTGGGGTCAGGGGCCCTTAGGTGGAGGCCAAGGGGGCACCCTGGGGCCTACACTGCAAGTCCAGGGAGAGAGGTGGACCCCTGGGTAAATTGCTGGGGTCAGAGGCCCCCAGGTGGAGTGCCAAGGGGCACCCTTATGCCTACACTGCAAGTCCAGGGAGAGAGGTGGACCCCTGGGTAGCTTGCCGGGGTCAGAGACCCCTAGTTGGAGGGCAAGGGGGCACCCTGGGGCCTTTAATGGAAGTCCAGGGAGGGAAGTGGACCCCTGGGTAGCTGGCTAGGGTCAGATTCCCCTAGGTGGAAAGCCAAGGCGCACCCTGGGGCCTATACTGCAAGTCCAGGGAGAGAGGTGGACCCCTGGGTAGCTTGCTAGGGTCAGGGGCCCTTAGGTGGAGGGCCAGAGGGCACCCTTGGGCCTATACTGCAAGTCCAGGGAGAGAGGTGGACCCCTTGGTAGCTTGCTGGGGTCAGGGGCCCTTAGGTGGAGGGCCAGGTGCACCCTGGGGCCTATACTGCAAGTCCAGGAAGAGATGTGGACCCCTGGGTAGCTTGCTGGGGTCATAGGCCCCTAAGTGGAGTGCCAGGGGCACCCTGGGGCCTATACTGCAAGTCCAGGGAGAGAGGTGGACCCCTGGGTAGCTTGCTGGGGTCAGGATCCCTTAGGTGGAGGGCAAGGGGGCACCCTGGGGCCTACACTGCATGTCCAGGGAGAGAGGTGGACCCCTGGGTATTTTGCTGGGGTAAGGGGCCCTTAGGTGGAGGGCAGGTGGCACCCTGGGGCCTATACTGCAAGTCCAGGAAGAGATGTGGACCCCTGGGTAGCTTGCTGGGGTCAGGGGCCCTTAGGTGGAGGGCAAGGGGGCACCCTGGGGCCTACACTGCAAGTCCAGGGAGAGAGGTGGACCCCTGGGTAAATTGCTGGGGTCAGAGGCCCCCAGGTAGAGTGCCAAGGGGCACCCTTGGGCCTACACTGCAAGTCCAGGGAGAGAGGTGGACCCCTGGGTAGCTTGCCGGGGTCAGAGACCCCTAGTTGGAGGGCAAGGGGGCACCCTGGGGCCTTTAATGGAAGTCCAGGGAAGGAAGTGGACCCCTGGGTAGCTGGCTAGGGTCAGATTCCCCTAGGTGGAAGGCCATGGCGCACCCTGGGGCCTATACTGCAAGTCCAGGGAGAGAGGTGGACCCCTGGGTAGCTTGTTAGGGTCAGGGGCCCTTAGGTGGAAGGCCAGAGGGCACCCTTGGGCCTATACTGCAAGTCCAGGAAGAGATGTGGACCCCTGGGTAGCTTGCTGGGGTCATAGGCCCTCTAAGTGGAGTGCCAGGGGCACCCTGGGGCCTATACTGCAAGTCCAGGGAGAGAGGTGGACCCCTGGGTAGCTTGCTGGGGTCAGGGGCCCTTAGGTGGAGGGCCAGGTGGCACCCTGGTGCCTATAATGCAAGTCCAGGAAGAGAGGTGGACCCCTGGGTAGCTTGCTGGGGTCAGAGGCCCCTAGGTGGAGGGCCAGGGGGCATCCTGGGGCCTACACTGCAAGTCCAGGGATAGACACGGACCCCTGGGTAGCTTGCTGGGGTCAGGGGCACCTAGATGGAGGGCCAGGGCTAACCCTGGGGCCTATACTGCAAGTCCAGGGAGAGAGGTGGACCCCTGGTTAGTTTGCTGGGCTCATGGGCCCTTACTTGGAGGGCCAGGGGCACCCTGGGGCCTATACTGCAAGTCCAGGGAGAGAGCTGATTCTCTGGGTAGCTTGCTGGGGTCAAAAGCCCCTAGGTGGGGTGCAAGGGGGCACCCTGGGGCCTATACTGCAAGTCCAGGGAGAGAGGTGGACCCCTGGGTAGCTTGCTGGGGTAAGGGGCCCCTAGGAGGAGGGCCAGGGGGCACCCTGGGGCCTATACTGCAAGACCAGGGAGAGAGGTGGACCCCTTGGTAGCTTGCTGGGGTCAGGGGCCCTTAGGTGGAGGGCCAGGTGCACCCTGGGGCCTATACTGCAAGTCCAGGAAGAGATGTGGACCCCTGGGTAGCTTGCTGGGGTCATAGGCCCCTAAGTGGAGTGCCAGGGGCACCCTGGGACCTATACTGCAAGTCCAGGGAGAGAGGTGGACCCCTGGGTAGCTTGCTTGGGTCAGGATCCCTTAGGTGGAGGGCAAGGGGGCACGCTGGGGCCTACACTGCATGTCCAGGGAGAGAGGTGGACCCCTAGGTAGCTTGCTAGGGTCAGGGGCCCTTAGGTGGAGGGCCAGGTGGCACCCTGGGGCCTATACTGCAAGTCCAGGAAGAGATGTGGACCCCTGGGTAGCTTGCTGGGGTCAGGGGCCCTTAGGTGGATGGCAAGGGGGCACCCTGGGGCCTACACTGCAAGTCCAGGGAGAGAGGTGGACCCCTGGGTAAATTGCTGGGGTCAGAGGCCCCCAGGTGGAGTGCCAAGGGGCACCCTTGGGCCTACACTGCAAGTCCAGGGAGAGAGGTGGACCCCTGGGTAGCTTGCCGGGGTCAGAGACCCCTAGTTGGAGGGCAAGGGGGCACCCTGGGGCCTTTAATGGAAGTCCAGGGAGGGAAGTGGACCCCTGGGTAGCTGGCTAGGGTCAGATTCCCCTAGGTGGAAGGCCATGGCGCACCCTGGGGCCTATACTGCAAGTCCAGGGAGAGAGGTGGACCCCTGGGTAGCTTGCTAGGGTCAGGGGCCCTTAGGTGGAGGGCCAGAGGGCACCCTTGGGCCTATACTGCAAGTCCAGGAAGAGACGTGGACCCCTGGGTAGCTTGCTGGGGTCATAGGCCCCTAAGTGGAGTGCCAGGGGCACCCTGGGGCCTATACTGCAAGTCCAGGGAGAGAGGTGGACCCCTGGGTAGCTTGCTGGGGTCAGGGGCCCTTAGGTGGAGGGCCAGGGGCACCCTGGGGCCTATACTGCAAGTCCAGGAAGAGATCTGGACCCCTGGGTAGCTTGCTGGGGTCATAGGCCCCTAAGTGGAGTGCCAGGGGCACCCTGGGGCCTATACTGCAAGTCCAGGGAGAGAGGTGGACCCCTGGGTAGCTTGCTGGGGTCAGGGGCCCTTAGGTGGAGGGCCACAGGGCACCCTGGGGCCTACACTGCAAGTCCAGGGAGAGAGGTGGACCCCTGGGTAGCTTTCTGGGGTCAGAGGCCCTTAGGTGGAGGGCCAGGAGGCACAATGGGGCCTATACTGCTAGTCCAGGGAGAGAGGTGGACCCCTGGGTAGCTTGCTGGGGTCAGGGGCCCTTAGGTGGAGGGCAAGGGAGCACCCTGGGGCCTACACTGCAAGTCCAGGGAGAGAGGTGGACCCCTGGGTAGCTTGCTAGGGTCAGAGGCCCCCAGGTGGAGGGCCAGGGGGCACCCTTGGGCCTACACTGCAAGTCCAGGGAGAGAGGTGGACCCCTGGGTAGCTTGCTGGGGTCAGAGACCCCTAGTTGGAGGGCAAGGGGGCACCCTGGGGCCTTTAATGGAAGTCCAGGGAGGGAAGTGGACCCTGGGTAGCCTGCTGGGGTCAGATTCCCTTAGGTGGAAGGCCAGGGTGCACCCTGGGGCCTATACTGCAAGTCCAGGAAGAGATGTGGACCCCTGGGTAGCTTGCTGGGGTCAGAGGCCCCCAGGTGGAGGGCCAGGTGCACCCTGGGGCCTATACTGCAAGTCCAGGAAGAGATGTGGACCCCTGGGTAGCTTGCTGGGGTCATAGGCCCCTAAGTGGAGTGCCAGGGGCACCCTGGGGCCTATACTGCAAGTCCAGGGAGAGAGGTGGACCCCTTGGTAGCTTGCTAGGGTCAGGATCCCTTAGGTGGAGGGCAAGGGGGCACCCTGGGGCCTACACTGCATGTCCAGGGAGAGAGGTGGACCCCTGGGTAGCTTGCTGGGGTCAGGGGCCCTTAGGTGGAGGGCCAGGTGGCACCCTGGGGCCTATACTACAAGTCCAGGAAGAGATGTGGACCCCTGGGTAGCTTGCTGGGGTCAGGGGCCCTTAGGTGGAGGGCAAGGGGGCACCCTGGGGCCTACACTGCAAGTCCAGGGAGAGAGGTGGACCCCTGGGTAAATTGCTGGGGTCAGAGGCCCCCAGATGGAGTGCCAAGGGGCACCCTTGGGCCTACACTGCAAGTCCAGGGAGAGAGGTGGACCCCTGGGTAGCTTGCCGGGGTCAGAGACCCCTAGTTGGAGGGCAAGGGGGCACCCTGGGGCCTATACTGCAAGTCCAGGGAGAGAGGTGGACCCCTGGGTAGCTTGCTAGGGTCAGGGGCCCTTAGGTGGAGGGCCAGAGGGCACCCTGGGGCCTATACTGCAAGTCCAGGAAGAGATGTGGACCCCTGGGTAGCTTGCTGGGGTCATAGGCCCCTAAGTGGAGTGCCAGGGGCACCCTGGGGCCTATACTGCAAGTCCAGGGAGTGAGGTGGACCCCTGGGTAGCTTGCTGGGGTCAGGGGCCCTTAGGTGGAGGGCCAGGTGGCACCCTGGTGCCTATAATGCAAGTCCAGGAAGAGAGGTGGACCCCTGGGTATCTTGCTGGGGTCAGAGGCCCCTAGGTGGAGGGCCAGGGGGCATCCTGGGGCCTACACTGCAAGTCCATGGATAGACACGGACCCCTGGGTAGCTTGCTGGGGTCAGGGGCACCTAGATGGAGGGCCAGGGGTAACCCTGGGGCCTATACTGCAAGTCCAGGGAGAGAGGTGGACCCCTGGTTAGTTTGCTGGGCTCATGGGCCCTTACGTGGAGGGCCAGGGGCACCTTGGGGCCTATACTGCAAGTCCAGAGAGAGCTGATTCTCTGGGTAGCTTGCTGGGGTCAAAAGCCCCTAGGTGGGGTGCAAGGGGGCACCCTGGGGCCTATACTGCAAGTCCAGGGAGAGAAGTGGACCCCTTGGTAGCTTGCTGGGGTCAGGGGCCCTTAGGTGGAGGGCCAGGTGCACCCTGGGGCCTATACTGCAAGTCCAGGAAGAGATGTGGACCCCTGGGTAGCTTGCTGGGGTCATAGGCCCCTAAGTGGAGTGCCAGGGGCACCCTGGGGCCTATACTGCAAGTCCAGGGAGAGAGGTGGACCACTGGGTAGCTTGCTGGGGTCAGGATCCCTTAGGTGGAGGGCAAGGGGGCACCCTGGGGCCTACACTGCATGTCCAGGGAGAGAGGTGGACCCCTAGGTAGCTTGCTGGGGTCAGGGGCCCTTAGGTGGAGGGCCAGGTGGCACCCTGGGGCCAATACTGCAAGTCCAGGAAGAGATGTGGACCCCTGGGTAGCTTGCTGGGGTCAGGGGCCCTTAGGTGGAGGCCAAGGGGGCACCCTGGGGCCTACACTGCAAGTCCAGGGAGAGAGGTGGACCCCTGGGTAAATTGCTGGGGTCAGAGGCCCCCAGGTGGAGTGCCAAAGGGCACCCTTATGCCTACACTGCAAGTCCAGGGAGAGAGGTGGACCCCTGGGTAGCTTGCCGGGGTCAGAGACCCCTAGTTGGAGGGCAAGGGGGCACCCTGGGGCCTTTAATGGAAGTCCAGGGAGGGAAGTGGACCCCTGGGTAGCTGGCTAGGGTCAGATTCCCCTAGGTGGAAAGCCAAGGCGCACCCTGGGGCCTATACTGCAAGTCCAGGGAGAGAGGTGGACCCCTGGGTAGCTTGCTAGGGTCAGGGGCCCTTAGGTGGAGGGCCAGAGGGCACCCTTGGGCCTATACTACAAGTCCAGGAAGAGATGTGGACCCCTGGGTAGCTTGCTGGGGTCATAGGCCCCTAAGTGGAGTGCCAGGGGCACCCTGGGGCCTATACTGCAAGTCCAGGGAGAGAGGTGGACCCCTGGGTAGCTTGCTGGGGTCAGGATCCCTTAGGTGGAGGGCAAGGGGGCACCCTGGGGCCTACACTGCATGTCCAGGGAGAGAGGTGGACCCCTGGGTATTTTGCTGGGGTCAGGGGCCCTTAGGTGGAGGGCCAGGTGGCACCCTGGGGCCTATACTGCAAGTCCAGGAAGAGATGTGGACCCCTGGGTAGCTTGCTGGGGTCAGGGGCCCTTAGGTGGAGGGCAAGGGGGCACCCTGGGGCCTACACTGCAACTCCAGGGAGAGAGGTGGACCCCTGGGTAAATTGCTGGGGTCAGAGGCCCCCAGGTGGAGTGCCAAGGGGCACCCTTGGGCCTACACTGCAAGTCCAGGGAGAGAGGTGGACCCCTGGGTAGCTTGCCGGGGTCAGAGACCCCTAGTTGGAGGGCAAGGGGGCACCCTGGGGCCTTTAATGGAAGTCCAGGGAAGGAAGTGGACCCCTGGGTAGCTGGCTTAGGTCAGATTCCCCTAGGTGGAAGGCCATGGCGCACCCTGGGGCCTATACTGCAAGTCCAGGGAGAGAGGTGGACCCCTGGGTAGCTTGTTAGGGTCAGGGGCCCTTAGGTGGAAGGCCAGAGGGCACCCTTGGGCCTATACTGCAAGTCCAGGAAGAGATGTGGACCCCTGGGTAGCTTGCTGGGGTCATAGGCCCTCTATGTGGAGTGCCAGGTGCACCCTGGGGCCTATACTGCAAGTCCAGGGAGAGAGGTGGACCCCTGGGTAGCTTGCTGGGGTCAGGGGCCCTTAGGTGGAGGGCCAGGTGGCACCCTGGTGCCTATAATGCAAGTCCAGGAAGAGAGGTGGACCCCTGGGTAGCTTGCTGGGGTCAGAGGCCCCTAGGTGGAGGGCCAGGGGGCATCCTGGGGCCTACACTGCAAGTCCAGGGATAGACACGGACCCCTGGGTAGCTTGCTGGGGTCAGGGGCACCTAGATGGAGGGCCAGGGCTAACCCTGGGGCCTATACTGCAAGTCCAGGGAGAGAGGTGGACCCCTGGTTAGTTTGCTGGGCTCATGGGCCCTTACTTGGAGGGCCAGGGGCACCCTGGGGCCTATACTGCAAGTCCAGGGAGAGAGCTGATTCTCTGGGTAGCTTGCTGGGGTCAAAAGCCCCTAGGTGGGGTGCAAGGGGGCACCCTGGGGCCTATACTGCAAGTCCAGGGAGAGAGGTGGACCCCTGGGTAGCTTGCTGGGGTAAGGGGCCCCTAGGAGGAGGGCCAGGGGGCACCCTGGGGCCTATACTGCAAGAGCAGGGAGAGAGGTGGACCCCTTGGTAGCTTGCTGGGGTCAGGGGCCCTTAGGTGGAGGGCCAGGTGCACCCTGGGGCCTATACTGCAAGTCCAGGAAGAGATGTGGACCCCTGGGTAGCTTGCTGGGGTCATAGGCCCCTAAGTGGAGTGCCAGGGGCACCCTGGGGCCTATACTGCAAGTCCAGGGAGAGAGGTGGACCCCTGGGTAGCTTGCTGGGGTCAGGGGCCCTTAGGTGGAGTTCCAGGGGCACCCTGGGGCCTATACTGCAAGTCCAGGAAGAGATCTGGACCCCTGGGTAGCTTGCTGGGGTCATAGGCCCCTAAGTGGAGTGCCAGGGGCACCCTGGGGCCTATACTGCAAGTCCAGGGAGAGAGGTGGACCCCTGGGTAGCTTGCTGGGGTCAGGGGCCCTTAGGTGGAGGGCCACAGGGCACCCTGGGGCCTACACTGCAAGTCCAGGGAGAGAGGTGGACCCCTGGGTAGCTTGCTGGGGTAAGAGGCCCCTAGGTGGAGGGCCAGGAGGCACAATGGGGCCTATACTGCTGGTCCAGGGAGAGAGGTGGACCCCTCGGTAGCTTGCTGGGTTCAGAAGCCCCTATGTGGAGGGCCAGGGGGCACCCTGGGGCCTATACTGCAAGATCAGGGAGAGAGGTGGTCCCCTGGGTTGCTTGCTGGGGTCAGCGACCCCTAGGTGGAGGGCAAGGGGGCACCCTGGGGCCTCCACTGCAAGTCCAAGGAGAGAGGTGGACCCCTGGGTAGCTTGCTGGGATCAGGGGCCCTTAGGTGGAGGGCCAGGTGGCACTCTGGGGCCTATAATGTAAGTCCAGGAAGAGAGGTGGACCCCTGGGTACCTTGCTGGGGTCAGAGGCCCCTAGGTGGAGGGCCAGGGGGCATCCTGGGGCCTACACTGCAAGTCCAGGGATAGACACGGACCCCTGGGTAGCTTGCTGGGGTCAGGGGCACCTAGATGGAGGGCCAGGGGTAACCCTGGGGCCTATACTGCAAGTCCAGGGAGAGAGGTGGACCCCTGGTTAGTTTGCTGGGCTCATGGGCCCTTACGTGGAGGGCCAGGGGCACCCTGGGGCATATACTGCAAGTCCAGGGAGAGAGGTGGACCCCTGGGTAGCTTGCTGGGGTAAGGTGGCCCTAGGAGGAGGGCCAGGGGGCACCCTGGGGCCTATACTGCAAGACCAGGGAGAGAGGTGGACCATTGGGTAGCTTGCTGTGGTCAGAGACCCTTAGGTGGAGGGCAAGGGGGCACAATGGGGCCTACACTTCAAGTCCAGGGAGAGAGGTGGACCCCTTGGTAGCTTGCTGGGGTCAGTGGCCCCCAGGTGGAGGGCCAGGGGGCTCCCTTGGGCCTACACTGCAAGTCCAGGGAGAGAGGTGGACCCCTGGGTAGCTAGCTGGGGTCATAGGCCCCTAAATGGAGTGCCAGGGGCACACTGGGGCCTATACTGCAAGTCCAGGGAGAGAGGTGGACCCCTGGGTAGCTTGCTGGGGTCAGGGGCCCTTAGTTGGAGGGCCAGGTGGCACCCTGGGGCCTATACTGCAAGTCCAGGAAGAGAGGTGGACCCCTGGGTAGCTTGCTGGGTTCAGAGGCCCCTAGGTGGAAGACCAGGGGGCATCCTGGGGCCTACACTGCATGTCCAGGGAGAGAGGTAGACCCCTGGGTAGCTTGCTGGGGTCAGAGGCCCCTAGGTGGAGGGCCAGGAGGCACAATGGGGCCTATGCTGCTGGTCCAGGGAGAGAGGTGGACCCCTGGGTAGCTTGCTGGGGTCAGGGGCCCTTAGGTGGAGGGCCAGGGGCACCCTGGGGCCTATACTGCATGTCCAGGAAGAGATGTGGACCCCTGGGTAGCTTGCTGGGGTCATAGGCCCCTAAGTAGAGTGCCAGGGGCACCCTGGGGCCTATACTGCAAGTCCAGGGAGAGAGGTGGACCCCTGGGTAGCTTGCTGGGGTCAGGGGCACTAAGGTGGAGGGCCAGGGGGCACCCTGGGGCCTACACTGCAAGTCCAGGGAGAGAGGTGGACCGCTGGGTAGCTTGCTGGGGTCAGAGGCCCTAGGTGGAGGGCCAGGAGGCACAATGGGGCCTATGCTGCTGGTCCAGGGAGAGAGGTGGACCCCTGGGTAGCTTGCTGGGGTCAGGGGCCCTTAGGTATAGGGCCAGGGGGCACCCTGGGGGCTACACTGCAAGTCCAGGGAGAGAGGTGGACCCCTGGGTAGCTTGCTGGGGTCAGAGGCCCCCAGGTGGAGGGCCAGGGGGCACCCTTGGGCCTGCACTGCAAGTCCAGGGAGAGAGGTGGACCCCTGGGTAGCTTGCTGGGGTCAGAGACCCCTAGTTGGAGGGCCAGGGGGCACCCTGGGGCCTTTAATGGAAGTCCAGGGAGGGAAGTGGACCCATGGGTAGCCTGCTGGGGTCAGATTCCCTTAGGTGGAAGGCCAGGGCGCACCCTGGGGCCTATACTGCAAGTCCAGGGAGAGAGGTGGACCCCTGGGTAGCTTGCTGGGGTCAGGGGCCCTTAGGTGGAGGGCCAGGTGCACCCTGGACCTATACTGCAAGTCCAGGAAGAGATGTGGACCCCTGGGTAGCTTGCTGGGGTCATAGGCCCCTAAGTGGAGTGCCAGGGGCACCCTGGGGCCTATACTGCAAGTCCAGGGAGAGAGGTGGACCCCTGGGTAGCTTGCTGGGGTCAGGGGCCCTTAGGTGGAGGACCAGGGGGCACCCTGGGGCCTACACTGCAAGTCCAGGGAGAGAGGTGGACCCCTGGGTAGCTTGCTGGGGTCAGAGGCCCCTAGGTGGAGGGCCAGGAGGCACAATGGGGCCTATACTGCTGGTCCAGGGAGAGAGATGGACCCCTGGGTAGCTTGCTGGGGTCAGGGGCCCTTAGGTGGAGGGCCAGGGGGCACCCTGGGGCCTACACTGCAAGTCCAGGGAGAGAGGTGGACCCCTGGGTAGCTTGCTGGGGTCAGAGGCCCCCAGGTGGAGGGCCAGGGGGCACCCTTGGGCCTACACTGCAAGTCCAGGGAGAGAGGTGGACCCCTGGGTAGCTTGCTGGGGTCAGAGACCCCTAGTTGGAGGGCCAGGGGCACCCTGGGGCCTTTTATGGAAGTCCAGGGAGGGAAGTGGACCCTGGGTAGCCTGCTGGGGTCAGATTCCCTTAGGTGGAAGGCCAGGGCGCACCCTGGGGCCTATACTGCAAGTCCAGGGAGAGAGGTGGACCCCTGGGTAGCTTGCTGGGGTCAGGGGCCCTTAGGTGGAGGGCCAGGTGCACCCTGGGGCCTATACTGCAAGTCCAGGAAGAGATGTGGACCCCTGGGTAGCTTGCTGGGGTCATAGGCCCCTAAGTGGAGTGCCAGGGGCACCCTGGGGCCTATACTGCAAGTCCAGGGAGAGGTGGACCCCTGGGTAGCTTGCTCGGGTCAGGATCCCTTAGGTGGAGGGCAAGGGGGCACCCTGGGGCCTACACTGCATGTCCAGGGAGAGAGGTGGACCCCTGGGTAGCTTGCTGGGGACAGGGGCCCTTAGGTGGAGGGCCAGGGGGCACCCTGGGGCCTATACTGCAAGTCCAGGAAGAGATGTGGACCCCTGGGTAGCTTGCTAGGGTCAGGGGCCCTTAGGTGGAGGGCAAGGGGGCACCCTGGGGCCTACACTGCAAGTCCAGGGAGAGAGGTGGACCCCTGGGTAGCTTACTGGGGTCAGAGGCCCTTAGGTGGAGGGCCAGGGGGCACCCTGGGGCCTACACTGCAAGTCCAGGGAGAGAGGTGGACCCCTGGGTAGCTTGCTGGGGTCAGGGGACCTTAGGTGGAGGGCCAGGGGCACCCTGGGGCCTATACTGCATGTCCAGGAAGAGATGTGGACCCCTGGGTAGCTTGCTGGGGTCATAGGCCCCTAAGTGGAGGGCCAGGGGGCACCCTGGGGCCTACACTGCAAGTCCAGGTAGAGAGGTGGACCCCTGGGTAGCTTGCTGGGGTCAGAGGCCCCTAGGTGGAGGGCCAGGAGGCACAATGGGGCCTATACTGCTAGTCCAGGGAGAGAGGTGGACCCCTGGGTAGCTTGCTGGGGTCAGGGGCCCTTAGGTGGAGGGCAAGGGGGCACCCTGGGGCCTACACTGCAAGTCCAGGGAGAGAGGTGGACCCCTGGGTAGCTTGCTGGGGTCAGAGGCCCCCAGGTGGAGGGCCAGGGGGCACCCTTGGGCCTACACTGCAAGTCCAGGGAGAGAGGTGGACCACTGGGTAGCTTGCTGGGGTCAGAGACCCCTAGTTGGAGGGCCAGGGGAAACCCTGGGGCCTTTAATGGAAGTCCAGGGAGGGGAGTGGACCCTAGGTAGCCTGCTAGGGTCAGATTCCCTTAGGTGGAAGGCCAGGGCGCACCCTGGTGCCTATAATGCAAGTCCAGGAAGAGAGGTGGACCCCTGGGTAGCTTGCTGGGGTCAGAGGCCCCTAGGTGGAGGGCCAGGGGGCATCCTGGGGCCTACACTGCAAGTCCAGGGATAGACACGGACCCCTGGGTAGCTTGCTGGGGTCAGGGGCACCTAGATGGAGGGCCAGGGGTAACCCTGGGGCCTATACTGCAAGTCCAGGGAGAGAGGTGGACCCCTGGTTAGTTTGCTGGGCTCATGGGCCCTTACGTGGAGGGCCAGGGGCACCCTGGGGCCTATACTGCAAGTCCAGGGAGAGAGCTGATTCTCTGGGTAGCTTGCTGGGGTCAAAAGCCCCTAGGTGGGGTGCAAGGGGGCACCCTGGGGCCTATACTGCAAGTTCAGGGAGAGAGGTGGACCCCTGGGTAGCTTGCTGGGGTAAGGGGCCCCTAGGAGGAGGGCCAGGGGGCACCCTGGGGCCTATACTGCAAGACCAGGGAGAGAGGTGGACCCCTTGGTAGCTTGCTGGGGTCAGGGGCCCTTAGGTGGAGGGCCAGGTGCACCCTGGGGCCTATACTGCAAGTCCAGGAAGAGATGTGGACCCCTGGGTAGCTTGCTGGGGTCATAGGCCCCTAAGTGGAGTGCCAGGGGCACCCTGGGGCCTATACTGCAAGTCCAGGGAGAGAGGTGGACCCCTGGGTAGCTTGCTGGGGTCAGGATCCCTTAGGTGGAGGGCAAGGGGGCACCCTGGGGCCTACACTGCATGTCCAGGGAGAGAGGTGGACCCCTAGGTAGCTTGCTGGGGTCAGGGGCCCTTAGGTGGAGGGCCAGGTGGCACCCTGGGGCCTATACTGCAAGTCCAGGAAGAGATGTGGACCCCTGGGTAGCTTGCTGGGGTCAGGGGCCCTTAGGTGGAGGGCAAGGGGGCACCCTGGGGCCTACACTGCAAGTCCAGGGAGAGAGGTGGACCCCTGGGTAAATTGCTGGGGTCAGAGGCCCCCAGGTGGAGTGCCAAGGGGCACCCTTGGGCCTACACTGCAAGTCCAGGGAGAGAGATGGACCCCTGGGTAGCTTGCCGGGGTCAGAGACCCCTAGTTGGAGGGCAAGGGGGCACCCTGGGGCCTTTAATGAAAGTCCAGGGAGGGAAGTGGACCCCTGGGTAGCTGGCTAGGGTCAGATTCCCCTAGGTGGAAGGCCATTGCGCACCCTGGGGCCTATACTGCAAGTCCAGGGAGAGAGGTGGACCCCTGGGTAGCTTGCTAGGGTCAGGGGCCCTTAGGTGGAGGGCCAGAGGGCACCCTTGGGCCTATACTGCAAGTCCAGGAAGAGATGTGGACCCCTGGGTAGCTTGCTGGGGTCATAGGCCCCTAAGTGGAGTGCCAGGGGCACCCTGGGGCCTATACTGCAAGTCCAGGGAGAGAGGTGGACCCCTGGGTAGCTTGCTGGGGTCAGAGGCCCCTAGGTGGAGGGCCAGGGGGCATCCTGGGGCCTACACTGCAAGTCCAGGAATAGACACGGACCCCTGGGTAGCTTGCTGGGGTCAGGGGCACCTAGATGGAGGGCCAGGGGTAACCCTGGGGCCTATACTGCAAGTCCAGGGAGAGAGGTGGACCCCTGGTTAGTTTGCTGGGCTCATGGGCCCTTACGTGGAGGGCCAGGGGCACCCTGGGGCCTATACTGCTAGTTCAGGGAGAGAGGTGGACCCCTGGGTAGCTTGCTGGGGTCAGGGGCCCTTAGGTGGAGGGCAAGGGGGCACCCTGGGGCCTACACTGCAAGTCCAGGGAGAGAGGTGGACCCCTGGGTAGCTTGCTGGGGTCAGAGGCCCCCAGGCGGAGGGCCAGGGTGCACCCTTGGGCCTACACTGCAAGTCCAGGGAGAGAGGTGGACCCCTGGGTAGCTTGCTGGGGTCAGAGACCCCTAGTTGGAGGGCCAGGGGGCACCCTGGGGCCTTTAATGGAAGTCCAGGGAGGGAAGTGGACCCTGGGTAGCCTGCTGGGGTCAGATTCCCTTAAGTGGAAGGCCAGGGCGCACCCTGGGGCCTATACTGCAAGTCCAGGGAGAGAGGTGGACCCCTGGGTAGCTTGCTGGGGTCAGGGGCCCTTAGGTGGAGGGCCAGGTGCACCCTGGGGCCTATACTGCAAGTCCAGGAAGAGATGTGGACCCCTGGGTAGCTTGCTGGGGTCATAGGCCCCTAAGTGGAGTGCCAGGGGCACCCTGGGGCCTATACTGCAAGTCCAGGGAGAGAGGTGGACCCCTTGGTAGCTTGCTAGGGTCAGGATCCCTTAGGTGGAGGGCAAGGGGGCACCCTGGGGCCTACACTGCATGTCCAGGGAGAGAGGTGGACCCCTGGGTAGCTTGCTGGGGTCAGGGGCCCTTAGGTGGAGGGCCAGGTGGCACCCTGGGGCCTATACTGCAAGTCCAGGAAGAGATGTGGACCCCTGGGTAGCTTGCTGGGGTCAGGGGCCCTTAGGTGGAGGGCAAGGGGGCACCCTGGGGCCTACACTGCAAGTCCAGGGAGAGAGGTGGACCCCTGGGTAAATTGCTGGGGTCAGAGGCCCCCAGGTGGAGTGCCAAGGGGCACCCTTGGGCCTACACTGCAAGTCCAGGGAGAGAGGTGGACCCCTGGGTAGCTTGCCGGGGTCAGAGACCCCTAGTTGGAGGGCAAGGGGGCACCCTGGGGCCTTTACTGCAAGTCCAGGGAGAGAAGTGGACCCCTGGGTTGCTTGCTAGGGTCAGGGGCCCTTAGGTGGAGGGCCAGAGGGCATCCTGGGGCCTATACTGCAAGTCCAGGAAGAGATGTGGACCCCTGGGTAGCTTGCTGGGGTCATAGGCCCCTAAGTGGAGTGCCAGGGGCACCCTGGGGCCTATACTGCAAGTCCAGGGAGAGAGGTGAACCCCTGGGTAGCTTGCTGGGGTCAGGGGCCCTTAGGTGGAGGGCCAGGTGGCACCCTGGTGCCTATAATGCAAGTCCAGGAAGAGAGGTGGACCCCTGGGTAGCTTGCTGGGGTCAGAGACCCCTAGGTGGAGGGCCAGGGGGCATCCTGGGGCCTACACTGCAAGTCCAGGGATAGACACGGACCCCTGGGTAGCTTGCTGGGGTCAGGGGCACCTAGATGGAGGGCCAGGGGTAACCCTGGGGCCTATACTGCAAGTCCAGGGAGAGAGGTGGACCCCTGGTTAGTTTGCTGGGCTCATGGGCCCTTACGTGGAGGGCCAGGGGCACCCTGGGGCCTATACTGCAACTCCAGGGAGAGAGCTGATTCTCTGGGTAGCTTGCTGGGGTCAAAAGCCCCTAGGTGGGGTGCAAGGGGGCACCCTGGGGCCTATACTGCAAGTCCAGGGAGAGAGGTGGACCCCTGGGCAGCTTGCTGGGGTAAGGGGCCCCTAGGAGGAGGGCCAGGGGGCACCCTGGGGCCTATACTGCAAGACCAGGGAGAGAGGTGGACCCCTTGGTAGCTTGCTGGGGTCAGGGGCCCTTAGGTGGAGGGCCAGGTGCACCCTGGGGCCTATACTGCAAGTCCAGGAAGAGATGTGGACCCCTGGGTAGCTTGCTGGGGTCATAGGCCCCTAAGTGGAGTGCCAGGGGCACCCTGGGGCCTATACTGCAAGTCCAGGGAGAGAGGTGGACCCCTGGGTAGCTTGCTGGGGTCAGGATCCCTTAGGTGGAGGGCAAGGGGGCACCCTGGGGCCTACACTGCATGTCCAGGGAGAGAGGTGGACCCCTGGGTAGCTTGCTGGGTTCAGAGGCCCCTAGGTGGAAGACCAGGGGGCATCCTGGGGCCTACACTGCATGTCCAGGGAGAGAGGTAGACCCCTGGGTAGCTTGCTGGGGTCAGAGGCCCCTAGGTGGAGGGCCAGGAGGCACAATGGGGCCTATGCTGCTGGTCCAGGGAGAGAGGTGGACCCCTGGGTAGCTTGCTGGGGTCAAGGGCCCTTAGGTGGAGGGCCAGGGGCACCCCTGGGCCTATACTGCATGTCCAGGAAGAGATGTGGACCCCTGGGTAGCTTGCTGGGGTCATAGGCCCCTAAGTAGTGCCAGGGGCACCCTGGGGCCTATACTGCAAGTCCAGGGAGAGAGGTGGACCCCTGGGTAGCTTGCTGGGGTCAGGGGCACTAAGGTGGAGGGCCAGGGGGCACCCTGGGGCCTACACTGCAAGTCCAGGGAGAGAGGTGGACCCCTGGGTAGCTTGCTGGGGTCAGAGGCCCTAGGTGGAGGGCCAGGAGGCACAATGGGGCCTATGCTGCTGGTCCAGGGAGAGAGGTGGACCCCTGGGTAGCTTGCTGGGGTCAGGGGCCCTTAGGTATAGGGCCAGGGGGCACCCTGGGGGCTACACTGCAAGTCCAGGGAGAGAGGTGGACCCCTGGGTAGCTTGCTGGGGTCAGAGGCCCACAGGTGGAGGGCCAGGGGGCACCCTTGGGCCTACACTGCAAGTCCAGGGAGAGAGGTGGACCCCTGGGTAGCTTGCTGGGGTTTAGAGACCCCTAGTTGGAGGGCCAGGGGGCACCCTGGGGCCTTTAATGGAAGTCCAGGGAGGGAGGTGGACCCATGGGTAGCCTGCTGGGGTCAGATTCCCTTAGGTGGAAGGCCAGGGCGCACCCTGGGGCCTATACTGCAAGACCAGGGAGAGAGGTGGACCCCTGGGTAGCTTGCTGGGGTCAGGGGCCCTTAGTTGGAGGGCCAGGGGCACCCTAGGGCCTATACTGCATGTCCAGGAAGAGATGTGGACCCCTGGGTAGCTTGCTGGGGTCATAGGCCCCTAAGTGGAGTGCCAGGGGCACCCTGGGGCCTATACTGCAAGTCCAGGGAGAGAGGTGGACCCCTGGGTAGCTTGTTGGGGTCAGGGGCCGCTAGGTGGAGGGCCAGGGGGCACCCTGGGGCCTACACTGCAAGTCCAGGGAGAGAGGTGGACCCCTGGGTAGCTTGCTGTGGTCAGAGGCCCCTAGGTGGAGGGCCAGGTGGCACAATGGGGCCTATACTGCTGGTCCAGGGAGAGAGGTGGACCCCTGGGTAGCTTGCTGGGGTCAGGGGCCCTTAGGTGGAGGGCCAGGGGGCACCCTGGGGCCTACACTGCAAGTCCAGGGAGAGAGGTGGACCCCTGGGTAGCTTGCTGGGGTCAGAGGCCCCCAGGTGGAGGGCCAGGGGGCACCCTTGGGCCTACACTGCAAGTCCAGGGAGAGAGGTGGACCCCTGGGTAGCTTGCTGGGGTCAGAGACCCCTAGTTGGAGGGCCAGGGGCACCCTGGGGCCTTTTATGGAAGTCCAGGGAGGGAAGTGGACCCTGGGTAGCCTGCTGGGGTCAGATTCCCTTAGGTGGAAGGCCAGGGCGCACCCTGGGGCCTATACTGCAAGTCCAGGGAGAGAGGTGGACACCTGGGTAGCTTGCTGGGGTCAGGGGCCCTTAGGTGGAGGGCCAGGTGCACCCTGGGGCCTATACTGCAAGTCCAGGAAGAGATGTGGACCCCTGGGTAGCTTGCTGGGGTCAGAGGCCCCTAAGTGGAGTGCCAGGGGCACCCTGGGGCCTATACTGCAAGTCCAGGGAGAGAGGTGGACCCCTGGGTAGCTTGCTCGGGTCAGGATCCCTTAGGTGGAGGGCAAGGGGGCACCCTGGGGCCTACACTGCATGTCCAGGGAGAGAGGTGGACCCCTGAGTAGCTTGCTGGGGTCAGGGGCCCATAGGTGGAGGGCCAGGGGGCACCCTGGGGCCTATACTGCAAGTCCAGGAAGAGATGTGGACCCCTGGGTAGCTTGCTGGGGTCAGGGGCCCTTAGGTGGAGGGCAAGGGGGCAACCTGGGGCCTACACTGCAAGTCCAGGGAGAGAGGTGGACCCCTGGGTAGCTTACTGGGGTCAGAGGCCCTTAGGTGGAGGGCCAGGGGGCACCCTGGGGCCTACACTGCAAGTCCAGGGAGAGAGGTGGACCCCTGGGTAGCTTGCTGGGGTCAGAGGCCCCTAGGTGGAGGGCCAGGAGGCACAATGTGGCCTATACTGCTGGTCCAGGGAGAGAGGTGGACCCCTGGGTAGCTTGCTGGGGTCAGGGGCCCTTAGGTGGAGGGCCAGGGGGCACCCTGGGGCCTACACTGCAAGTCCAGGGAGAGAGGTGGACCCCTGGGTAGCTTGCTGGGGTCAGAGGCCCCCAGGTGGATGGCCAGGGGGCACCCTTGGGCCTACACTGCAAGTCCAGGGAGAGAGGTGGACCCCTGGGTAGCTTGCTGGGGTCAGAGACCCCTAGTTGTTGGGCAAGGGGGCACCCTGGGGCCTTTAATGGAAGTCCAGGGAGGGAAGTGGACCCTGGGTAGCCTGCTGGGGTCAGATTCCCTTAGGTGGAAGGCCAGGGCGCACCCTGGGGCCTATACTGCAAGTCCAGGGAGAGAGGTGGACCCCTGGGTAGCTTGCTGGGGTCAGAGGCCCTTAGGTGGAGGGCCAGGGGCACCCTGGGGCCTATACTGCATGTCCAGGAAGAGATGTGGACCCCTGGGTAGCTTGCTGGGGTCATAGGCCCCTAAGTGGAGTGCCAGGGGCACCCTGGGGCCTATACTGCAAGTCCAGGGAGAGAGGTGGACCCCTGGGTAGCTTGCTCGGGTCAGGATCCCTTAGGTGTAGGGCCAGGGGCACCCTGGGGCCTATACTGCATGTCCAGGAAGAGATGTGGACCCCTGGGTAGCTTGCTGGGGTCATAGGCCCCTAAGTGGAGTGCCAGGGGCACCCTGGGGCCTATACTGCAAGTCCAGGGAGAGAGGTGGACCCCTGGGTAGCTTGCAGGGGTCAGGGGCCGCTAGGTGGACGGCCAGGGGGCACCCTGGGGCCTACACTGCAAGTCCAGGGAGAGAGGTGGACCCCTGGGTAGCTTGCTGGGGTCAGAGGCCCCTAGGTGGAGGGCCAGGTGGCACAATGGGGCCTATACTGCTGGTCCAGGGAGAGAGGTGGACCCCTGGGTAGCTTGCTGGGGTCAGGGGCCCTTAGGTGGAGGGCCAGGGGGCACCCTGGGGCCTACAATGCAAGTCCAGGGAGAGAGGTGGACCCCTGGGTAGCTTGCTGGGGTCAGAGGCCCCCAGGTGGAGGGCCAGGGGGCACCCTTGGGCCTACACTGCAAGTCCAGGGAGAGAGGTGGACCCCTGGGTAGCTTGCTGGGGTCAGAGGCCCTTAGGTGGAGGGCCAGGGGCACCCTGGGGCCTATACTGCATGTCCAGGAAGAGATGTGGACCCCTGGGTAGCTTGCTGGGGTCATAGGCCCCTAAGTGGAGTGCCAGGGGCACCCTGGGGCCTATACTGCAAGTCCAGGGAGAGAGGTGGACCCCTGGGTAGCTTGCTCGGGTCAGGATCCCTTAGGTGTAGGGCCAGGGGCACCCTGGGGCCTATACTGCATGTCCAGGAAGAGATGTGGACCCCTGGGTAGCTTGCTGGGGTCATAGGCCCCTAAGTGGAGTGCCAGGGGCACCCTGGGGCCTATACTGCAAGTCCAGGGAGAGAGGTGGACCCCTGGGTAGCTTGCAGGGGTCAGGGGCCGCTAGGTGGACGGCCAGGGGGCACCCTGGGGCCTACACTGCAAGTCCAGGGAGAGAGGTGGACCCCTGGGTAGCTTGCTGGGGTCAGAGGCCCCTAGGTGGAGGGCCAGGTGGCACAATGGGGCCTATACTGCTGGTCCAGGGAGAGAGGTGGACCCCTGGGTAGCTTGCTGGGGTCAGGGGCCCTTAGGTGGAGGGCCAGGGGGCACCCTGGGGCCTACAATGCAAGTCCAGGGAGAGAGGTGGACCCCTGGGTAGCTTGCTGGGGTCAGAGGCCCCCAGGTGGAGGGCCAGGGGGCACCCTTGGGCCTACACTGCAAGTCCAGGGAGAGAGGTGGACCCCTGGGTAGCTTGCTGGGGTCAGAGACCCCTAGTTGGAGGGCCAGGGGCACCCTGGGGCCTTTTATGGAAGTCCAGGGAGGGAAGTGGACCCTGGGTAGCCTGCTGGGGTCAGATTCCCTTAGGTGGAAGGCCAGGGCGCACCCTGGGGCCTATACTGCAAGTCCAGGGAGAGAGGTGGACCCCTGGGTAGCTTGCTGGGGTCAAGGGCCCTTAGGTGGAGGGCCAGGTGCACCCTGGGGCCTATACTGCAAGTCCAGGAAGAGATGTGGACCCCTGGGTAGCTTGCTGGGGTCATAGGCCCCTAAGTGGAGTGCCAGGGGCACCCTGGGGCCTATACTGCAAGTCCAGGGAGAGAGGTGGACCCCTGGGTAGCTTGCTCGGGTCAGGATCCCTTAGGTGGAGGGCAAGGGGGCACCCTGGGGCCTATACTGCATGTCCAAGGAGAGAGGTGGACCCCTGAGTAGCTTGCTGGGGTCAGGGGCCCTTAGGTGGAGGGCCAGGGGGCACCCTGGGGCCTATACTGCAAGTCCAGGAAGAGATGTGGACCCCTGGGTAGCTTGCTGGGGTCAGGGGCCCTTAGGTGGAGGGCAAGGGGGCAACCTGGGGCCTACACTGCAAGTCCAGGGAGAGAGGTGGACCCCTGGGTAGCTTACTGGGGTCAGAGGCCCTTAGGTGGAGGGCCAGGGGGCACCCTGGGGCCTACACTGCAAGTCCAGGGAGAGAGGTGGACCCCTGGGTAGCTTGCTGGGGTCAGAGGCCCCTAGGTGGAGGGCCAGGAGGCACAATGTGGCCGATACTGCTGGTCCAGGGAGAGAGGTGGACCCCTGGGTAGCTTGCTGGGGTCAGGGGCCCTTAGGTGGAGGGCCAGGGGGCACCCTGGGGCCTACACTGCAAGTCCAGGGAGAGAGGTGGACCCCTAGGTAGCTTGCTGGGGTCAGAGGCCCCCAGGTGGAGGGCCAGGGGGCACCCTGGGGCCTTTAATGGAAGTCCAGGGAGGGAAGTGGACCCTGGGTAGCCTGCTGGGGTCAGATTCCCTTAGGTGGAAGGCCAGGGTGCACCCTGGGGCCTATACTGCAAGTCCAGGGAGAGAGGTGGACCCCTGGGTAGCTTGCTGGGGTCAGAGGCCCCTAGGTGGAGGGCCAGGAGGCACAATGGGGCCTATACTGCTAGTCCAGGGAGAGAGGTGGACCCCTGGGTAGCTTGCTGGCGTCAGGGGCCCTTAGGTGGAGGGCAAGGGGGCACCCTGGGGCCTATACTGCAAGTCCAGGGAGAGAGGTGGACCCCTGGGTAGCTTGCTGGGGTCAGGGGCCCTTAGGTGGAGGGCCAGGTGCACCCTGGGGCCTATACTGCAAGTCCAGGAAGAGAGGTGGACCCCTGGGTAGCTTGCTGGGGTCAGAGGCCCCTAGGTGGAGGGCCAGGGGGCATCCTGGGGCCTACACTGCAAGTCCAGGGATAGACACGGAACCCTGGGTAGCTTGCTGGGGTCAGGGGCACCTAGATGGAGGGCCAGGGGTAACCCTGGGGCCTATACTGCAAGTCCAGGGAGAGAGGTGGACCCCTGGTTAGTTTGCTGGGCTCATGGGCCCTTACGTGGAGGGCCAGGGGCACCCTGGGGCCTATATTGCAAGTCCAGGGAGAGAGCTGGTCCTCTTGGTAGCTTGCTTGGGTCAGAAGCCCCTAGGTGGGGTGCAAGGGGGCACCCTGGGGCCTATACTGCAAGTCCAGGGAGAGAGGTGGACCCCTGGGTAGCTTGCTGGGGTAAGGGGCCCCTAGGAAGAGGGCCAGGGGGCACCCTGGGGCCTATACTGCAAGACCAGGGAGAGAGGTGGACCCCTGGGTAGCTTGCTGGGGTCAGAGGCCCTTAGGTGGAGGGCCAGGTGGCACAATGGGGCCTATACTGCTGGTCCAGGGAGAGAGGTGGACCCCTGGGTAGCTTGCTGGGGTCAGGGGCCCTTAGGTGGAGGGCCAGGGGGCACCCTGGGGCCTACACTGCAAGTCCAGGGAGAGAGGTGGACCCCTGGGTAGCTTGCTGGGGTCAGAGGCCCCCAGGTGGAGGGCCAGGGGGCACCCTTGGGCCTACACTGCAAGTCCAGGGAGAGAGGTGGACCCCTGGGTAGCTTGCTGGGGTCAGAGACCCCTAGTTGGAGGGCCAGGGGCACCCTGGGGCCTTTTATGGAAGTCCAGGGAGGGAAGTGGACCCTGGGTAGCCTGCTGGGGTCAGATTCCCTTAGGTGGAAGGCCAGGGCGCACCCTGGGGCCTATACTGCAAGTCCAGGGAGAGAGGTGGACCCCTGGGTAGCTTGCTGGGGTCAGGGGCCCTTAGGTGGAGGGCCAGGTGCACCCTGGGGCCTATACTGCAAGTCCAGGAAGAGATGTGGACCCCTGGGTAGCTTGCTGGGGTCAGAGGCCCCTAAGTGGAGTGCCAGGGGCACCCTGGGGCCTATACTGCAAGTCCAGGGAGAGAGGTGGACCCCTGGGTAGCTTGCTCGGGTCAGGATCCCTTAGGTGGAGGGCAAGGGGGCACCCTGGGGCCTACACTGCATGTCCAGGGAGAGAGGTGGACCCCTGGGTAGCTTGCTGGGGTCAGGGGCCCTTAGGTGGAGGGCAAGGGGGCAACCTGGGGCCTACACTGCAAGTCCAGGGAGAGAGGTGGACCCCTGGGTAGCTTGCTGGGGTCAGAGGCCCCCAGGTGGAGGGCCAGGGGGCACCCTTGGGCCTACACTGCAAGTCCAGGGAGAGAGGTGGACCCCTGGGTAGCTTGCTGGGGTCAGAGACCCCTAGTTGGAGGGCAAGGGGGCACCCTGGGGCCTTTAATGGAAGTCCAGGGAGGGAAGTGGACCCTGGGTAGCCTGCTGGGGTCAGATTCCCTTAGGTGGAAGGCCAGGGTGCACCCTGGGGCCTATACTGCAAGTCCAGGGAGAGAGGTGGACCCCTGGGTAGCTTGCTGGGGTCAGAGGCCCTTAGGTGGAGGGCCAGGGGCACCCTGGGGCCTATACTGCATGTCCAGGAAGAGATGTGGACCCCTGGGTAGCTTGCTGGGGTCATAGGCCCCTAAGTGGAGTGCCAGGGGCACCCTGGGGCCTATACTGCAAGTCCAGGGAGAGAGGTGGACCCCTGGGTAGCTTGCTCGGGTCAGGATCCCTTAGGTGGAGGGCCAGGGGCACCCTGGGGCCTATACTGCATGTCCAGGAAGAGATGTGGACCCCTGGGTAGCTTGCTGGGGTCATAGGCCCCTAAGTGGAGTGCCAGGGGCACCCTGGGGCCTATACTGCAAGTCCAGGGAGAGAGGTGGACCCCTGGGTAGCTTGCCGGGGTCAGGGGCCGCTAGGTGGACGGCCAGGGGGCACCCTGGGGCCTACACTGCAAGTCCAGGGAGAGAGGTGGACCCCTGGGTAGCTTGCTGGGGTCAGAGGCCCCTAGGTGGAGGGCCAGGTGGCACAATGGGGCCTATACGGCTGGTCCAGGGAGAGAGGTGGACCCCTGGGTAGCTTGCTGGGGCCAGGGGCCCTTAGGTGGAGGGCCAGGGGGCACCCTGGGGCCTACACTGCAAGTCCAGGGAGAGAGGTGGACCCCTGGGTAGCTTGCTGGGGTCAGAGGCCCCCAGGTGGAGGGCCAGGGGGCACCCTTGGGCCTACACTGCAAGTCCAGGGAGAGAGGTGGACCCCTGGGTAGCTTGCTGGGGTCAGAGACCCCTAGTTGGAGGGCCAGGGGCACCCTGGGGCCTTTTATGGAAGTCCAGGGAGGGAAGTGGACCCTGGGTAGCCTGCTGGGGTCAGATTCCCTTAGGTGGAAGGCCAGGGCGCACCCTGGGGCCTATACTGCAAGTCCAGGGAGAGAGGTGGACCCCTGGGTAGCTTGCTGGGGTCAGGGGCCTTTAGGTGGAGGGCCAGGTGCACCCTGGGGCCTATACTGCAAGTCCAGGAAGAGATGTGGACCCCTGGGTAGCTTGCTGGGGTCATAGGCCCCTAAGTGGAGTGCCAGGGGCACCCTGGGGCCTATACTGCAAGTCCAGGGAGAGAGGTGGACCCCTGGGTAGCTTGCTCGGGTCAGGATCCCTTAGGTGGAGGGCAAGGGGGCACCCTGGGGCCTACACTGCATGTCCAGGGAGAGAGGTGGACCCCTGAGTAGCTTGCTGGGGTCAGGGGCCCTTAGGTGGAGGGCCAGGGGGCACCCTGGGGCCTATACTTCAAGTCCAGGAAGAGATGTGGACCCCTGGGTAGCTTGCTGGGGTCAGGGGCCCTTAGGTGGAGGGCAAGGGGGCAACCTGGGGCCTACACTGCAAGTCCAGGGAGAGAGGTGGACCCCTGGGTAGCTTACTGGGGTCAGAGGCCCTTAGGTGGAGGGCCAGGGGCACCCTGGGGCCTACACTGCAAGTCCAGGGAGAGAGGTGGACCCCTGGGTAGCTTGCTGGGGTCAGAGGCCCCTAGGTGGAGGGCCAGGAGGCACAATGTGGCCTATACTGCTGGTCCAGGGAAAGAGGTGGACCCCTGTGTAGCTTGCTGGGGTCAGGGGCCCTTAGGTGGAGGGCCAGGGGGCACCCTGGGGCCTACACTGCAAGTCCAGGGAGAGAGGTGGACCCCTGGGTAGCTTGCTGGGGTCAGAGGCCCCCAGGTGGAGGGCCAGGGGGCACCCTGGGGCCTTTAATGGAAGTCCAGGGAGGGAAGTGGACCCTGGGTAGCCTGCTGGGGTCAGATTCCCTTAGGTGGAAGGCCAGGGTGCACCCTGGGGCCTATACTGCAAGTCCAGGGAGAGAGGTGGACCCCTGGGTAGCTTGCTGGGGTCAGAGGCCCTTAGGTGGAGGGCCAGGGGCACCCTGGGGCCTATACTGCATGTCCAGGAAGAGATGTGGACCCCTGGGTAGCTTGCTGGGGTCATAGGCCCCTAAGTGGAGTGCCAGGGGCACCCTGGGGCCTATACTGCAAGTCCAGGGAGAGAGGTGGACCCCTGGGTAGCTTGCTGGGGTCAGGGGCACTTAGGTGGAGGGCCAGGGGGCACCCTGGGGCCTACACTGCAAGTCCAGGTAGAGAGGTGGACCCCTGGGTAGCTTGCTGGGGTCAGAGGCCCCTAGGTGGAGGGCCAGGAGGCACAATGGGGCCTATACTGCTAGTCCAGGGAGAGAGGTGGACCCCTGGGTAGCTTGCTGGCGTCAGGGGCCCTTAGGTGGAGGGCAAGGGGGCACCCTGGGGCCTACACTGCAAGTCCAGGGAGAGAGGTGGACCCCTGGGTAGCTTGCTGGGGTCAGAGGCCCCCAGGTGGAGGGCCAGGGGGCACCCTTGGGCCTACACTGCAAGTCCAGGGAGAGAGGTGGACCCCTGGGTAGCTTGCTGGGGTCAGAGACCCCTAGTTGGAGGGCCAGGGGGCACCCTGGGGCCTTTAATGGAAGTCCAGGGAGGGAAGTGGACCCTGGGTAGCCTGCTGGGGTCAGATTCCCTTAGGTGGAAGGCCAGGGCGCACCCTGGGGCCTAAACTGCAAGTCCAGGGAGAGAGGTGGACCCCTGGGTAGCTTGCTGGGGTCAGGGGCCCTTAGGTGGAGGGCCAGGTGCACCCTGGGGCCTATACTGCAAGTCCAGGAAGAGAGGTGGACCCCTGGGTAGCTTGCTGGGGTCAGAGGCCCCTAGGTGGAGGGCCAGGGGGCATCCTGGGGCCTACACTGCAAGTCCAGGGATAGACACGGAACCCTGGGTAGCTTGCTGGGGTCAGGGGCACCTAGATGGAGGGCCAGGGGTAACCCTGGGGCCTATACTGCAAGTCCAGGGAGAGAGGTGGACCCCTGGTTAGTTTGCTGGGCTCATGGGCCCTTACGTGGAGGGCCAGGGGCACCCTGGGGCCTATATTGCAAGTCCAGGGAGAGAGCTGGTCCTCTTGGTAGCTTGCTTGGGTCAGAAGCCCCTAGGTGGGGTGCAAGGGGGCACCCTGGGGCCTATACTGCAAGTCCAGGGAGAGAGGTGGACCCCTGGGTAGCTTGCTGGGGTAAGGGGCCCCTAGGAAGAGGGCCAGGGGGCACCCTGGGGCCTATACTGCAAGACCAGGGAGAGAGCTGGACCCCTGGGTAGCTTGCTGGGGTCAGAGGCCCTTAGGTGGAGGGCAAGGGGGCACCCTGGGGCCTACACTGCAAGTCCAGGGAGAAAGGTTGACCCCTGGGTAGCTTGCTGGGGTCAGAGGCCCCTAGGTGGAGGGCCAGGAGGCACAATGGGGCCTATACTGCTGGTCCAGGGAGAGAGGTGGACCCCTTGGTAGCTTGCTGGGTTCAGAAGCCCCTAGATGGAGGGCAAGGGGGCACCCTGGGGCCTATACTGCAAGATCAGGGAGAGAGGTGGACCCCTGGGTAGCTTGCTGGGGTCAGGGGCCCTTAGGTGGAGGGCAAGGGGGCACCCTGGGGCCTACACTGCAAGTCCAGGGAGAGAGGTGGACCCCTGGGTAGCTTGCTGGGGTCAGAGGCCCCCAGGTGGAGGGCCAGGGGGCACCCTTGGGCCTACACTGCAAGTCCAGGGAGAGAGGTGGACCCCTGGGTAGCTTGCTGGGGTCAGAGACCCCTAGTTGGAGGGCCAAGGGGCACCCTGGGGCCTTTAAAGGAAGTCCAGGGAGGGAAGTGGACCCTGGGTAGCCTGCTGGGGTCAGATTCCCTTAGGTGGAAGGCCAGGGCGCACCCTGGGGCCTATACTGCAAGTCCAGGGAGAGAGGTGGACCCCTGGGTAGCTTGCTGGGGTCAGGGGCCCTTAGGTGGAGGGCCAGGTGCACCCTGGGGCCTATACTGCAAGTCCAGGAAGAGATGTGGACCCCTGGGTAGCTTGCTGGGGTCATAGGCCCCTAAGTGGAGTGCCAGGGGCACCCTGGGGCCTATACTGCAAGTCCAGGGAGAGAGGTGGACCCCTGGGTAGCTTGCTCGGGTCAGGATCCCTTAGGTGAAGGGCAAGGGGGCACCCTGGGGCCTACACTGCATGTCCAGGGAGAGAGGTGGACCCCTGAGTAGCTTGCTGGGGTCAGGGGCCCTTAGGTGGAGGGCCAGGGGGCACCCTGGGGCCTATACTGCAAGTCCAGGAAGAGATGTGGACCCCTGGGTAGCTTGCTGGGGTCAGGGGCCCTTAGGTGGAGGGCAAGGGGGCAACCTGGGGCCTACACTGCAAGTCCAGGGAGAGAGGTGGACCCCTGGGTAGCTTACTGGGGTCAGAGGCCCTTAGGTGGAGGGCCAGGGGGCACCCTGGGGCCTACACTGCAAGTCCAGGGAGAGAGGTGGACCCCTGGGTAGCTTGCTGGGGTCAGAGGCCCCTAGGTGGAGGGCCAGGAGGCACAATGTGGCCTATACTGCTGGTCCAGGGAGAGAGGTGGACCCCTGTGTAGCTTGCTGGGGTCAGGGGCCCTTAGGTGGAGGGCCAGGGGGCACCCTGGGGCCTACACTGCAAGTCCAGGGAGAGAGGTGGACCCCTGGGTAGCTTGCTGGGGTCAGAGGCCCCCAGGTGGAGGGCCAGGGGGCACCCTGGGGCCTTTAATGGAAGTCCAGGGAGGGAAGTGGACCCTGGGTAGCCTGCTGGGGTCAGATTCCCTTAGGTGGAAGGCCAGGGTGCACCCTGGGGCCTATACTGCAAGTCCAGGGAGAGAGGTGGACCCCTGGGTAGCTTGCTGGGGTCAGAGGCCCTTAGGTGGAGGGCCAGGGGCACCCTGGGGCCTATACTGCATGTCCAGGAAGAGATGTGGACCCCTGGGTAGCTTGCTGGGGTCATAGGCCCCTAAGTGGAGTGCCAGGGGCACCCTGGGGCCTATACTGCAAGTCCAGGTAGAGAGGTGGACCCCTGGGTAGCTTGCTGGGGTCAGAGGCCCCTAGGTGGAGGGCCAGGAGGCACAATGGGGCCTATACTGCTAGTCCAGGGAGAGAGGTGGACCCCTGGGTAGCTTGCTGGCGTCAGGGGCACTTAGGTGGAGGGCAAGGGGGCACCCTGGGGCCTACACTGCAAGTCCAGGGAGAGAGGTGGACCCCTGGGTAGCTTGCTGGGGTCAGAGGCCCCCAGGTGGAGGGCCAGGGGGCACCCTTGGGCCTACACTGCAAGTCCAGGGAGAGAGGTGGACCCCTGGGTAGCTTGCTGGGGTCAGAGACCCCTAGTTGGAGGGCCAGGGGGCACCCTGGGGCCTTTAATGGAAGTCCAGGGAGGGAAGTGGACCCTGGGTAGCCTGCTGGGGTCAGATTCCCTTAGGTGGAAGGCCAGGGCGCACCCTGGGGCCTATACTGCAAGTCCAGGGAGAGAGGTGGACCCCTGGGTAGCTTGCTGGGGTCAGGGGCCCTTAGGTGGAGGGCCAGGTGCACCCTGGGGCCTATACTGCAAGTCCAGGAAGAGAGGTGGACCCCTGGGTAGCTTGCTGGGGTCAGAGGCCCCTAGGTGGAGGGCCAGGGGGCATCCTGGGGCCTACACTGCAAGTCCAGGGATAGACACGGAACCCTGGGTAGCTTGCTGGGGTCAGGGGCACCTAGATGGAGGGCCAGGGGTAACCCTGGGGCCTATACTGCAAGTCCAGGGAGAGAGGTGGACCCCTGGTTAGTTTGCTGGGCTCATGGGCCCTTACGTGGAGGGCCAGGGGCACCCTGGGGCCTATATTGCAAGTCCAGGGAGAGAGCTGGTCCTCTTGGTAGCTTGCTTGGGTCAGAAGCCCCTAGGTGGGGTGCAAGGGGGCACCCTGGGGCCTATACTGCAAGTCCAGGGAGAGAGGTGGACCCCTGGGTAGCTTGCTGGGGTAAGGGGCCCCTAGGAAGAGGGCCAGGGGGCACCCTGGGGCCTATACTGCAAGACCAGGGAGAGAGCTGGACCCCTGGGTAGCTTGCTGGGGTCAGAGGCCCTTAGGTGGAGGGCAAGGGGGCACCCTGGGGCCTACACTGCAAGTCCAGGGAGAAAGGTTGACCCCTGGGTAGCTTGCTGGGGTCAGAGGCCCCTAGGTGGAGGGCCAGGAGGCACAATGGGGCCTATACTGCTGGTCCAGGGAGAGAGGTGGACCCCTTGGTAGCTTGCTGGGTTCAGAAGCCCCTAGATGGAGGGCAAGGGGGCACCCTGGGGCCTATACTGCAAGATCAGGGAGAGAGGTGGACCCCTGGGTAGCTTGCTGGGGTCAGGGGCCCTTAGGTGGAGGGCAAGGGGGCACCCTGGGGCCTACACTGCATGTCCAGGGAGAGAGGTGGACCCCTGGGTAGCTTGCTGGGGTCAGAGGCCCCCAGGTGGAGGGCCAGGGGGCACCCTTGGGCCTACACTGCAAGTCCAGGGAGAGAGGTGGACCCCTGGGTAGCTTGCTGGGGTCAGAGACCCCTAGTTGGAGGGCCAAGGGGCACCCTGGGGCCTTTAAAGGAAGTCCAGGGAGGGAAGTGGACCCTGGGTAGCCTGCTGGGGTCAGATTCCCTTAGGTGGAAGGCCAGGGCGCACCCTGGGGCCTATACTGCAAGTCCAGGGAGAGAGGTGGACCCCTGGGTAGCTTGCTGGGGTCCGGGGCCCTTAGGTGGAGGACCAGGTGCACCCTGGGGCCTATACTGCAAGTCCAGGAAGAGAGGTGGACCCCTGGGTAGCTTGCTGGGGCCTACACTGCAAGTCCAGGGATAGACACGGAACCCTGGGTAGCTTGCTGGGGTCAGGGGCACCTAGATGGAGGGCCAGGGGTAACCCTGGGGCCTATACTGCAAGTCCAGGGAGAGAGGTGGACCCCTGGTTAGTTTGCTGGGCTCATGGGCCCTTACGTGGAGGGCCAGGGGCACCCTGGGGCCTATATTGCAAGTCCAGGGAGAGAGCTGGTCCTCTTGGTAGCTTGCTTGGGTCAGAAGCCCCTTGGTGGGGTGCAAGGGGGCACCCTGGGGCCTATACAGCAAGTCCAGGGAGAGAGGTGGACCCCTGGGTAGCTTGCTAGGGTCAGGGGCCCTTAGGTGGAGCGCCAGAGGGCACCCTGGGGCCTATACTGCAAGTCCAGGAAAAGATGTGGACCCCTGGGTAGCTTGCTGGGGTCATAGGCCCCTAAGTGGAGTGCCAGGGGCACCCTGGGGCCTATACTGCAAGTCCAGGGAGAGAGGTGGAGCCCTGGGTAGCTTGCTGGAGTCAGGGGCCCTTAGGTGGAGGGCCAGGTGGCACCCTGGTGCCTATAATGCAAGTCCAGGAAGATAGGTGGACCCCTGGGTAGCTAGCTGGGGTCAGAGGCCCCTAGGTGGAGGGCCAGGGGGCATCCTGGGGCCTACACTGCAAGTCCAGGGATAGACACGGACCCCTGGGTAGCTTGCTGGGGTCAGGGGCACCTAGATGGAGGGCCAGGGGTAACCCTGGGGCCTATACTGCAAGTCCAGGGAGAGAGGTGGACCCCTGGTTAGTTTGCTGGGCTCATGGGCCCTTACGTGGAGGGCCAGGGGCACCCTGGGGCCTATACTGCAAGTCCAGGGAGAGAGCTGATTCTCTGGGTAGCTTGCTGGGGTCAAAAGCCCCTAGGTGGGGTGAAAGGGGGCACCCTGGGGCCTATACTGCAAGTCCAGGGAGAGAGGTGGACCCCTGGGTAGCTTGCTGGGGTAAGGGGCCCCTAGGAGGAGGGCCAGGGGGCACCCTGGGGCCTATACTGTAAGACCAGGGAGAGAGGTGGACCCTGGGTAGCTTGCTGGGGTCATATTCCCCTAGGTGGAAGGCCAGTGTGCACCCTGGGGCCTATACTGCAAGTCCAGGGAGAGAGGTGGACCCCTGGGTAGCTTGCTGGTGTCAGGGGCACCTAGATGGAGGGCCAGGGGTAACCCTGGGGCCTATACTGCAAGTCCAGGGAGAGAGGTGGACCCCTGGTTAGTTTGCTGGACTCATGGGCCCTTAGGTGGAGGGCCAGGGGCACCCTGGGGCCTACACTGCAAGTCCAGGGAGAGAGCTGGTCCTCTGGGTAGCTTGCTGGGGTGGGGGGCCCTTAGGTGGAGGGCAAGGGGGCACCCTGGGGCCTACACTGCAAGTCCAGGGAGAGAGGTGGACCCCTGGGTAGCTTGCTGGGGTCAGGATCCCTTAGGTGGAGGGCAAGGGGGCACCCTGGGGCCTACACTGCATGTCCAGGGAGAGAGGTGGACCCCTGGGTAGCATGCTGGGGTCAGAGGCCCTTAGGTGGAGGGCAAGGGGGCACCCTGGGCCTACACTGCAAGTCCAGGGAGAGAGGTGGTCCCCTGGGTAGCTTGCTGGGGTCAGAGGCCCTTAGGTGGAGGGCAAGGGGGCAACCTGGGGCCTACATTGCAAGTCCAGGGAGAGAGGTGGACCCCTGGGTAGCTTGCTGGGGTCAGAGGCCCCTAGGTGGAGGGCCAGGGGGCACCCTGGGGCCTATACTGCAAGATCAGGGAGAGAGGTGGACCCCTTGGTAGCTTGCTGGGGTCAGAGACCCCTAGTTGGAGGGCAAGGGGGCACCCTGGGGCCTTTAATGGAAGTCCAAGGAGGGAAGTGGACCCTGGGTAGCCTGCTGGGGTCAGATTCCCTTAGGTGGAAGGCCAGGGGGCACCCTGGGGCCTATACTGCAAGTCCAGGGAGAGAGGTGGACCCCTGGGTAGCTTGCTGGGGTCATAGGCCCCTAAGTGGAGTGCCAGGGGCACCCTGGGGCCTATACTGCAAGTCCAGGGAGAGAGGTAGACCCCTGGGTAGCTTGCTGGGGTCCGGGGCCCTTAGGTGGAGGACCAGGTGCACCCTGGGGCCTATACTGCAAGTCCAGGAAGAGAGGTGGACCCCTGGGTAGCTTGCTGGGGCCTACACTGCAAGTCCAGGGATAGACACGGAACCCTGGGTAGCTTGCTGGGGTCAGGGGCACCTAGATGGAGGGCCAGGGGTAACCCTGGGGCCTATACTGCAAGTCCAGGGAGAGAGGTGGACCCCTGGTTAGTTTGCTGGGCTCATGGGCCCTTACGTGGAGGGCCAGGGGCACCCTGGGGCCTATATTGCAAGTCCAGGGAGAGAGCTGGTCCTCTTGGTAGCTTGCTTGGGTCAGAAGCCCCTTGGTGGGGTGCAAGGGGGCACCCTGGGGCCTATACTGCAAGTCCAGGAAAAGATGTGGACCCCTGGGTAGCTTGCTGGGGTCATAGGCCCCTAAGTGGAGTGCCAGGGGCACCCTGGGGCCTATACTGCAAGTCCAGGGAGAGAGGTGGAGCCCTGGGTAGCTTGCTGGAGTCAGGGGCCCTTAGGTGGAGGGCCAGGTGGCACCCTGGTGCCTATAATGCAAGTCCAGGAAGATAGGTGGACCCCTGGGTAGCTAGCTGGGGTCAGAGGCCCCTAGGTGGAGGGCCAGGGGGCATCCTGGGGCCTACACTGCAAGTCCAGGGATAGACACGGACCCCTGGGTAGCTTGCTGGGGTCAGGGGCACCTAGATGGAGGGCCAGGGGTAACCCTGGGGCCTATACTGCAAGTCCAGGGAGAGAGGTGGACCCCTGGTTAGTTTGCTGGGCTCATGGGCCCTTACGTGGAGGGCCAGGGGCACCCTGGGGCCTATACTGCAAGTCCAGGGAGAGAGCTGATTCTCTGGGTAGCTTGCTGGGGTCAAAAGCCCCTAGGTGGGGTGAAAGGGGGCACCCTGGGGCCTATACTGCAAGTCCAGGGAGAGAGGTGGACCCCTGGGTAGCTTGCTGGGGTAAGGGGCCCCTAGGAGGAGGGCCAGGGGGCACCCTGGGGCCTATACTGCAAGACCAGGGAGAGAGGTGGACCCTGGGTAGCCTGCTGGGGTCATATTCCCCTAGGTGGAAGGCCAGTGTGCACCCTGGGGCCTATACTGCAAGTCCAGGGAGAGAGGTGGACCCCTGGGTAGCTTGCTGGTGTCAGGGGCACCTAGATGGAGGGCCAGGGGTAACCCTGGGGCCTATACTGCAAGTCCAGGGAGAGAGGTGGACCCCTGGTTAGTTTGCTGGACTCATGGGCCCTTAGGTGGAGGGCCAGGGGCACCCTGGGGCCTACACTGCAAGTCCAGGGAGAGAGCTGGTCCTCTGGGTAGCTTGCTGGGGTGGGGGGCCCTTAGGTGGAGGGCAAGGGGGCACCCTGGGGCCTACACTGCAAGTCCAGGGAGAGAGGTGGACCCCTGGGTAGCTTGCTGGGGTCAGGATCCCTTATGTGGAGGGCAAGGGGGCACCCTGGGGCCTACACTGCATGTCCAGGGAGAGAGGTGGACCCCTGGGTAGCATGCTGGGGTCAGAGGCCCTTAGGTGGAGGGCAAGGGGGCACCCTGGGCCTACACTGCAAGTCCAGGGAGAGAGGTGGTCCCCTGGGTAGCTTGCTGGGGTCAGAGGCCCTTAGGTGGAGGGCAAGGGGGCACCCTGGGGCCTACATTGCAAGTCCAGGGAGAGAGGTGGACCCCTGGGTAGCTTGCTGGGGTCAGAGGCCCCTAGGTGGAGGGCCAGGGGGCACCCTGGGGCCTATACTGCAAGATCAGGGAGAGAGGTGGACCCCTTGGTAGCTTGCTGGGGTCAGAGACCCCTAGTTGGAGGGCAAGGGGGCACCCTGGGGCCTTTAATGGAAGTCCAAGGAGGGAAGTGGACCCTGGGTAGCCTGCTGGGGTCAGATTCCCTTAGGTGGAAGGCCAGGGCGCACCCTGGGGCCTATACTGCAAGTCCAGGGAGAGAGGTGGACCCCTGGGTAGCTTGCTGGGGTCATAGGCCCCTAAGTGGAGTGCCAGGGGCACCCTGGGGCCTATACTGCAAGTCCAGGGAGAGAGGTGGACCCCTGGGTAGCTTGCTGGGGTCAGGGGCCCTTAGGTGGAGGGCCAGGGGGCACCCTGGGGCCTACACTGCAAGTCCAGGGAGAGAGGTGGACACCTGGGTAGCTTGCTTGGGTCAGAGGCCCCTAGATGGAGGGCCAGGGGCACCCTGGGGCCTTTTATGGAAGTCCAATGAGGGAAGTGGACCCTGGGTAGCCTGCTGGGGTCAGATTCCCTTAGGTGGAAGGCCAGGGCGCACCCTGGGGCCTATACTGCAAGTCCAGGGAGAGAGCTGGTCCTCTGGGTAGCTTGCTGGGGTGGGGGGCCCTTAGGTGGAGGGCAAGGGGGCACCCTGGGGCCTACACTGCAAGTCCAGGGAGAGAGGTGGACCCCTGGGTAGCTTGCTGGGGTCAGGATCCCTTAGGTGGAGGGCAAGGGGGCACCCTGGGGCCTACACTGCATGTCCAGGGAGAGAGGTGGACCCCTGGGTAGCATGCTGGGGTCAGAGGCCCTTAGGTGGAGGGCAAGGGGGCACCCTGGGCCTACACTGCAAGTCCAGGGAGAGAGGTGGTCCCCTGGATAGCTTGCTGGGGTCAGAGGCCCTTAGGTGGAGGGCAAGGGGGCACCCTGGGGCCTACATTGCAAGTCCAGGGAGAGAGGTGGACCCCTGGGTAGCTTGCTGGGGTCAGAGGCCCCTAAGTGGAGGGCCAGGGGGCACCCTGGGGCCTATACTGCAAGATCAGGGAGAGAGGTGGACCCCTTGGTAGCTTGCTGGGGTCAGAGACCCCTAGTTGGAGGGCAAGGGGGCACCCTGGGGCCTTTAATGGAAGTCCAAGGAGGGAAGTGGACCCTGGGTAGCCTGCTGGGGTCAGATTCCCTTAGGTGGAAGGCCAGGGCGCACCCTGGGGCCTATACTGCAAGTCCAGGGAGAGAGGTGGACCCCTGGGTAGCTTGCTGGGGTCATAGGCCCCTAAGTGGAGTGCCAGGGGCACCCTGGGGCCTATACTGCAAGTCCAGGGAGAGAGGTGGACCCCTGGGTAGCTTGCTGGGGTCAGGGGCCCTTAGGTGGAGGGCCAGGGGGCACCCTGGGGCCTACACTGCAAGTCCAGGGAGAGAGGTGGACACCTGGGTAGCTTGCTTGGGTCAGAGGCCCCTAGTTGGAGGGCCAGGGGCACCCTGGGGCCTTTTATGGAAGTCCAATGAGGGAAGTGGACCCTGGGTAGCCTGCTGGGGTCAGATTCCCTTAGGTGGAAGGCCAGGGCGCACCCTGGGGCCTATACTGCAAGTCCAGGGAGAGAGGTGGACCCCTGGGTATCTTGCTGGGGTCAGGGGCGCTTAGGTGGAGGGCCAGGTGCACCCTGGGGCCTATACTGCAAGTCCAGGAAGAGATGTGGACCCCTGGGTAGCTTGCTGGGGTCATAGGCCCCTAAGTGGAGTGCCAGGGGCACCCTGGGGCCTATACTGCAAGTCCAGGGAGAGAGGTGGACCCCTGGGTAGCTTGCTCGGGTCAGGATCCCTTAGGGGGAGGGCCAGGGGGCACCCTGGGGCCTACACTGCATGTCCAGGGAGAAAGGTGGACCCCTAGGTAGCTTGCTGGGGTCAGGGGCCCTTAGGTGGAGGGCCAGGTGGCACCCTGGGGCCTATACTGCAAGTCCAGAAAGAGATGTGGACCCCTGGGTAGCTTGCTGGGGTCAGGGGCCCTTAGGTGGAGGCCAAGGGGGCACCCTGGGGCCTACACTGCAAGTCCAGGGAGAGAGGTGGACCCCTGGGTAAATTGCTGGGGTCAGAGGCCCCCAGGTGGAGTGCCAAGGGGCACCCTTAGGCCTACACTGCAAGTCCAGGGAGAGAGGTGGACCCCTGGGTAGCTTGTTGGGGTCAGAGACCCCTAGTTGGAGGGCAAGGGGGCACCCTGGGGCCTTTAATGGGAGTCCAGGGAGGGAAGTGGACCCCTGGGTAGCTGGCTAGGGTCAGATTCCCCTAGGTGGAAGGCCATGGCGCACCCTGGGGCCTATACTGCAAGTCCAGGGAGAGAGGTGGACCCCTGGGTAGCTTGCTAGGGTCAGGGGCCCTTAGGTGGAGGGCCAGGTGCACCCTGGGGCCTATACTGCAAGTCCAGGAAGAGATGTGGACCCCTGGGTAGCTTGCTGGGGTCATAGGCCCCTAAGTGGAGTGCCAGGGGCACCCTGGGGCCTATACTGCAAGTCCAGGGAGAGAGGTGGACCCCTGGGTAGCTTGCTCGGGTCAGGATCCCTTAGGTGGAGGGCAAGGGGGCACCCTGGGGCCTACACTGCATGTCCAGGGAGAGAGGTGGACCCCTAGGTAGCTTGCTGGGGTCAGGGGCCCTTAGGTGGAGGGCCAGGTGGCACCCTGGGGCCTATACTGCAAGTCCAGAAAGAGATGTGGACCCCTGGGTAGCTTGCTGGGGTCAGGGGCCCTTAGGTGGAGGCCAAGGGGGCACCCTGGGGCCTACACTGCAAGTCCAGGGAGAGAGGTGGACCCCTGGGTAAATTGCTGGGGTCAGAGGCCCCCAGGTGGAGTGCCAAGGGGCACCCTTAGGCCTACACTGCAAGTCCAGGGAGAGAGGTGGACCCCTGGGTAGCTTGTTGGGGTCAGAGACCCCTAGTTGGAGGGCAAGGGGGCACCCTGGGGCCTTTAATGGGAGTCCAGGGAGGGAAGTGGACCCCTGGGTAGCTGGCTAGGGTCAGATTCCCCTAGGTGGAAGGCCATGGCGCACCCTGGGGCCTATACTGCAAGTCCAGGGAGAGAGGTGGACCCCTGGGTAGCTTGCTAGGGTCAGGGGCCCTTAGGTGGAGGGCCAGAGGGCACCCTTGGGCCTATACTGCAAGTCCAGGAAGAGATGTTGACCCCTGGGTAGCTTGCTGGGGTCATAGGCCCCTAGGTGGGGTGCAAGGGGGCACCCTGGGGCCTATACTGCAAGTCCAGGGAGAGAGATGGACCCCTTGGTAGCTTGCTGGGGTCAGGGGCCCTTAGGTGGAGGGCCAGGTGCACCCTGGGGCCTATACTGCAAGTCCAGGAAGAGATGTGGACCCCTGGGTAGCTTGCTGGGGTCATAGGCCCCTAAGTGGAGTGCCAGGGGCACCCTGGGGCCTATACTGCAAGTCCAGGCAGAGAGGTGGACCCCTGGGTAGCTTGCTGGGGTCAGGATCCCTTAGGTGGAGGGCAAGGGGGCACCCTGGGGCCTACACTGCATGTCCAGGGAGAGAGGTGGACCCCTAGGTAGCTTGCTGGGGTCAGGGGCCCTTAGGTGGAGGGCCAGGTGGCACCCTGGGGCCTATACTGCAAGTCCAGGAAGAGATGTGGACCCCTGGGTAGCTTGCTGGGGTCAGGGGCCCTTAGGTGGAGGGCAAGGGGGCACCCTGGGGCCTACACTGCAAGTCCAGGGAGAGAGGTGGACCCCTGGGTAAATTGCTGGGGTCAGAGGCCCCCAGGTGGAGTGCCAAGGGGCACCCTTGGGCCTACACTGCAAGTCCAGGGAGAGAGATGGACCCCTGGGTAGCTTGCCGGGGTCAGAGACCCCTAGTTGGAGGGCAAGGGGGCACCCTGGGGCCTTTAATGAAAGTCCAGGGAGGGAAGTGGACCCCTGGGTAGCTGGCTAGGGTCAGATTCCCCTAGGTGGAAGGCCATGGCGCACCCTGGGGCCTATACTGCAAGTCCAGCGAGAGAGGTGGACCCCTGGGTAGCTTGCTAGGGTCAGGGGCCCTTAGGTGGAGGGCCAGAGGGCACCCTTGGGCCTATACTGCAAGTCCAGGAAGAGATGTGGACCCCTGGGTAGCTTGCTGGGGTCATAGGCCCCTAAGTGGAGTGCCAGGGGCACCCTGGGGCCTATACTGCAAGTCCAGGGAGAGAGGTGGACCCCTGGGTAGCTTGCTGGGGTCAGAGGCCCCTAGGTGGAGGGCCAGGGGGCATCCTGGGGCCTACACTGCAAGTCCAGGAATAGACACGGACCCCTGGGTAGCTTGCTGGGTTCAGGGGCACCTAGATGGAGGGCCAGGGGTAACCCTGGGGCCTATACTGCAAGTCCAGGGAGAGAGGTGGACCCCTGGTTAGTTTGCTGGGCTCATGGGCCCTTACGTGGAGGGCCAGGGGCACCCTGGGGCCTATACTGCTAGTTCAGGGAGAGAGGTGGACCCCTGGGTAGCTTGCTGGGGTCAGGGGCCCTTAGGTGGAGGGCAAGGGGGCACCCTGGGCCTACACTGCAAGTCCAGGGAGAGAGGTGGTCCCCTGGATAGCTTGCTGGGGTCAGAGGCCCTTAGGTGGAGGGCAAGGGGGCACCCTGGGGCCTACATTGCATGTCCAGGGAGAGAGGTGGACCCCTGGGTAGCATGCTGGGGTCAGAGGCCCTTAGGTGGAGGGCAAGGGGGCACCCTGGGCCTACACTGCAAGTCCAGGGAGAGAGGTGGTCCCCTGGATAGCTTGCTGGGGTCAGAGGCCCTTAGGTGGAGGGCAAGGGGGCACCCTGGGGCCTACATTGCAAGTCCAGGGAGAGAGGTGGACCCCTGGGTAGCTTGCTGGGGTCAGAGGCCCCTAAGTGGAGGGCCAGGGGGCACCCTGGGGCCTATACTGCAAGATCAGGGAGAGAGGTGGACCCCTTGGTAGCTTGCTGGGGTCAGAGACCCCTAGTTGGAGGGCAAGGGGGCAACCTGGGGCCTTTAATGGAAGTCCAAGGAGGGAAGTGGACCCTGGGTAGCCTGCTGGGGTCAGATTCCCTTAGGTGGAAGGCCAGGGCGCACCCTGGGGCCTATACTGCAAGTCCAGGGAGAGAGGTGGACCCCTGGGTAGCTTGCTGGGGTCATAGGCCCCTAAGTGGAGTGCCAGGGGCACCCTGGGGCCTATACTGCAAGTCCAGGGAGAGAGGTGGACCCCTGGGTAGCTTGCTGGGGTCAGGGGCCCTTAGGTGGAGGGCCAGGGGGCACCCTGGGGCCTACACTGCAAGTCCAGGGAGAGAGGTGGACACCTGGGTAGCTTGCTTGGGTCAGAGGCCCCTAGTTGGAGGGCCAGGGGCACCCTGGGGCCTTTTATGGAAGTCCAATGAGGGAAGTGGACCCTGGGTAGCCTGCTGGGGTCAGATTCCCTTAGGTGGAAGGCCAGGGCGCACCCTGGGGCCTATACTGCAAGTCCAGGGAGAGAGGTGGACCCCTGGGTATCTTGCTGGGGTCAGGGGCGCTTAGGTGGAGGGCCAGGTGCACCCTGGGGCCTATACTGCAAGTCCAGGAAGAGATGTGGACCCCTGGGTAGCTTGCTGGGGTCATAGGCCCCTAAGTGGAGTGCCAGGGGCACCCTGGGGCCTATACTGCAAGTCCAGGGAGAGAGGTGGACCCCTGGGTAGCTTGCTCGGGTCAGGATCCCTTAGGGGGAGGGCCAGGGGGCACCCTGGGGCCTACACTGCATGTCCAGGGAGAAAGGTGGACCCCTAGGTAGCTTGCTGGGGTCAGGGGCCCTTAGGTGGAGGGCCAGGTGGCACCCTGGGGCCTATACTGCAAGTCCAGAAAGAGATGTGGACCCCTGGGTAGCTTGCTGGGGTCAGGGGCCCTTAGGTGGAGGCCAAGGGGGCACCCTGGGGCCTACACTGCAAGTCCAGGGAGAGAGGTGGACCCCTGGGTAAATTGCTGGGGTCAGAGGCCCCCAGGTGGAGTGCCAAGGGGCACCCTTAGGCCTACACTGCAAGTCCAGGGAGAGAGGTGGACCCCTGGGTAGCTTGTTGGGGTCAGAGACCCCTAGTTGGAGGGCAAGGGGGCACCCTGGGGCCTTTAATGGGAGTCCAGGGAGGGAAGTGGACCCCTGGGTAGCTGGCTAGGGTCAGATTCCCCTAGGTGGAAGGCCATGGCGCACCCTGGGGCCTATACTGCAAGTCCAGGGAGAGAGGTGGACCCCTGGGTAGCTTGCTAGGGTCAGGGGCCCTTAGGTGGAGGGCCAGGTGCACCCTGGGGCCTATACTGCAAGTCCAGGAAGAGATGTGGACCCCTGGGTAGCTTGCTGGGGTCATAGGCCCCTAAGTGGAGTGCCAGGGGCACCCTGGGGCCTATACTGCAAGTCCAGGGAGAGAGGTGGACCCCTGGGTAGCTTGCTCGGGTCAGGATCCCTTAGGTGGAGGGCAAGGGGGCACCCTGGGGCCTACACTGCATGTCCAGGGAGAGAGGTGGACCCCTAGGTAGCTTGCTGGGGTCAGGGGCCCTTAGGTGGAGGGCCAGGTGGCACCCTGGGGCCTATACTGCAAGTCCAGAAAGAGATGTGGACCCCTGGGTAGCTTGCTGGGGTCAGGGGCCCTTAGGTGGAGGCCAAGGGGGCACCCTGGGGCCTACACTGCAAGTCCAGGGAGAGAGGTGGACCCCTGGGTAAATTGCTGGGGTCAGAGGCCCCCAGGTGGAGTGCCAAGGGGCACCCTTAGGCCTACACTGCAAGTCCAGGGAGAGAGGTGGACCCCTGGGTAGCTTGTTGGGGTCAGAGACCCCTAGTTGGAGGGCAAGGGGGCACCCTGGGGCCTTTAATGGGAGTCCAGGGAGGGAAGTGGACCCCTGGGTAGCTGGCTAGGGTCAGATTCCCCTAGGTGGAAGGCCATGGCGCACCCTGGGGCCTATACTGCAAGTCCAGGGAGAGAGGTGGACCCCTGGGTAGCTTGCTAGGGTCAGGGGCCCTTAGGTGGAGGGCCAGAGGGCACCCTTGGGCCTATACTGCAAGTCCAGGAAGAGATGTTGACCCCTGGGTAGCTTGCTGGGGTCATAGGCCCCTAGGTGGGGTGCAAGGGGGCACCCTGGGGCCTATACTGCAAGTCCAGGGAGAGAGATGGACCCCTTGGTAGCTTGCTGGGGTCAGGGGCCCTTAGGTGGAGGGCCAGGTGCACCCTGGGGCCTATACTGCAAGTCCAGGAAGAGATGTGGACCCCTGGGTAGCTTGCTGGGGTCATAGGCCCCTAAGTGGAGTGCCAGGGGCACCCTGGGGCCTATACTGCAAGTCCAGGCAGAGAGGTGGACCCCTGGGTAGCTTGCTGGGGTCAGGATCCCTTAGGTGGAGGGCAAGGGGGCACCCTGGGGCCTACACTGCATGTCCAGGGAGAGAGGTGGACCCCTAGGTAGCTTGCTGGGGTCAGGGGCCCTTAGGTGGAGGGCCAGGTGGCACCCTGGGGCCTATACTGCAAGTCCAGGAAGAGATGTGGACCCCTGGGTAGCTTGCTGGGGTCAGGGGCCCTTAGGTGGAGGGCAAGGGGGCACCCTGGGGCCTACACTGCAAGTCCAGGGAGAGAGGTGGACCCCTGGGTAAATTGCTGGGGTCAGAGGCCCCCAGGTGGAGTGCCAAGGGGCACCCTTGGGCCTACACTGCAAGTCCAGGGAGAGAGATGGACCCCTGGGTAGCTTGCCGGGGTCAGAGACCCCTAGTTGGAGGGCAAGGGGGCACCCTGGGGCCTTTAATGAAAGTCCAGGGAGGGAAGTGGACCCCTGGGTAGCTGGCTAGGGTCAGATTCCCCTAGGTGGAAGGCCATGGCGCACCCTGGGGCCTATACTGCAAGTCCAGGGAGAGAGGTGGACCCCTGGGTAGCTTGCTAGGGTCAGGGGCCCTTAGGTGGAGGGCCAGAGGGCACCCTTGGGCCTATACTGCAAGTCCAGGAAGAGATGTGGACCCCTGGGTAGCTTGCTGGGGTCATAGGCCCCTAAGTGGAGTGCCAGGGGCACCCTGGGGCCTATACTGCAAGTCCAGGGAGAGAGGTGGACCCCTGGGTAGCTTGCTGGGGTCAGAGGCCCCTAGGTGGAGGGCCAGGGGGCATCCTGGGGCCTACACTGCAAGTCCAGGAATAGACACGGACCCCTGGGTAGCTTGCTGGGTTCAGGGGCACCTAGATGGAGGGCCAGGGGTAACCCTGGGGCCTATACTGCAAGTCCAGGGAGAGAGGTGGACCCCTGGTTAGTTTGCTGGGCTCATGGGCCCTTACGTGGAGGGCCAGGGGCACCCTGGGGCCTATACTGCTAGTTCAGGGAGAGAGGTGGACCCCTGGGTAGCTTGCTGGGGTCAGGGGCCCTTAGGTGGAGGGCAAGGGGGCACCCTGGGGCCTACACTGCAAGTCCAGGGAGAGAGGTGGACCCCTGGGTAGCTTGCTGGGGTCAGAGGCCCCCAGGTGGAGGGCCAGGGTGAACCCTTGGGCCTACACTGCAAGTCCAGGGAGAGAGGTGGACCCCTGGGTAGCTTGCTGGGGTCAGAGACCCCTAGTTGGAGGGCCAGGGGGCACCCTGGGGCCTTTAATGGAAGTCCAGGGAGGGAAGTGGACCCTGGGTAGCCTGCTGGGGTCAGATTCCCTTAAGTGGAAGGCCAGGGCGCACCCTGGGGCCTATACTGCAAGTCCAGGGAGAGAGGTGGACCCCTGGGTAGCTTGCTGGGGTCAGGGGCCCTTAGGTGGAGGGCCAGTTGCACCCTGGGGCCTATACTGCAAGTCCAGGAAGAGATGTGGACCCCTGGGTAGCTTGCTGGGGTCATAGGCCCCTAAGTGGAGTGCCAGGGGCACCCTGGGGCCTATACTGCAAGTCCAGGGAGAGAGGTGGACCCCTTGGTAGCTTGCTAGGGTCAGGATCCCTTAGGTGGAGGGCAAGGGGGCACCCTGGGGCCTACACTGCTTGTCCAGGGAGAGAGGTGGACCCCTGGGTAGCTTGCTGGGGTCAGGGGCCCTTAGGTGGAGGGCCAGGTGGCACCCTGGGGCCTATACTGCAAGTCCAGGAAGAGATGTGGACCCCTGGGTAGCTTGCTGGGGTCAGGGGCCCTTAGGTGGAGGGCAAGGGGGCACCCTGGGGCCTACACTGCAAGTCCAGGGAGAGAGGTGGACCCCTGGGTAAATTGCTGGGGTCAGAGGCCCCCGGGTGGAGTGCCATGGGGCACCCTTGGGCCTACACTGCAAGTCCAGGGAGAGAGGTGGACCCCTGGGTAGCTTGCCGGGGTCAGAGACCCCTAGTTGGAGGGCAAGGGGGCACCCTGGGGCCTTTACTGCAAGTCCAGGGAGAGAAGTGGACCCCTGGGTAGCTTGCTAGGGTCAGGGGCCCTTAGGTGGAGGGCCAGAGGGCACCCTGGGGCCTATACTGCAAGTCCAGGAAGAGATGTGGACCCCTGGGTAGCTTGCTGGGGTCATAGGCCCCTAAGTGGAGTGCCAGGGGCACCCTGGGGCCTATACTGCAAGTCCAGGGAGAGAGGTGAACCCCTGGGTAGCTTGCTGGGGTCAGGGGCCCTTAGGTGGAGGGCCAGGTGGCACCCTGGTGCCTATAATGCAAGTCCAGGAAGAGAGGTGGACCCCTGGGTAGCTTGCTGGGGTCAGAGGCCCCTAGGTGGAGGGCCAGGGGGCATCCTGGGGCCTACACTGCAAGTCCAGGGATAGACACGGACCCCTGGGTAGCTTGCTGGGGTCAGGGGCATCTAGATGGAGGGCCAGGGGTAACCCTGGGGCCTATACTGCAAGTCCAGGGAGAGAGGTGGACCCCTGGTTAGTTTGCTGGGCTCATGGGCCCTTACGTGGAGGGCCAGGGGCACCCTGGGGCCTATACTGCAACTCCAGGGAGAGAGCTGATTCTCTGGGTAGCTTGCTGGGGTCAAAAGCCTCTAGGTGGGGTGCAAGGGGGCACCCTGGGGCCTATACTGCAAGTCCAGGGAGAGAGGTGGACCCCTGGGTAGCTTGCTGGGGTAAGGGGCCCCTAGGAGGAGGGCCAGGGGGCACCCTGGGGCCTATACTGCAAGACCAGGGAGAGAGGTGGACCCCTTGGTAGCTTGCTGGGGTCAGGGGCCCTTAGGTGGAGGGCCAGGTGCACCCTGGGGCCTATACTGCAAGTCCAGGAAGAGATGTGGACCCCTGGGTAGCTTGCTGGGGTCATAGGCCCCTAAGTGGAGTGCCAGGGGCACCCTGGGGCCTATACTGCAAGTCCAGGGAGAGAGGTGTACCCCTGGGTAGCTTGCTGGGGTCAGGATCCCTTAGGTGGAGGGCAAGGGGGCACCCTGGGGCCTACACTGCATGTCCAGGGAGAGAGGTGGACCCCTGGGTAGCTTGCTGGGTTCAGAGGCCCCTAGGTGGAAGACCAGGGGGCATCCTGGGGCCTACTCTGCATGTCCAGGGAGAGAGGTAGACCCCTGGGTAGCTTGCTGGGGTCAGAGGCCCCTAGGTGGAGGGCCAGGAGGCACAATGGGGCCTATGCTGCTGGTCCAGGGAGAGAGGTGGACCCCTGGGTAGCTTGCTGGGGTCAAGGGCCCTTAGGTGGAGGGCAAGGGGGCACCCTGGGGCCTACACTGCAAGTCCAGGGAGAGAGGTGGACCCTTGGGTAAATTGCTGGGGTCAGAGGCCCCCAGGTGGAGTGCCAAGGGGCACCCTTGGGCCTACACTGCAAGTCAAGGGAGAGAGGTGGACCCCTGGGTAGCTTGCCGGGGTCAGAGACCCCTAGTTGGAGGGCCAGGGGGCACCCTGGGGCCTTTAATGGAAGTCCAGGGAGGGAAGTGGACCCATGGGTAGCCTGCTGGGGTCAGATTCCCTTAGGTGGAAGGCCAGGGCGCACCCTGGGGCCTATACTGCAAGTCCAGGGAGAGAGGTGGACCCCTGGGTAGCTTGCTGGGGTCAGGGGCCCTTAGTTGGAGGGCCAGGGGCACCCTAGGGCCTATACTGCATGTCCAGGAAGAGATGTGGACCCCTGGGTAGCTTGCTGGGGTCATAAGCCCCTAAGTGGAGTGCCAGGGGCACCCTGGGGCCAATACTGCAAGTCCAGGGAGAGAGGTGGACCCCTGGGTAGCTTGCTGGGGTCAGGGGCCGCTAGGTGGAGGGCCAGGGGGCACCCTGGGGCCTACACTGCAAGTCCAGGGAGAGAGGTGGACCCCTGGGTAGCTTGCTGGGGTCAGAGGCCCCTAGGTGGAGGGCCAGGTGGCACAATGGGGCCTATACTGCTGGTCCAGGGAGAGAGGTGGACCCCTGGGTAGCTTGCTGGGGTCAAGGGCCCTTAGGTGGAGGGCCAGGGGCACCCTGGGGCCTATACTGCATGTCCAGGAAGAGATGTGGACCCCTGGGTAGCTTGCTGGGGTCATAGGCCCCTAAGTAGTGCCAGGGGCACCCTGGGGCCTATACTGCAAGTCCAGGGAGAGAGGTGGACCCCTGGGTAGCTTGCTGGGGTCAGGGGCCGCTAGGTGGAGGGCCAGGGGGCACCCTGGGGCCTACACTGCAAGTCCAGGGAGAGAGGTGGACCCCTGGGTAGCTTGCTGGGGTCAGAGGCCCCTAGGTGGAGGGCCAGGTGGCACAATGGGGCCTATACTGCTGGTCCAGGGAGAGAGGTGGACCCCTGGGTAGCTTGCTGGGGTCAGGGGCCCTTAGGTGGAGGGCCAGGGGGCACCCTGGGGCCTACACTGCAAGTCCAGGGAGAGAGGTGGACCCCTGGGTAGCTTGCTGGGGTCAGAGGCCCCCAGGTGGAGGGCCAGGGGGCACCCTTGGGCCTACACTGCAAGTCCAGGGAGAGAGGTGGACCCCTGGGTAGCTTGCTGGGGTCAGAGACCCCTAGTTGGAGGGCCAGGGGCACCCTGGGGCCTTTTATGGAAGTCCAGGGAGGGAAGTGGACCCTGGGTAGCCTGCTGGGGTCAGATTCCCTTAGGTGGAAGGCCAGGGCGCACCCTGGGGCCTATACCGCAAGTCCAGGGAGAGAGGTGGACCCCTGGGTAGCTTGCTGGGGTCAGGGGCCCTTATGTGGAGGGCCAGGTGCACCCTGGGGCCTATACTGCAAGTCCAGGAAGAGATGTGGACCCCTGGGTAGCTTGCTGGGGTCAGAGGCCCCTAAGTGGAGTGCCAGGGGCACCCTGGGGCCTATACTGCAAGTCCAGGGAGAGAGGTGGACCCCTGGGTAGCTTGCTCGGGTCAGGATCCCTTAGGTGGAGGGCAAGGGGGCACCCTGGGGCCTACACTGCATGTCCAGGGAGAGAGGTGGACCCCTGAGTAGCTTGCTGGGGTCAGGGGCCCTTAGGTGGAGGGCCAGGGGGCACCCTGGGGCCTATACTGCAAGTCCAGGAAGAGATGTGGACCCCTGGGTAGCTTGCTGGGGTCAGGGGCCCTTAGGTGGAGGGCAAGGGGGCAACCTGGGGCCTACACTGCAAGTCCAGGGAGAGAGGTGGACCCCTGGGTAGCTTACTGGGGTCAGAGGCCCTTAGGTGGAGGGCCAGGGGGCACCCTGGGGCCTACACTGCAAGTCCAGGGAGAGAGGTGGACCCCTGGGTAGCTTGCAGGGGTCAGAGGCCCCTAGGTGGAGGGCCAGGAGGCACAATGTGGCCTATACTGCTGGTCCAGGGAGAGAGGTGGACCCCTGGGTAGCTTGCTGGGGTCAGGGGCCCTTAGGTGGAGGGCCAGGGGGCACCCTGGGGCCTACACTGCAAGTCCAGGGAGAGAGGTGGACCCCTGGGTAGCTTGCTGGGGTCAGAGGCCCCCAGGTGGAGGGCCAGGGGGCACCCTTGGGCCTACACTGCAAGTCCAGGGAGAGATGTGGACCCCTGGGTAGCTTGCTGGGGTCAGAGACCCCTAGTTGGAGGGCAAGGGGGCACCCTGGGGCCTTTAATGGAAGTCCAGGGAGGGAAGTGGACCCTGGGTAGCCTGCTGGGGTCAGATTCCCTTAGGTGGAAGGCCAGGGTGCACCCTGGGGCCTATACTGCAAGTCCAGGGAGAGAGGTGGACCCCTGGGTAGCTTGCTGGGGTCAGAGGCCCTTAGGTGGAGGGCCAGGGGCACCCTGGGGCCTATACTGCATGTCCAGGAAGAGATGTGGACCCCTGGGTAGCTTGCTGGGGTCATAGGCCCCTAAGTGGAGTGCCAGGGGCACCCTGGGGCCTATACTGCAAGTCCAGGGAGAGAGGTGGACCCCTGGGTAGCTTGCTCGGGTCAGGATCCCTTAGGTGGAGGGCCAGGGGCACCCTGGGGCCTATACTGCATGTCCAGGAAGAGATGTGGACCCCTGGGTAGCTTGCTGGGGTCATAGGCCCCTAAGTGGAGTGCCAGGGGCACCCTGGGGCCTATACTGCAAGTCCAGGGAGAGAGGTGGACCCCTGGGTAGCTTGCAGGGGTCAGGGGCCGCTAGGTGGACGGCCAGGGGGCACCCTGGGGCCTACACTGCAAGTCCAGGGAGAGAGGTGGACCCCTGGGTAGCTTGCTGGGGTCAGAGGCCCCTAGGTGGAGGGCCAGGTGGCACAATGGGGCCTATACTGCTGGTCCAGGGAGAGAGGTGGACCCCTGGGTAGCTTGCTGGGGTCAGGGGCCCTTAGGTGGAGGGCCAGGGGGCACCCTGGGGCCTACACTGCAAGTCCAGGGAGAGAGGTGGACCCCTGGGTAGCTTGCTGGGGTCAGAGGCCCCCAGGTGGAGGGCCAGGGGGCACCCTTGGGCCTACACTGCAAGTCCAGGGAGAGAGGTGGACCCCTGGGTAGCTTGCTGGGGTCAGAGACCCCTAGTTGGAGGGCCAGGGGCACCCTGGGGCCTTTTATGGAAGTCCAGGGAGGGAAGTGGACCCTGGGTAGCCTGCTGGGGTCAGATTCCCTTAGGTGGAAGGCCAGGGCGCACCCTGGGGCCTATACTGCAAGTCCAGGGAGAGAGGTGGACCCCTGGGTAGCTTGCTGGGGTCAGGGGCCCTTAGGTGGAGGGCCAGGTGCACCCTGGGGCCTATACTGCAAGTCCAGGAAGAGATGTGGACCCCTGGGTAGCTTGCTGGGGTCATAGGCCCCTAAGTGGAGTGCCAGGGGCACCCTGGGGCCTATACTGCAAGTCCAGGGAGAGAGGTGGACCCCTGGGTAGCTTGCTCGGGTCAGGATCCCTTAGGTGGAGGGCAAGGGGGCACCCTGGGGCCTACACTGCATGTCCAGGGAGAGAGGTGGACCCCTGAGTAGCTTGCTGGGGTCAGGGGCCCTTAGGTGGAGGGCCAGGGGGCACCCTGGGGCCTATACTGCAAGTCCAGGAAGAGATGTGGACCCCTGGGTAGCTTGCTAGGGTCAGGGGCCCTTAGGTGGAGGGCAAGGGGGCAACCTGGGGCCTACAATGCAAGTCCAGGGAGAGAGGTGGACCCCTGGGTAGCTTACTGGGGTCAGAGGCCCTTAGGTGGAGGGCCAGGGGGCACCCTGGGGCCTACACTGCAAGTCCAGGGAGAGAGGTGGACCCCTGGGTAGCTTGCTGGGGTCAGGGGCCCTTAGGTGGAGGGCCAGGGGGCACCCTGGGGCCTACACTGCAAGTCCAGGGAGAGAGGTGGACCCCTGGGTAGCTTGCTGGGGTCAGAGGCCCCCAGGTGGAGGGCCAGGGGGCACCCTGGGGCCTTTAATGGAAGTCCAGGTAGGGAAGTGGACCCTAGGTAGCCTGCTGGGGTCAGATTCCCTTAGGTGGAAGGCCAGGGTGCACCCTGGGGCCTATACTGCAAGTCCAGGGAGAGAGGTGGACCCCTGGGTAGCTTGCTGGGGTCAGAGGCCCTTAGGTGGAGGGCCAGGGGCACCCTGGGGCCTATACTGCATGTCCAGGAAGAGATGTGGACCCCTGGGTAGCTTGCTGGGGTCATAGGCCCCTAAGTGGAGTGCCAGGGGCACCCTGGGGCCTATACTGCTGGTCCAGGGAGAGAGGTGGACCCCTGAGTAGCTTGCTGGGGTCAGGGGCCCTTAGGTGGAGGGCCAGGGGGCACCCAGGGGCCTATACTGCAAGTCCAGGAAGAGATGTGGACCCCTGGGTAGCTTGCTGGGGTCAGGGGCCCTTAGGTGGAGGGCAAGGGGGCAACCTGGGGCCTACAATGCAAGTCCAGGGAGAGAGGTGGACCCCTGGGTAGCTTACTGGGGTCAGAGGCCCTTAGGTGGAGGGCCAGGGGGCACCCTGGGGCCTACACTGCAAGTCCAGGGAGAGAGGTGGACCCCTGGGTAGCTTGCTGGGGTCAGAGGCCCCTAGGTGGAGGGCCAGGAGGCACAATGTGGCCTATACTGCTGGTCCAGGGAGAGAGGTGGACCCCTGGGTAGCTTGCTGGGGTCAGGGGCCCTTAGGTGGAGGGCCAGGGGGCACCCTGGGGCCTACACTGCAAGTCCAGGGAGAGAGGTGGACCCCTGGGTAGCTTGCTGGGGTCAGAGGCCCCCAGGTGGAGGGCCAGGGGGCACCCTGGGGCCTTTAATGGAAGTCCAGGGAGGGAAGTGGACCCTAGGTAGCCTGCTGGGGTCAGATTCCCTTAGGTGGAAGGCCAGGGAGCACCCTGGGGCCTATACTGCAAGTCCAGGGAGAGAGGTGGACCCCTGGGTAGCTTGCTGGGGTCAGAGGCCCTTAGGTGGAGGGCCAGGGGCACCCTGGGGCCTATACTGCATGTCCAGGAAGAGATGTGGACCCCTGGGTAGCTTGCTGGGGTCATAGGCCCCTAAGTGGAGTGCCAGGGGCACCCTGGGGCCTATACTGCAAGTCCAGGGAGAGAGGTGGACCCCTGGGTAGCTTGCCGGGGTCAGAGACCCCTAGTTGGAGGGCAAGGGGGCACCCTGGGGCCTTTACTGCAAGTCCAGGGAGAGAAGTGGACCCCTGGGTAGCTTGCTAGGGTCAGGGGCCCTTAGGTGGAGGGCCAGAGGGCACCCTGGGACCAATACTGCAAGTCCAGGAAGAGATGTGGACCCCTGGGTAGCTTGCTGGGGTCATAGGCCCCTAAGTGGAGTGCCAGGGGCACCCTGGGGCCTATACTGCAAGTCCAGGGAGAGAGGTGAACCCCTGGGTAGCTTGCTGGGTTCAGGGGCCCTTAGGTGGAGGGCCAGGTGGCACCCTGGTGCCTATAATGCAAGTCCAGGAAGAGAGGTGGACCCCTGGGTAGCTTGCTGGGGTCAGAGGCCCCTAGGTGGAGGGCCAGGGGGCATCCTGGGGCCTACACTGCAAGTCCAGGGATAGACACGGACCCCTGGGTAGCTTGCTGGGGTCAGGGGCACCTAGATGGAGGGCCAGGGGTAACCCTGGGGCCTATACTGCAAGTCCAGGGAGAGAGGTGGACCCCTGGTTAGTTTGCTGGGCTCATGGGCCCTTACGTGGAGGGCCAGGGGCACCCTGGGGCCTATACTGCAACTCCAGGGAGAGAGCTGATTCTCTGGGTAGCTTGCTGGGGTCAAAAGCCTCTAGGTGGGGTGCAAGGGGGCACCCTGGGGCCTATACTGCAAGTCCAGGGAGAGAGGTGGACCCCTGGGTAGCTTGCTGGGGTAAGGGGCCCCTAGGAGGAGGGCCAGGGGGCACCCTGGGGCCTATACTGCAAGACCAGGGAGAGAGGTGGACCCCTTGGTAGCTTGCTGGGGTCAGGGGCCCTTAAGTGGAGGGCCAGGTGCACCCTGGGGCCTATACTGCAAGTCCAGGAAGAGATGTGGACCCCTGGGTAGCTTGCTGGGGTCATAGGCCCCTAAGTGGAGTGCCAGGGGCACCCTGGGGCCTATACTGCAAGTCCAGGGAGAGAGGTGGACCCCTGGGTAGCTTGCTGGGGTCAGGATCCCTTAGGTGGAGGGCAAGGGGGCACCCTGGGGCCTACACTGCATGTCCAGGGAGAGAGGTGGACCCCTGGGTAGCTTGCTGGGTTCAGAGGCCCCTAGGTGGAAGACCAGGGGGCATCCTGGGGCCTACTCTGCATGTCCAGGGAGAGAGGTAGACCCCTGGGTAGCTTGCTGGGGTCAGAGGCCCCTAGGTGGAGGGCCAGGAGGCACAATGGGGCCTATGCTGCTGGTCCAGGGAGAGAGGTGGACCCCTGGGTAGCTTGCTGGGGTCAAGGGCCCTTAGGTGGAGGGCAAGGGGGCACCCTGGGCCTACACTGCAAGTCCAGGGAGAGAGGTGGACCCCTGGGTAAATTGCTGGGGTCAGAGGCCCCCAGGTGGAGTGCCAAAGGGCACCCTTGGGCCTACACTGCAAGTCCAGGGAGAGAGGTGGACCCCTGGGTAGCTTGCCGGGGTCAGAGACCCCTAGTTGGAGGGCCAGGGGGCACCCTGGGGCCTTTAATGGAAGTCCAGGGAGGGAAGTGGACCCATGGGTAGCCTGCTGGGGTCAGATTCCCTTAGGTGGAAGGCCAGGGCGCACCCTGGGGCCTATACTGCAAGTCCAGGGAGAGAGGTGGACCCCTGGGTAGCTTGCTGGGGTCATAGGCCCCTAAGTGGAGTGCCAGGGGCACCCTGGGGCCAATACTGCAAGTCCAGGGAGAGAGGTGGACCCCTGGGTAGCTTGCTGGGGTCAGGGGCCGCTAGGTGGAGGGCCAGGGGGCACCCTGGGGCCTACACTGCAAGTCCAGGGAGAGAGGTGGACCCCTGGGTAGCTTGCTGGGGTCAGAGGCCCCTAGGTGGAGGGCCAGGTGGCACAATGGGGCCTATACTGCTGGTCCAGGGAGAGAGGTGGACCCCTGGGTAGCTTGCTGGGGTCAAGGGCCCTTAGGTGGAGGGCCAGGGGCACCCTGGGGCCTATACTGCTGGTCCAGGGAGAGAGGTGGACCCCTGGGTAGCTTGCTGGGGTCAGGGGCCCTTAGGTGGAGGGCCAGGGGGCACCCTGGGGCCTACACTGCAAGTCCAGGGAGAGAGGTGGACCCCTGGGTAGCTTGCTGGGGTCAGAGGCCCCCAGGTGGAGGGCCAGGGGGCACCCTTGGGCCTACACTGCAAGTCCAGGGAGAGAGGTGGACCCCTGGGTAGCTTGCTGGGGTCAGAGACCCCTAGTTGGAGGGCCAGGGGCACCCTGGGGCCTTTTATGGAAGTCCAGGGAGGGAAGTGGACCCTGGGTAGCCTGCTGGGGTCAGATTCCCTTAGGTGGAAGGCCAGGGCGCACCCTGGGGCCTATACCGCAAGTCCAGGGAGAGAGGTGGACCCCTGGGTAGCTTGCTGGGGTCAGGGGCCCTTATGTGGAGGGCCAGGTGCACCCTGGGGCCTATACTGCAAGTCCAGGAAGAGATGTGGACCCCTGGGTAGCTTGCTGGGGTCAGAGGCCCCTAAGTGGAGTGCCAGGGGCACCCTGGGGCCTATACTGCAAGTCCAGGGAGAGAGGTGGACCCCTGGGTAGCTTGCTCGGGTCAGGATCCCTTAGGTGGAGGGCAAGGGGGCACCCTGGGGCCTACACTGCATGTCCAGGGAGAGAGGTGGACCCCTGAGTAGCTTGCTGGGGTCAGGGGCCCTTAGGTGGAGGGCCAGGGGCACCCTGGGGCCTATACTGCAAGTCCAGGGAGAGAGGTGGACCCCTGGGTAGCTTGCAGGGGTCAGGGGCCGCTAGGTGGACGGCCAGGGGGCACCCTGGGGCCTACACTGCAAGTCCAGGGAGAGAGGTGGACCCCTGGGTAGCTTGCCGGGGTCAGAGGCCCCTAGGTGGAGGGCCAGGTGGCACAATGGGGCCTATACTGCTGGTCCAGGGAGAGAGGTGGACCCCTGGGTAGCTTGCTGGGGTCAGGGGCCCTTAGGTGGAGGGCCAGGGGGCACCCTGGGGCCTACACTGCAAGTCCAGGGAGAGAGGTGGACCCCTGGGTAGCTTGCTGGGGTCAGAGGCCCCCAGGTGGAGGGCCAGGGGGCACCCTTGGGCCTACACTGCAAGTCCAGGGAGAGAGGTGGACCCCTGGGTAGCTTGCTGGGGTCAGAGACCCCTAGTTGGAGGGCCAGGGGCACCCTGGGGCCTTTTATGGAAGTCCAGGGAGGGAAGTGGACCCTGGGTAGCCTGCTGGGGTCAGATTCCCTTAGGTGGAAGGCCAGGGCGCACCCTGGGGCCTATACTGCAAGTCCAGGGAGAGAGGTGGACCCCTGGGTAGCTTGCTGGGGTCAGGGGCCCTTAGGTGGAGGGCCAGGTGCACCCTGGGGCCTATACTGCAAGTCCAGGAAGAGATGTGGACCCCTGGGTAGCTTGCTGGGGTCATAGGCCCCTAAGTGGAGTGCCAGGGGCACCCTGGGGCCTATACTGCAAGTCCAGGGAGAGAGGTGGACCCCTGGGTAGCTTGCTCGGGTCAGGATCCCTTAGGTGGAGGGCAAGGGGGCACCCTGGGGCCTACACTGCATGTCCAGGGAGAGAGGTGGACCCCTGAGTAGCTTGCTGGGGTCAGGGGCCCTTAGGTGGAGGGCCAGGGGGCACCCTGGGGCCTATACTGCAAGTCCAGGAAGAGATGTGGACCCCTGGGTAGCTTGCTAGGGTCAGGGGCCCTTAGGTGGAGGGCAAGGGGGCAACCTGGGGCCTACAATGCAAGTCCAGGGAGAGAGGTGGACCCCTGGGTAGCTTACTGGGGTCAGAGGCCCTTAGGTGGAGGGCCAGGGGGCACCCTGGGGCCTACACTGCAAGTCCAGGGAGAGAGGTGGACCCCTGGGTAGCTTGCTGGGGTCAGAGGCCCCTAGGTGGAGGGCCAGGAGGCACAATGTGGCCTATACTGCTGGTCCAGGGAGAGAGGTGGACCCCTGGGTAGCTTGCTGGGGTCAGGGGCCCTTAGGTGGAGGGCCAGGGGGCACCCTGGGGCCTACACTGCAAGTCCAGGGAGAGAGGTGGACCCCTGGGTAGCTTGCTGGGGTCAGAGGCCCCCAGGTGGAGGGCCAGGGGGCACCCTGGGGCCTTTAATGGAAGTCCAGGGAGGGAAGTGGACCCTAGGTAGCCTGCTGGGGTCAGATTCCCTTAGGTGGAAGGCCAGGGTGCACCCTGGGGCCTATACTGCAAGTCCAGGGAGAGAGGTGGACCCCTGGGTAGCTTGCTGGGGTCAGAGGCCCTTAGGTGGAGGGCCAGGGGCACCCTGGGGCCTATACTGCATGTCCAGGAAGAGATGTGGACCCCTGGGTAGCTTGCTGGGGTCATAGGCCCCTAAGTGGAGTGCCAGGGGCACCCTGGGGCCTATACTGCAAGTCCAGGGAGAGAGGTGGACCCCTGGGTAGCTTGCTGGGGTCAGGGGCACTTAGGTGGAGGGCCAGGGGGCACCCTGGGGCCTACACTGCAAGTCCAGGTAGAGAGGTGGACCCCTGGGTAGCTTGCTGGGGTCAGAGGCCCCTAGGTGGAGGGCCAGGAGGCACAATGGGGCCTATACTGCTAGTCCAGGGAGAGAGGTGGACCCCTGGGTAGCTTGCTGGCGTCAGGGGCCCTTAGGTGGAGGGCAAGGGGGCACCCTGGTGCCTACACTGCAAGTCCAGGGAGAGAGGTGGACCCCTGGGTAGCTTGCTGGGGTCAGAGGCCCCCAGGTGGAGGGCCAGGGGGCACCCTTGGGCCTACACTGCAAGTCCAGGGAGAGAGTTGGACCCCTGGGTAGCTTGCTGGGGTCAGAGACCCCTAGTTGGAGGGCCAGGGGGCACCCTGGGGCTTTTAAATGGAAGTCCAGGGAGGGAAGTGGACCCTGGGTAGCCTGCTGGGGTCAGATTCCCTTAGGTGGAAGGCCAGGGCGCACCCTGGGGCCTATACTGCAAGTCCAGGGAGAGAGGTGGACCCCTGGGTAGCTTGCTGGGGTCAGGGGCCCTTAGGTGGAGGGCCAGGTGCACCCTGGGGCCTATACTGCAAGTCCAGGAAGAGAGGTGGACCCCTGGGTAGCTTGCTGGGGTCAGAGGCCCCTAGGTGGAGGGCCAGGGGGCATCCTGGGGCCTACACTGCAAGTCCAGGGATAGACACGGAACCCTGGGTAGCTTGCTGGGGTCAGGGGCACCTAGATGGAGGGCCAGGGGTAACCCTGGGGCCTATACTGCAAGTCCAGGGAGAGAGGTGGACCCCTGGTTAGTTTGCTGGGCTCATGGGCCCTTACGTGGAGGGCCAGGGGCACCCTGGGGCTTATATTGCAAGTCCAGGGAGAGAGCTGGTCCTCTTGGTAGCTTGCTTGGGTCAGAAGCCCCTAGGTGGGGTGCAAGGGGGCACCCTGGGGCCTATACTGCAAGTCCAGGGAGAGAGGTGGACCCCTGGGTAGCTTGCTGGGGTAAGGGGCCCCTAGGAAGAGGGCCAGGGGGCACCCTGGGGCCTATACTGCAAGACCAGGGAGAGAGGTGGACCCCTGGGTAGCTTGCTGGGGTCAGAGGCCCTTAGGTGGAGGGCAAGGGGGCACCCTGGGGCCTACACTGCAAGTCCAGGGAGAGAGGTTGACCCCTGGGTAGCTTGCTGGGGTCAGAGGCCCCTAGGTGGAGGGCCAGGAGGCACAATGGGGCCTATACTGCTGGTCCAGGGAGAGAGGTGGACCCCTGGGTAGCTTGCTGGGTTCAGAAGCCCCTAGATGGAGGGCAAGGGGGCACCCTGGGGCCTATACTGCAAGATCAGGGAGAGAGGTGGACCCCTGGGTAGCTTGCTGGGGTCAGGGGCCCTTAGGTGGAGGGCAAGGGGGCACCCTGGGGCCTATACTGCAAGTCCAGGAAGAGAGGTGGACCCCTGGGTAGCTTGCCGGGGTCAGAGACCCCTAGTTGGAGGGCAAGGGGGCACCCTGGGGCCTTTAATGGAAGTCCAGGGAAGGAAGTGGACCCCTGGGTAGCTGGCTAGGGTCAGATTCCCCTAGGTGGAAGGCCATGGCGCACCCTGGGGCCTATACTGCAAGTCCAGGGAGAGAGGTGGACCCCTGGGTAGCTAGCTGGGGTCATAGGCCCCTAAATGGAGTGCCAGGGGCACACTGGGGCCTATACTGCAAGTCCAGGGAGAGAGGTGGACCCCTGGGTAGCTTGCTGGGGTCAGGGGCCCTTAGTTGGAGGGCCAGGTGGCACCCTGGGGCCTATACTGCAAGTCCAGGAAGAGAGGTGGACCCCTGGGTAGCTTGCTGGGTTCAGAGGCCCCTAGGTGGAAGACCAGCGGGCATCCTGGGGCCTACACTGCATGTCCAGGGAGAGAGGTAGACCCCTGGGTAGCTTGCTGGGGTCAGAGGCCCCTAGGTGGAGGGCCAGGAGGCACAATGGGGCCTATGCTGCTGGTCCAGGGAGAGAGGTGGACCCCTGGGTAGCTTGCTGGGGTCAGGGGCCCTTAGGTGGAGGGCCAGGGGCACCCTGGGGCCTATACTGCATGTCCAGGAAGAGATGTGGACCCCTGGGTAGCTTGCTGGGGTCATAGGCCCCTAAGTAGAGTGCCAGGGGCACCCTGGGGCCTATACTGCAAGTCCAGGGAGAGAGGTGGACCCCTGGGTAGCTTGCTGGGGTCAGGGGCACTAAGGTGGAGGGCCAGGGGGCACCCTGGGGCCTACACTGCAAGTCCAGGGAGAGAGGTGGACCCCTGGGTAGCTTGCTGGGGTCAGAGGCCCTAGGTGGAGGGCCAGGAGGCACAATGGGGCCTATGCTGCTGGTCCAGGGAGAGAGGTGGACCCCTGGGTAGCTTGCTGGGGTCAGGGGCCCTTAGGTATAGGGCCAGGGGGCACCCTGGGGGCTACACTGCAAGTCCAGGGAGAGAGGTGGACCCCTGGGTAGCTTGCTGGGGTCAGAGGCCCCCAGGTGGAGGGCCAGGGGGCACCCTTGGGCCTACACTGCAAGTCCAGGGAGAGAGGTGGACCCCTGGGTAGCTTGCTGGGGTCAGAGACCCCTAGTTGGAGGGCCAGGGGGCACCCTGGGGCCTTTAATGGAAGTCCAGGGAGGGAAGTGGACCCATGGGTAGCCTGCTGGGGTCAGATTCCCTTAGGTGGAAGGCCAGGGCGCACCCTGGGGCCTATACTGCAAGTCCAGGGAGAGAGGTGGACCCCTGGGTAGCTTGCTGGGGTCAAGGGCCCTTAGGTGGAGGGCCAGGTGCACCCTGGACCTATACTGCAAGTCCAGGAAGAGATGTGGACCCCTGGGTAGCTTGCTGGGGTCATAGGCCCCTAAGTGGAGTGCCAGGGGCACCCTGGGGCCTATACTGCAAGTCCAGGGAGAGAGGTGGACCCCTGGGTAGCTTGCTCGGGTCAGGATCCCTTAGGTGGAGGGCAAGGGGGCACCCTGGGGCCTACACTGCATGTCCAGGGAGAGAGGTGGACCCCTGGGTAGCTTGCTGGGGTCAGGGGCCCTTAGGTGGAGGGCCAGGGGGCACCCTGGGGCCTATACTGCAAGTCCAGGAAGAGATGTGGACCCCTGGGTAGCTTGCTAGGGTCAGGGGCCCTTAGGTGGAGGGCAAAGGGGCACCCTGGGGCCTACACTGCAAGTCCAGGGAGAGAGGTGGACCCCTGGGTAGCTTACTGGGGTCAGAGGCCCTTAGGTGGAGGGCCAGGGGGCACCCTGGGGCCTACACTGCAAGTCCAGGGAGAGAGGTGGACCCCTGGGTAGCTTGCTGGGGTCAGAGACCCCTAGTTGGAGGGCAAGGGGGCACCCTGGGGCCTTTAATGGAAGTCCAGAGAGGGAAGTGGACCCTGGGTAGCCTGCTGGGGTCAGATTCCCTTAGGTGGAAGGCCAGGGTGCACCCTGGGGCCTATACTGCAAGTCCAGGGAGAGAGGTGGACCCCTGGGTAGCTTGCTGGGGTCAGGGGACCTTAGGTGGAGGGCCAGGGGCACCCTGGGGCCTATACTGCATGTCCAGGAAGAGATGTGGACCCCTGGGTAGCTTGCTGGGGTCATAGGCCCCTAAGTGGAGTGCCAGGGGCACCCTGGGGCCTATACTGCAAGTCCAGGGAGAGAGGTGGACCCCTGGGTAGCTGCTGGGGTCAGGGGTTCTTAGGTGGAGGGCCAGGGGGCACCCTGGGGCCTACACTGCAAGTCCAGGGAGAGAAGTGGACCCCTGGGTAGCTTGCTGGGGTCAGAGGCCCCTAGGTGGAGGGCCAGGAGGCACAATGGGGCCTATACTGCTAGTCCAGGGAGAGAGGTGGACCCCTGGGTAGCTTGCTGGGGTCAGGGGCCCTTAGGTGGAGGGCAAGGGGGCACCTTGGGGCCTACACTGCAAGTCCAGGGAGAGAGGTGGACCCCTGGGTAGCTTGCTGGGGTCAGAGGCCCCCAGGTGGAGGGCCACGGGGCACCCTTGGGCCTACACTGCAAGTCCAGGGAGAGAGGTGGACCCCTGGGTAGCTTGCTGGGGTCAGAGACCCCTAGTTGGAGGGCCAGGGGGCACCCTGGGGCCTTTAATGGAAGTCCAGGGAGGGAAGTGGACCCTAGGTAGCCTGCTGGGGTCAGATTCCCTTAGGTGGAAGGCCAGGGCGCACCCTGGTGCCTATAATGCAAGTCCAGGAAGAGATGTGGACCCCTGGGTAGCTTGCTGGGGTCAGAGGCCCCTAGGTGGAGGGCCAGGCGGCATCCTGGGGCCTACACTGCAAGTCCAGGGATAGACACGGACCCCTGGGTAGCTTGCTGGGGTCAGGGGCACCTAGATGGAGGGCCAGGGGTAACCCTGGGGCCTATACTGCAAGTCCAGGGAGAGAGGTGGACCCCTGGTTAGTTTGCTGGGCTCATGGGCCCTTACGTGGAGGGCCAGGGGCACCCTGGGGCCTATACTGCAAGTCCAGGGAGAGAGCTGATTCTCTGGGTAGCTTGCTGGGGTCAAAAGCCCCTAGGTGGGGTGCAAGGGGGCACCCTGGGGCCTATACTGCAAGTCCAGGGAGAGAGGTGGACCCCTGGGTAGCTTGCTGGGGTAAGGGGCCCGTAGGAGGAGGGCCAGGGGGCACCCTGGGGCCTATACTGCAAGACCAGGGAGATAGGTGGACCCCTTGGTAGCTTGCTGGGGTCAGGGGCCCTTAGGTGGAGGGCCAGGTGCACCCTGGGGCCTATACTGCAAGTCCTGGAAGAGATGTGGACCCCTGGGTAGCTTGCTGGGGTCATAGGCCCCTAAGTGGAGTGCCAGGGGCACCCTGGGGCCTATACTGCAAGTCCAGGGAGAGAGGTGGACCCCTGGGTAGCTTGCTGGGGTCAGGATCTCTTAGGTGGAGGGCAAGGGGGCACCCTGGGGCCTACACTGCATGTCCAGGGAGAGAGGTGGACCCCTAGGTAGCTTGCTGGGGTCAGGGGCCCTTAGGTGGAGGGCCAGGTGGCACCCTGGGGCCTATACTGCAAGTCCAGGAAGAGATGTGGACCCCTGGGTAGCTTGCTGGGGTCAGGGGCCCTTAGGTGGAGGGCAAGGGGGCACCCTGGGGCCTATACTGCAAGTCCAGGGAGAGAGATGGACCCCTGGGTAGCTTGCCGGGGTCAGAGACCCCTAGTTGGAGGGCAAGGGGGCACCCTGGGGCCATTAATGAAAGTCCAGGGAGGGAAGTGGACCCCTGGGTAGCTGGCTAGGGTCAGATTCCCCTAGGTGGAAGGCCATGGCGCACCTTGGGGCCTATACTGCAAGTCCAGGGAGAGAGGTGGACCCCTGGGTAGTTTGCTAGGGTCAGGGGCCCTTAGGTGGAGGGCCAGAGGGCACCCTGGGGCCTATACTGCAAGTCCAGGAAGAGATGTGGACCCCTGGGTAGCTTGCTGGGGTCATAGGCCCCTAAGTGGAGTGCCAGGGGCACGCTGGGGCCTATACTGCAAGTCCAGGGAGAGGGGTGAACCCCTGGGTAGCTTGCTGGGGTCAGGGGCCCTTAGGTGGAGGGCCAGGTGGCACCCTGGTGCCTATAATGCAAGTCCAGGAAGAGAGGTGGACCCCTGGGTAGCTTGCTGGGGTCAGAGGCCCCTAGGTGGAGGGCCAGGGGGCATCCTGGGGCCTACACTGCAAGTCCAGGGATAGACACGGACCCCTGGGTAGCTTGCTGGGGTCAGGGGCACCTAGATGGAGGGCCAGGGGTAACCCTGGGGCCTATACTGCAAGTCCAGGGAGAGAGGTGGACCCCTGGTTAGTTTGCTGGGCTCATGGGCCCTTACGTGGAGGGCCAGGGGCACCCTGGGGCCTATACTGCAACTCCAGGGAGAGAGCTGATTCTCTGGGTAGCTTGCTGGGGTCAAAAGCCCCTAGTTGGGGTGCAAGGGGGCACCCTGGGGCCTATACTGCAAGTCCAGGGAGAGAGGTGGACCCCTGGGTAGCTTGCTGGGGTAAGGGGCCCCTAGGAGGAGGGCCAGGGGGCACCCTGGGGCCTATACTGCAAGACCAGGGAGAGAGGTGGACCCCTTGGTAGCTTGCTGGGGTCAGGGGCCCTTAGGTGGAGGGCCAGGTGCACCCTGGGGCCTATACTGCAAGTCCAGGAAGAGATGTGGACCCCTGGGTAGCTTGCTGGGGTCATAGGCCCCTAAGTGGAGTGCCAGGGGAACCCTGGGGCCTATACTGCAAGTCCAGGGAGAGAGGTGGACCCCTGGGTAGCTTGCTGGGGTCAGGATCCCTTAGGTGGAGGGCAAGGGGGCACCCTGGGGCCTACACTGCATGTCCAGGGAGAGAGGTGGACCCCTGGGTAGCTTGCTGGGTTCAGAGGCCCCTAGGTGGAAGACCAGGGGGCATCCTGGGGCCTACACTGCATGTCCAGGGAGAGAGGTAGACCCCTGGGTAGCTTGCTGGGGTCAGAGGCCCCTAGGTGGAGGGCCAGGAGGCACAATGGGGCCTATGCTGCTGGTCCAGGGAGAGAGGTGGACCCCTGGGTAGCTTGCTGGGGTCAAGGGCCCTTAGGTGGAGGGCCAGGGGCACCCTGGGGCCTATACTGCATGTCCAGGAAGAGATGTGGACCCCTGGGTAGCTTGCTGGGGTCATAGGCCCCTAAGTAGTGCCAGGGGCACCCTGGGGCCTATACTGCAAGTCCAGGGAGAGAGGTGGACCCCTGGGTAGCTTGCTGGGGTCAGAGGCCCTAGGTGGAGGGCCAGGAGGCACAATGGGGCCTATGCTGCTGGTCCAGGGAGAGAGGTGGACCCCTGGGTAGCTTGCTGGGGTCAGGGGCCCTTAGGTATAGGGCCAGGGGGCACCCTGGGGGCTACACTGCAAGTCCAGGGAGAGAGGTGGACCCCTGGGTAGCTTGCTGGGGTCAGAGGCCCCCAGGTGGAGGGCCAGGGGGCACCCTTGGGCCTACACTGCAAGTCCAGGGAGAGAGGTGGACCCCTGGGTAGCTTGCTGGGGTCAGAGACCCCTAGTTGGAGGGCCAGGGGGCACCCTGGGGCCTTTAATGGAAGTCCAGGGAGGGAAGTGGACCCATGGGTAGCCTGCTGGGGTCAGATTCCCTTAGGTGGAAGGCCAGGGCGCACCCTGGGGCCTATACTGCAAGTCCAGGGAGAGAGGTGGACCCCTGGGTAGCTTGCTGGGGTCAGGGGCCCTTAGGTGGAGGGCCAAGTGCACCCTGGACCTATACTGCAAGTCCAGGAAGAGATGTGGACCCCTGGGTAGCTTGCTGGGGTCATAGGCCCCTAAGTGGAGTGCCAGGGGCACCCTGGGGCCTATACTGCAAGTCCAGGGAGAGAGGTGGACCCCTGGGTAGCTTGCTGGGGTCAGGGGCCCTTAGGTGGAGGGCCAGGGGGCACCCTGGGGCCTACACTGCAAGTCCAGGGAGAGAGGTGGACCCCTGGGTAGCTTGCTGGGGTCAGAGGCCCCTAGGTGGAGGGCCAGGAGGCACAATGGGGCCTATACTGCTGGTCCAGGGAGAGAGGTGGACCCCTGGGTAGCTTGCTGGGGTCAGGGGCCCTTAGGTGGAGGGCCAGGGGGCACCCTGGGGCCTACACTGCAAGTCCAGGGAGAGAGGTGGACCCCTGGGTAGCTTGCTGGGGTCAGAGGCCCCCAGGTGGAGGGCCAGGGGGCACCCTTGGGCCCACACTGCAAGTCCAGGGAGAGAGGTGGACCCCTGGGTAGCTTGCCGGGGTCAGAGACCCCTAGTTGGAGGGCAAGGGGGCACCCTGGGGCCTTTAATGGAAGTCCAGGTAGGGAAGTGGACCCCTGGGTAGCTGGCTAGGGTCAGATTCCCCTAGGTGGAAGGCCAGGGCGCACCCTGGGGCCTATACTGCAAGTCCAGGGAGAGAGGTGGACCCCTGGGTAGCTTGCTAGGGTCAGGGGCCCTTAGGTGGAGGGCCATAGGGCACATTTGGGCCTATACTGCAAGTCCAGGAAGAGATTTGGACCCCTGGGTAGCTTGCTGGGGTCATAGGCCCCTAAGTGGAGTGCCAGGGGCACCCTGGGGCCTATACTGCAAGTCCAGGGAGAGAGGTGGACCCCTGGGTAGCTTGCTGGGGTCAGGGGCCCTTAGGTGGAGGGCCAGGTGGCACCCTGGTGCCTATAATGCAAGTCCAGGAAGAGAGGTGGACCCCTGGGTAGCTTGCTGGGGTCAGAGGCCCCTATGTGGAGGGCCAGGGGGCATCCTGGGGCCTACACTGCAAGTCCAGGGATAGACACGGACCCCTGGATAGCTTGCTGGGGTCAGGGGCACCTAGATGGAGGGCCAGGGGTAACCCTGGGGCCTATACTGCAAGTCCAGGGAGAGAGCTGAATCTCTGGGCAGCTTGCTGGGGTCAAAAGCCCCTAGGTGGGGTGCAAGGGGGCACCCTGGGGCCTATACTGCAAGTCCAGGGAGAGAGGTGGACCCCTGGGTAGCTTGCTGGGGTAAGGGGCCCCTAGGAGGAGGGCCAGGAGGCACCCTGGGGCCTATACTGCAAGACCAGGGAGAGAGGTGGACCCCTTGGTAGCTTGCTGGGGTCAGGGGCCCTTAGGTGGAGGGCCAGGTGCACCCTGGGGCCTTTAATGGAAGTCCAGGGAGGGAAGTGGACCCTGGGTAGCTTGCTGGGGTCAGATTCCCCTAGGTGGAAGGCCAGTGTGCACCCTGGGGCCTATACTGCAAGTCCAGGGAGAGAGGTGGACCCCTGGGTAGCCTGCTGGTGTCAGGGGCACCTAGATGGAGGGCCAGGGGCACCCTGGGGCCTATACTGCAAGTCCAGGGAGAGAGCTGGTCCTCTGGGTGGCTTGCTGGGGTGGGGGGCCCTTAGGTGGAGGGCCAGGTGCACCCTGGGGCCTACACTGCAAGTCCAGGGAGAGAGGTGGACCCCTGGGTAGCTTGCTGGGGTCAGGATCCCTTAGGTGGAGGGCAAGGGGGCACCCTGGGGCCTACACTGCATGTCCAGGGAGAGAAGTGGACCCCTGGGTAGCTTGCTGGGGTCAGGGGCCCTTAGGTGGAGGGCCAGGGGGCACCCTGGGGCCTATACTGCAAGTCCAGGAAGAGATGTGGACCCCTGGGTAGCTTGCTGGGGTCAGGGGCCCTTAGGTGGAGGGCAAGGGGGCACCCTGGGGCCTACACTGCAAGTCCAGGGCGAGAGGTGGTCCCCTGGGTAGCTTGCTGGGGTCATAGGCCCTTAGGTGGAGGGCAAGGGGGCACCCTGGGGCCTACACTGCAAGTCCAGGGAGAGAGGTGGACCCCTGGGTAGCTTGCTGGGGTCAGAGGCCCCTAGGTGGAGGGCCAGGGGGCACCCTGGGGCCTATACTGCAAGATCAGGGAGAGAGGTGGACCCCTTGGTAGCTTGCTGGGGTCAGGGGCCCTTAGGTGGAGGACCAGGCGGCACCCTGGGGCCTTTTATGGAAGTCCAGGGAGGGAAGTGGACCCTGAGTAGCCTGCTGGGGTCAGATTCCCTTAGGTGGAAGGCCAGGGCGCACCCTGGGGCCTATACTGCAAGTCCAGGGAGAGAGGTGGACCCCTGAGTAGCTTGCTGGGGTCAGGGGCCCTTAGGTGGAGGGCCAGGGGCACCCTGGGGCCTATACTGCAAGTCCAGGAAGAGATGTGGACCCCTGGGTAGCTTGCTGGGGTCATAGGCCCCTAAGTGGAGTGCCAGGGGCACCCTTGGGCCTATACTGCAAGTCCAGGGAGAGAGGTGGACCCATGCGTAGCTTGCTGGGGTCAGGGGCCCTTAGGTGGAGGGCTAGGGGGCACCCTGGGACCTACACTGCAAGTCCGGGGAGAGAGGTGGACCCCTGGGTAGCTTGCTGGGGTCAGAGGCCCCTAGGTGGAGGGCCAGGAGGCACAATGGGGCCTATACTGCTGGTCCAGGGAGAGAGGTGGACCCCTGGGTAGCTTGCTGGGGTCAGGGGCCCTTAGGTGGAGGACCAGGCGGCACCCTGGGGCCTTTTATGGAAGTCCAGGGAGGGAAGTGGACCCTGAGTAGCCTGCTGGGGTCAGATTCCCTTAGGTGGAAGGCCAGGGCGCACCCTGGGGCCTATACTGCAAGTCCAGGGAGAGAGGTGGACCCCTGAGTAGCTTGCTGGGGTCAGGGGCCCTTAGGTGGAGGGCCAGGGGCACCCTGGGGCCTATACTGCAAGTCCAGGAAGAGATGTGGACCCCTGGGTAGCTTGCTGGGGTCATAGGCCCCTAAGTGGAGTGCCAGGGGAACCCTTGGGCCTACACTGCAAGTCCAGGGAGAGAGGTGGACCCATGCGTAGCTTGCTGGGGTCAGGGGCCCTTAGGTGGAGGGCTAGGGGGCACCCTGGGACCTACACTGCAAGTCCGGGGAGAGAGGTGGACCCCTGGGTAGCTTGCTGGGGTCAGAGGCCCCTAGGTGGAGGGCCAGGAGGCACAATGGGGCCTATACTGCTGGTCCAGGGAGAGAGGTGGACCCCTGGGTAGCTTGCTGGGGTCAGGGGCCCTTAGGTGGAGGGCCAGGGGGCACCCTGGGGTCTACACTGCAAGTCCAGGGAGAGAGGTGGACCCCTGGGTAGCTTGCTGGGGTCAGAAGCCCCCAGGTGGAGGGCCAGGGGGCACCCTTGGGCCTACACTGCAAGTCCAGGGAGAGAGGTGGACCCCTGGGTAGCTTGCTGGGGTCAGAGACCCCTAGTTGGATGGCCAGGGGGCACCCTGGGGCCTTTTATGGAAGTCCAGGGAGGGAAGTTAACCCTGAGTAGCCTGCTGGGGTCAGATTCCCTTAGATGGAAGGCCAGGGCGCACCCTGGGGCCTATACTGCAAGTCCAGGGAGAGAGGTGGACCCCTGGGTAGCTTGCTGGGGTCAGGGGCACTTAGGTGGAGGGCCAGGTGCACCCTGGGGCCTATACTGCAAGTCCAGGAAGAGATGTGGACCCCTGGGTAGCTTGCTGGGGTCATAGGCCCCTAAGTGGAGTGCCAGGGGCACCCTGGGGCCTATACTGCAAGTCCAGGGAGGGAGGTGGACCCTTGGGTAGCTTGCTTGGGTCAGGATCCCTTAGGTGGAGGGCAAGGGGGCACCCTGGGGCCTACACTGCATGTCCAGGGAGAGAGGTGGACCCCTGGGTAACTTGCTGGGGTCAGGGGCCCTTAGGCGGAGGGCCAGGGGGCACCCTGGGGCCTATACTGCAAGTCCAGGAAGAGATGTGGACCCCTGGGTAGCTTGCTGGGGTCAGGGGCCCTTAGGTGGAGGGCCAGGTGCACCCTGGGGCCTATACTGCAAGTCCAGGGAGAGAGGTGGACCCCTGGGTAGCTTGCTGGGGTCAGGGGCCCTTAGGTGGAGGGCCAGGTGGCAACCTGGTGCCTATAATGCAAGTCCAGGAAGAGAGGTGGACCCCTGGGTAGCTTGCTGGGGTCAGAGGCCCCTAGGTGGAGGGTCAGGGGGCATCCTGGGGCCTACACTGCAAGTCCAGGGATAGACACGGACCCCTGGGTAGCTTGCTGGGGTCAGGGGAAACTAGATGGAGGGCCAGGGGTAACCCTGGGGCCTATACTGCAAGTCCAGGGAGAGAGGTGGACCCCTGGTTAGTTTGCTGGGCTCATGGGCCCTTACGTGGAGGGCCAGGGGCACCCTGGGGCCTATACTGCAAGTCCAGGGAGAGAGCTGATTCTCTGGGTAGCTTGCTGGGGTCAAAAGCCCTAGGTGGGATGCAAGGGGGCACCCTGGGGCCTATACTGCAAGTCCAGGGAGAGAGGTGGACCCCTGGGTAGCTTGCTAGGGTCAGGGGCCCTTAGGTGGAGGGCCAGAGGGCACCCTGGGGTCTATACTGCAAGTCCAGGAAGAGATGTGGACCCCTGGGTAGCTTGCTGGGGTCATAGGCACCTAAGTGGAGTGCCAGGGGCACCCTGGGGCCTATACTGCAAGTCCAGGGAGAGAGGTGGACCCCTGGGTAGCTTGCTGGGGTCAGGGGCCCTTAGGTGGAGGGCCAGGTGGCACCCTGGTGCCTATAATGCAAGTCCAGGAAGAGAGGTGGACCCCTGGGTAGCTTGCTGGGGTCAGAGGCCCCTAGGTGGAGGGCCAGGGGGCATCCTGGGGCCTACACTGCAAGTCCAGGGATAGACACGGACCCCTGGGTAGCTTGCTGGGGTCAGGGGCCCTTAGGTGGAGGGCCAGGTGCACCCTGGGGCCTATACTGCAAGTCCAGGAAGAGATGTGGACCCCTGGGTAGCTTGCTGGGGTCATAGGCCCCTAAGTGGAGTGCCAGGGGCACCCTGGGGCCTATACTGCAAGTCCAGGGAGAGAGGTAGACCCCTGGGTAGCTTGCTGGGGTCAGGATCCCTTAGGTGGAGGGCAAGGGGGCACCCTGGGGCCTACACTGCATGTCCAGGGAGAGAGGTGGACCCCTGGGTAGCTTGCTGGGGTCAGGGGCCCTTAGGTGGAGGGCCAGGTGGCACCCTGGGGCCTATACTGCAAGTCCAGAAAGAGATGTGGACCCCTGGGTAGCTTGCTGGGGTCAGGGGCCCTTAGGTGGAGGGCAAGGGGGCACCCTGGGGCCTACACTGCAAGTCCAGGGAGAGAGGTGGACCCCTGGGTAAATTGCTGGGGTCAGAGGCCCCCAGGTGGAGTGCCAAGGGGCACCCTTGGGCCTACACTGCAAGTCCAGGGAGAGAGGTGGACCCCTGGGTAGCTTGCCGGGGTCAGAGACCCCTAGTTGGAGGGCAAGGGGGCACCCTGGGGCCTTTAGTGGAAGTCCAGGGAAGGAAGTGGACCCCTGGGTAGCTGGCTAGGGTCAGATTCCCCTAGGTGGAAGGCCATGGCGCACCCTGGGGTCTATACTGCAAGTCCAGGGAGAGAGGTGGACCCCTGGGTAGCTTGCTAGGGTCAGGGGCCCTTAGGTGGAGGGCCAGAGGGCACCCTTTGGCCTATACTGCAAGTCCAGGAAGAGATGTGGACCCCTGGGTAGCTTGCTGGGGTCATAGGCCCCTAAGTGGAGTGCCAGGGGCACCCTGGGGCCTATACTGCAAGTCCAGGGAGAGAGGTGGACCCCTGGGTAGCTTGCTGGGGTCAGGGGCCCTTAGGTGGAGGGCCAGGTGGCACCCTGGTGCCTATAATGCAAGTCCAGGAAGAGAGGTGGACCCCTGGGTAGCTTGCTGGGGTCAGAGGCCCCTAGGTGGAGGGCCAGGGGGCATCCTGGGGCCTACACTGCAAGTCCTGGGATAGACACGGACCCCTGGGTAGCTTGCTGGGGTCAGGGGCACCTAGATGGAGGGCCAGGGGTAACCCTGGGGCCTATACTGCAAGTCCAGGGAGAGAGGTGGACCCCTGGTTAGTTTGCTGTGCTCATGGGCCCTTACGTGGAGGGCCAGGGGCACCCTGGGGCCTATACTGCTAGTCCAGGGAGAGAGGTGGACCCCTGGGTAGCTTGCTGGGTTCAGGGGACCTTAGGTGGAGGGCAAGGGGGCACCCTGGGGCCTACACTGCAAGTCCAGGGAGAGAGGTGGACCCCTGGGTAGCTTGCTGGGGTCAGAGGCCCCCAGGTGGAGGGCCAGGGGGCACCCTTGGGCCTACACTGCAAGTCCAGGGAGAGAGGTGGACCCCTGGGTAGCTTGCTGGGGTCAGAGACCCCTAGTTGGAGGGCCAGGGGGCACCCTGGGGCCTTTAATGGAAGTCCAGGGAGGGAAGTGGACCCTGGGTAGCCTGCTGGGGTCAGATTCCCTTAGGTGGAAGGCCAGGGCGCACCCTGGGGCCTATACTGCAAGTCCAGGGAGAGAGGTGGACCCCTGGGTAGCTTGCTGGGGTCAGGGGCCCTTAGGTGGAGGGCCAGGTGCACCCTGGGGCCCACACTGCAAGTCCAGGAAGAGATGTGGACCCCTGGGTAGCTTGCTGGGGTCATAGGCCCCTAAGTGGAGTGCCAGGGGCACCCTGGGGCCTATACTGCAAGTCCAGGGAGTGAGGTGGACCCCTTGGTAGCTTGCTAGGGTCAGGATCCCTTAGGTGGAGGGCAAGGGGGCACCCTGGGGCCTACACTGCATGTCCAGGGAGAGAGGTGAACCCCTGGGTAGCTTGCTGGGGTCAGGGGCCCTTAGGTGGAGGGCCAGGTGGCAACCTGGGGCCTATACTGCAAGTCCAGGACGAGATGCGGACCCCTGGGTAGCTTGCTGGGGTAAGGGGCCCTTAGGTGGAGGGCAAGGGGGCACCCTGGGGCCTACACTGCAAGTCCAGGGAGAGAGGTGGACCCCTGGGTAAATTGCTGGGGTCAGAGGCCCCCAGGTGGAGTGCCAAGGGGCACCCTTGGGCCTACACTGCAAGTCCAGGGAGAGAGGTGGACCCCTGGGTAGCTTGCCGGGGTCAGAGACCCCTAGTTGGAGGGCAAGGGGGCACCCTGGGGCCTTTAATGGAAGTCCAGGGAGGGAAGTGGACCCCTGGGTAGCTGGCTAGGGTCAGATTCCCCTAGGTGGAAGGCCAGGGCGCACCCTGGGGCCTATACTGCAAGTCCAGGGAGAGAGGTGGACCCCTGGGTAGCTTGCTAGGGTCAGGGGCCCTTAGGTGGAGGGCCAGAGGGCACCCTTGGGCCTATACTGCAAGTCCAGGAAGAGATGTGGACCCCTGGGTAGCTTGCTGGGGTCATAGGCCCCTAAGTGGAGTGCCAGGGGCACCCTGGGGCCTATACTGCAAGTCCAGGGAGAGAGGTGGACCCCTGGGTAGCTTGCTGGGGTCAGGGGCCCTTAGGTGGAGGGCCAGGTGGCACCCTGGTACCTATAATGCAAGTCCAGGAAGAGAGGTGGACCCCAGGGTAGCTTGCTGGGGTCAGAGGCCCCTAGGTGGAGGGCCAGGGGGCATCCTGGGGCCTACACTGCGAGTCCAGGGATAGACACGGACCCCTGGGTAGCTTGCTGGGGTCAGGGGCACCTAGATGGAGGGCCAGGGGTAACCCTGGGGCCTATACTGCAAGTCCAGGGAGAGAGGTGGACCCCTGGTTAGTTTGCTGGGCTCATGGGCCCTTACGTGGAGGGCCAGGGGCACCCTGGGGCCTATACTGCAAGTCCAGGGAGAGAGCTGAATCTCTGGGCAGCTTGCTGGGGTCAAAAGCCCCTAGGTGGGGTGCAAGGGGGCACCCTGGGGCCTTTACTGCAAGTCTAGGGAGAGAGGTGGACCCCTGGGTAGCTTGCTGGGGTAAGGGGCCCCTAGGAGGAGGGCCAGGGGGCACCCTGGGGCCTATACTGCAAGACCAGGGAGAGAGGTGGACCCCTTGGTAGCTTGCTGGGGTCAGGGGCCCTTAGGTGGAGGGCCAGGTGCACCCTGGGGCCTTTAATGGAAGTCCAGGGAAGGAAGTGGACCCTGGGTAGCTTGCTGGGGTCAGATTCCCCTAGGTGGAAGGCTAGTGTGCACCCTGGGGCCTATACTGCAAGTCCAGGGAGAGAGGTGGACCCCTGGGTAGCTTGCTGGTGTCAGGGGCACCTAGATGGAGGGCCAGGGGCACCCTGGAGCCTATACTGCAAATCCAGGGAGAGAGTTGGTCCTCTGGGTAGCTTGCTGGGGTGGGGGGCCCTTAGGTGGAGGGCAAAGGGGCACCCTGGGGCCTACACTGCAAGTCCAGGGAGAGAGGTGGACCCCTGGGTAGCTTGCTGGGGTCAGGATTCCTTAGGTGGAGGGCAAGGGGGCACCCTGGGGCCTACACTGCATGTCCAGGGAGAGAAGTGGACCCCTGGGTAGCTTGCTGGGGTCAGGGGCCCTTAGGTGGAGGGCCAGGGGGCACCCTGGGGCCTATACTGCAAGTCCAGGAAGAGATGTGGACCCCTGGGTAGCTTGCTGGGGTCAGGGGCCCTTAGGTGGAGGGCAAGGGGGCACCCTGGGGCCTACACTGCAAGTCCAGGGAGAGAGGTGGACCCCTGGGTAGCTTGCTGGGGTCAGAGGCCCCTAGGTGGAGGGCCAGGGGGCACCCTGGGGCCTATACTGCAAGATCAGGGAGAGAGGTGGACCCCTTGGTAGCTTGCTGGGGTCAGAGACCCCTAGGTGGAGGGCAAGGGGGCACTCTGGGGCCTCCACTGCAAGTCCAGGGAGAGAGGTGGACCCCTGGGTAGCTTGCTGGTGTCAGAGACCCCTAGTTGGAGGGCAAGGGGGCACCCTGGGGCCTTTAATGGAAGTCCAAGGAGGGAAGTGGACCCTGGGTAGCCTGCTGGGGTCAGATTCCCTTAGGTGGAAGGCCAGGGCGCACCCTGGGGCCTATACTGCAAGTCCAGGGAGAGAGGTGGACCCCTGGGTAGCTTGCTGGGGTCAGGGGCCCTTAGTTGGAGGGCCAGGGGCACCCTGTGGCCTATACTGCATGTCCAGGAAGAGATGTGGACCCCTGGGTAGCTTGCTGGGGTCAGAGGCCCCTAGGTGGAGGGCCAGGAGGCACAATGGGGCCTATACTGCTGGTCCAGGGAGAGAGGTGGACCACTGGGTAGCTTGCTGGGGTCAGGGGCCCTTAGGTGGACTGCCAGGGGGCACCCTGGGGCCTACACTGCAAGTCCAGGGAGAGAGGTGGACCCCTGGGTAGCTTGCTGGGGTCAGAGGCCCCCAGGTGGAGGGCCAGGGGGCACCCTTGGGCCTACACTGCAAGTCCAGGGAGAGAGGTGGACCCCTGGGTAGCTTGCTGGGGTCAGAGACCCCTAGTTGGAGGGCAAGGGGGCACCCTGGGGCCTTTAATGGAAGTCCAGGGAGGGAAGTGGACCCTGGGTAGCTTGCTGGGGTCATATTCCCCTAGGTGGAAGGCCAGTGTGCACCCTGGGGCCTATACTGCAAGTCCAGGGAGAGAGGTGGACCCCTGGGTAGCTTGCTGGTGTCAGGGGCACCTAGATGGAGGGCCAGGGGTAACCCTGGGGCCTATACTGCAAGTCCAGGGAGAGAGGTGGACCCCTGGTTAGTTTGCTGGACTCATGGGCCCTTAGGTGGAGGGCCAGGGGCACCCTGGGGCCTATACTGCAAGTCCAGGGAGAGAGCTGGTCCTCTGGGTAGCTTGCTGGGGTGGGGGGCCCTTACGTGGAGGGCAAGGGGGCACCCTGGGGCCTACACTGCAAGTCCAGGGAGAGAGGTGGACCCCTGGGTAGCTTGCTGGGGTCAGGATCCCTTAGGTGGAGGGCAAGGGGGCACCCTGGGGCCTACACTGCATGTCCAGGGAGAGAGGTGGACCCCTGGGTAGCTTGCTGGGGTCAGAGGCCCTTAGGTGGAGGGCAAGGGGGCACCCTGGGGCCTACACTGCAAGTCCAGGGAGAGAGGTGGTCCCCTGGGTAGCTTGCTGGGGTCAGAGGCCCTTAGGTGGAGGGCAAGGGGGCACCCTGGGGCCTACACTGCAAGTCCAGGGAGAGAGGTGGACCCCTGGGTAGCTTGCTGGGGTCAGAGGCCCCTAGGTGGAGGGCCAGGGGGCACCCTGGGGCCTATACTGCAAGATCAGGGAGAGAGGTGGACCCCTTGGTAGCTTGCTGGGGTCAGAGACCCCTAGGTGGAGGGCAAGGGGGCACTCTGGGGCCTCCACTGCAAGTCCAGGGAGAGAGGTGGACCCTGGGTAGCTTGCTGGGGTCATATTCCCCTAGGTGGAAGGCCAGTGTGCACCCTGGGGCCTATACTGCAAGTCCAGGGAGAGAGGTGGACCCCTGGGTAGCTTGCTGGTGTCAGGGGCACCTAGATGGAGGGCCAGGGGTAACCCTGGGGCCTATACTGCAAGTCCAGGGAGAGAGGTGGACCCCTGGTTAGTTTGCTGGACTCATGGGCCCTTAGGTGGAGGGCCAGGGGCACCCTGGGGCCTATACTGCAAGTCCAGGGAGAGAGCTGGTCCTCTGGGTAGCTTGCTGGGGTGGGGGCCCTTACGTGGAGGGCAAGGGGGCACCCTGGGGCCTACACTGCAAGTCCAGGGAGAGAGGTGGACCCCTGGGTAGCTTGCTGGGGTCAGGATCCCTTAGGTGGAGGGCAAGGGGGCACCCTGGGGCCTACACTGCATGTCCAGGGAGAGAGGTGGACCCCTGAGTAGCTTGCTGGGGTCAGAGGCCCTTAGGTGGAGGGCAAGGGGGCACCCTGGGGCCTACACTGCAAGTCCAGGGAGAGAGGTGGTCCCCTGGGTAGCTTGCTGGGGTCAGAGGCCCTTAGGTGGAGGGCAAGGGGGCACCCTGGGGCCTACAATGCAAGTCCAGGGAGAGAGGTGGACCCCTGGGTAGCTTGCTGGGGTCAGAGGCCCCTAGGTGGAGGGCCAGGGGGCACCCTGGGGCCTATACTGCAAGATCAGGGAGAGAGGTGGACCCCTTGGTAGCTTGCTGGGGTCAGAGACCCCTAGGTGGAGGGCAAGGGGGCACTCTGGGGCCTCCACTGCAAGTCCAGGGAGAGAGGTGGACCCCTGGGTAGCTTGCTGGGGTCAGAGACCCCTAGTTGGAGGGCAAGGGGGCACCCTGGGGCCTTTAATGGAAGTCCAAGGAGGGAAGTGGACCCTGGGTAGCCTGCTGGGGTCAGAATCCCTTAGGTGGAAGGCCAGGGCGCACCCTGGGGCCTATACTGCAAGTCCAGGGAGAGTTGTGGACCCCTGGGTAGCTTGCTGGGGTCAGGGGCCCTTAGTTGGAGGGCCAGGGGCACCCTGTGGCCTATACTGCATGTCTAGGAAGAGATGTGGACCCCTGGGTAGCTTGCTGGGGTCATAGGCCCCTAAGTGGAGTGCCAGGGGCACCCTGGGGCCTATACTGCAAGTCCAGGGAGAGAGGTGGACCCCTGGGTAGCTTGCTGGGGTCAGGGGCCCTTAGGTGGAGGGCCAGGGGGCACCCTGGGGCCTACACTGCAAGTCCAGGGAGAGAGGTGGACCCCTGGGTAGCTTGCTGGGGTCAGAGGGCCCTAGGTGGAGGGCCAGGTGGCACAATGGGGCCTATACTGCTGGTCCAGGGAGAGAGGTGGACCCCTGGGTAGCTTGCTGGGGTCAGGGGCCCTTAGGTGGAGGTCCAGGGGGCACCCTGGGGTCTACACTGCAAGTCCAGGGAGAGAGGTGGACCCCTGGGTGGCTTGCTGGGGTCAGAGGCCCCCAGGTGGAGGGCCAGGGGGCACCCTTGGGCCTACACTGCAAGTCCAGGGAGAGAGGTGGACCCCTGGGTAGCTTGCTGGGGTCAGAGACCCCTAGTTGGAGGGCCAGGGGCACCCTGGGGCCTTTTATGGAAGTCCAGGGAGGGAAGTGGACCCTGGGTAGCCTGCTGGGGTCAGATTCCCTTAGGTGGAAGGCCAGGGCGCACCCTGGGGCCTATACTGCAAGTCCAGGGACAGAGGTGGACCCCTGGGTAGCTTGCTGGGGTCAGGGGCCCTTAGGTGGAGGGCCAGGTGCACCCTGGGGCCTATACTGCAAGTCCAGGAAGAGATGTGGACCCCTGGGTAGCTTGCTGGGGTCATAGGCCCTTAAGTGGAGTGCCAGGGGCATCCTGGGGCCTATACTGCAAGTCCAGGGAGAGAGGTGGACCCCTGGGTAGCTTGCTCGGGTCAGGATCCCTTAGGTGGAGGGCAAGGGGGCACCCAGGGGCCTACACTGCATTTCCAGGGAGAGAGGTGGACCCCTGGGTAGCTTGCTGGGGTCAGGGGCCCTTAGGTGGAGGGCCAGGGGGCACCCTGGGGCCTATACTGCAAGTCCAGGAAGAGATGTGGACCCCTGGGTAGCTTGCTGGGGTCAGGGGCCCTTAGGTGGAGGGCAAGGGGGCACCCTGGGGCCTACACTGCAAGTCCAGGGAGAGAGGTGGACCCCTGGGTAGCTTACTGGGGTCAGAGGCCCTTAGGTGGAGGGCCAGGGGGCACCCTGGGGCCTACACTGCAAGTCCAGGGAGAGAGGTGGACCCCTGGGTAGCTTGCTGGGGTCAGAGGCCCCTAGGTGGAGGGCCAGGAGGCACAATGGGGCCTATACTGCTGGTCCAGTGAGAGAGGTGGACCCCTGGGTAGCTTGCTGGGGTCAGGGGCCCTTAGGTGGAGGGCCAGGGGGCATCCTGTGGCCTACACTGCAAGTCCAGGGATAGACACGGAACCCTGGGTAGCTTGCTGGGGTCAGGGGCACCTAGATGGAGGGCCAGGGGTAACCCTGGGGCCTATACTGCAAGTCCAGGGAGAGAGGTGGACCCCTGGTTAGTTTGCTGGGCTCATGGGCCCTTACGTGGAGGGCCAGGGGCACCCTGGGGCCTATATTGCAAGTCCAGGGAGAGAGCTGGTCCTCTTGGTAGCTTGCTTGGGTCAGAAGCCCCTAGGTGGGGTGCAAGGGGGCACCCTGGGGCCTATACTGCAAGTCCAGGGAGAGAGGTGGACCCCTGGGTAGCTTGCTGGGGTAAGGGGCCCCTAGGAAGAGGGCCAGGGGGCACCCTGGGGCCTATACTGCAAGACCAGGGAGAGAGGTGGACCCCTGGGTAGCTTGCTGGGGTCAGGGGCCCTTAGGTGGAGGGCAAGGGGGCACCCTGGGGCCTACACTAAAAGTCCAGGGAGAGAGGTTGACCCCTGAGTAGCTTGCTGGGGTCAGAGGCCCCTAGGTGGAGGGCCAGGAGGCACAATGGGGCCTATACTGCTGGTCCAGGGAGAGAGGTGGACCCCTGGGTAGCTTGCTGGGTTCAGAAGCCCCTAGATGGAGGGCCAGGGGGCACCCTGGGGCCTATACTGCAAGATCAGGGAGAGAGGTGGACCCCTGGGTAGCTTGCTGGGGTCAGAGACCCCTAGGTGGAGGGCAAGGGGGCACCCTGGGGCCTCCACTGCAAGTCCAGGGAGAGAGGTGGACCCCTGGGTAAATTGTTGGGGTCAGAGGCCCCCAGGTGGAGTGCCAAGGGGCACCCTTGGGCCTACACTGCAAGTCCAGGGAGAGAGGTGGACCCTGGGTAGCTTGCCGGGGTCAGAGACCCCTAGTTGGAGGGCAAGGGGGCACCCTGGGGCCTTTAATGGAAGTCCAGGGAGGGAAGTGGACCCCTGGGTAGCTGGCTAGGGTCAGATTCCCCTAGGTGGAAGGCCAGGGCGCACCCTGGGGCCTATACTGCAAGTCCAGGGAGAGAGGTGGACCCCTGGGTAGCTTGCTAGGGTCAGGGCCCCTTAGGTGGAGGGCCAGAGGGCACCCTGGGGCCTATACTGCAAGTCCAGGAAAAGATGTGGACCCCTGGGTAGCTTGCTGGGGTCATAGGCCCCTAAGTGGAGTGCCAGGGGCACCCTGGGGCCTATACTGCAAGTCCAGGGAGAGAGGTGGAGCCCTGGGTAGCTTGCTGGGGTCAGGGGCCCTTAGGTGGAGGGCCAGGTGGCACCCTAGTGCCTATACTGCAAGTCCAGGAAGAGAGGTGGACCCCTGGGTAGCTAGCTGGGGTCAGAGGCCCCTAGGTGGAGGGCCAGGGGGCATCCTGGGGCCTACACTGCAAGTCCAGGGATAGACACGGACCCCTGGGTAGCTTGCTGGGGTCAGGGGCACCTAGATGGAGGGTCAGGGGTAACCCTGGGGCCTATACTGCAAGTCCAGGGAGAGAGGTGGACCCCTGGTTAGTTTGCTGGGCTCATGGGCCCTTACGTGGAGGGCCAGGGGCACCCTGGGGCCTATACTGCAAGTCCAGGGAGAGAGCTGATTCTCTGGGTAGCTTGCTGGGGTCAAAAGCCCCTAGGTGGGGTGCAAGGGGGCACCCTGGGGCCTATACTGCAAGTCCAGGGAGAGAGGTGGACCCCTGGGTAGCTTGCTGGGGTAAGGGGCCCCTAGGAGGAGGGCCAGGGGGCACCCTGGGGCCTATACTGCAAGACCAGGGAGAGAGGTGGACCCCTTGGTAGCTTGCTGGGGTCAGGGGCCCTTAGGTGGAGGGCCAGGTGCACCCTGGGGCCTTTAATGGAAGTCCAGGGAGGGAAGTGGACCCTGGGTAGCTTGCTGGGGTCATATTCCCCTAGGTGGAAGGCCAGTGTGCACCCTGGGGCCTATACTGCAAGTCCAGGGAGAGAGGTGGACCCCTGGGTAGCTTGCTGGTGTCAGGGGCACCTAGATGGAGGGCCAGGGGTAACCCTGGGGCTTATACTGCAAGTCCAGGGAGAGAGGTGGACCCCTGGTTAGTTTGCTGGACTCATGGGCCCTTAGGTGGAGGGCCAGGGGCACCCTGGGGCCTACACTGCAAGTCCAGGGAGAGAGCTGGTCCTCTGGGTAGCTTGCTGGGGTGGGGGGCCCTTAGGTGGAGGGCAAGGGGGCACCCTGGGGCCTACACTGCAAGTCCAGGGAGAGAGGTGGACCCCTGGGTAGCTTGCTGGGGTCAGGATCCCTTAGGTGGAGGGCAAGGGGGCACCCTGGGGCCTACACTGCATGTCCAGGGAGAGAGGTGGACCCCTGGGTAGCATGCTGGGGTAAGAGGCCCTTAGGTGGAGGGCAAGGGGGCACCCTGGGGCCTACACTGCAAGTCCAGGGAGAGAGGTGGTCCCCTGGGTAGCTTGCTGGGGTCAGAGGCCCTTAGGTGGAGGGCAAGGGGGCACCCTGGGGCCAACACTGCAAGTCCAGGGAGAGAGGTGGACCCCTGGGTAGCTTGCTGGGGTCAGAGGCCCCTAGGTGGAGGGCCAGGGGGCACCCTGGGGCCTATACTGCAAGATCAGGGAGAGAGGTGGACCCCTTGGTAGCTTGCTGGGGTCAGAGACCCCTAGGTGGAGGGCAAGGGGGCACTCTGGGGCCTACACTGCAAGTCCAGGGAGAGAGGTGGACCCCTGGGTAGCTTGCTGGGGTCAGAGACCCCTAGTTTGAGGGCAAGGGGGCACCCTGGGGCCTTTAATGGAAGTCCAAGGAGGGAAGTGGACCCTGGTTAGCCTGCTGGGGTCAGATTCCCTTAGGTGGAAGGCCAGGGCGCACCCTGGGGCCTATACTGCAAGTCCAGGGAGAGAGGTGGACCCCTGGGTAGCTTGCTGGGGTCAGGGGCCCTTAGTTGGAGGGCCAGGGGCACCCTGGGGCCTATACTGCATGTCCAGGAACAGATGCGGACCCCTGGGTAGCTTGCTGTGGTCATAGGCCCCTAAGTGGAGGGCCAGGGGCACCCTGGGGCCTATACTGCAAGTCCAGGGAGAGAGGTGGACCCCTGGGTAGCTTGCTGGGGTCAGGGGCCCTTAGGTGGAGGGCCAGGGGGCACCCTGTGGCCTACACTGCAAGTCCAGGGAGAGAGGTGGACCCCTGGGTAGCTTGCTGGTGTCAGGGGCACCTAGATGGAGGGCCAGGGGTAACCCTGGGGCCTATACTGCAAGTCCAGGGAGAGAGGTGGACCCCTGGTTACTTTGCTGGACTCATGGGCCCTTAGGTGGAGGGCCAGGGGCACCCTGGGGCCTACACTGCAAGTCCAGGGAGAGAGCTGGTCCTCTGGGTAGCTTGCTGGGGTGGGGGGCCCTTAGGTGGAGGGCAAGGGGGCACCCTGGGGCCTACACTGCAAGTCCAGGGAGAGAGGTGGACCCCTGGGTAGCTTGCTGGGGTCAGGATCCCTTAGGTGGAGGGCAAGGGGGCACCCTGGGGCCTACACTGCATGTCCAGGGAGAGAGGTGGACCCCTGGGTAGCATGCTGGGGTAAGAGGCCCTTAGGTGGAGGGCAAGGGGGCACCCTGGGGCCTACACTGCAAGTCCAGGGAGAGAGGTGGTCCCCTGGGTAGCTTGCTGGGGTCAGAGGCCCTTAGGTGGAGGGCAAGGGGGCACCCTGGGGCCTACACTGCAAGTCCAGGGAGAGAGGTGGACCCCTGGGTAGCTTGCTGGGGTCAGAGGCCCCTAGGTGGAGGGCCAGGGGGCACCCTGGGGCCTATACTGCAAGATCAGGGAGAGAGGTGGACCCCTTGGTAGCTTGCTGGGGTCAGAGACCCCTAGGTGGAGGGCAAGGGGGCACTCTGGGGCCTACACTGCAAGTCCAGGGAGAGAGGTGGACCCCTGGGTAGCTTGCTGGGGTCAGAGACCCCTAGTTTGAGGGCAAGGGGGCACCCTGGGGCCTTTAATGGAAGTCTAAGGAGGGAAGTGGACCCTGGGTAGCCTGCTGGGGTCAGATTCCCTTAGGTGGAAGGCCAGGGCGCACCCTGGGGCCTATACTGCAAGTCCAGGGAGAGAGGTGGACCCCTGGGTAGCTTGCTGGGGTCAGGGGCCCTTAGTTGGAGGGCCAGGGGCACCCTGGGGCCTATACTGCATGTCCAGGAAGAGATGTGGACCCCTGGGTAGCTTGCTGGGGTCATAGGCCCCTAAGTGGAGGGCCAGGGGCACCCTGGGGCCTATACTGCAAGTCCAGGGAGAGAGGTGGACCCCTGGGTAGCTTGCTGGGGTCAGGGGCCCTTAGGTGGAGGGCCAGGGGGCACCCTGGGGCCTACACTGCAAGTCCAGGGAGAGAGGTGGACCCCTGGGTAGCTTGCTGGGGTCAGAGGCCCCTAGGTGGAGGGCCAGGTGGCACAATGGGGCCTATACTGCTGGTCCAGGGAGAGAGGTGGAACTCTGGGTAGCTTGCTGGGGTCAGAGGCCCCCAGGTGGAGGGCCAGGGGGCACCCTTGGGCCTACACTGCAAGTCCAGGGAGAGAAGTGGACCCCTGGGTAGCTTGCTGGGGTCAGAGACCCCTAGTTGGAGGGCCAGGGGCACCCTGGGGCCTTTTATGGAAGTCCAGGGAGGGAAGTGGACCTTGGGTAGCCTGCTGGGGTCAGATTCCCTTAGGTGGAAGGCCAGGGCGCACCCTGGGGCCTATACTGCAAGTCCAGGGAGAGAGGTGGACCCCTGGGTATCTTGCTGGGGTCAGGGGCCCTTAGGTGGAGGGCCAGGTGCACCCTGGGGCCTATACTGCAAGTCCAGGAAGAGATGTGGACCCCTGGGTAGCTTGCTGGGGTCATAGGCCCCTAAGTGGAGTGCCAGGGGCACCCTGGGGCCTATACTGCAAGTCCAGGGAGAGAGGTGGACCCCTGGGTAGCTTGCTCGGGTCAGGATCCCTTAGGTGGAGGGCAAGGGGGCACCCTGGGGCCTACACTCTATGTCCAGGGAGAGAGGTGGACCCCTGGGTAGCTTGCTGGGATCAGGGGCCCTTAGGTGGAGGGCCAGAGGGCACCCTGGGGCCTATACTGCAAGTCCAGGAAGATATGTGGACCCCTGGGTAGCTTGCTGGGGTCAGGGGCCCTTAGGTGGAGGGCAAGGGGGCACCCTGGGGCCTACACTGCAAATCCAGGGAGAGAGTTGGACCCCTGGGTAGCTTACTGGCGTCAGAGGCCCTTAGGTGGAGGGCCAGGGGGCACCCTGGGGCCTACACTGCAAGTCCAGGGAGAGAGGTGGACCCCTGGGTAGCTTGCTGGGGTCAGAGGCCCCTAGGTGGAGGGCCAGGAGGCACAATGGGGCCTATACTGCTGGTCCAGGGAGAGAGGTGGACCCCTGGGTAGCTTGCTGGGGTCAGGGGCCCTTAGGTGGAGGGCCAGGGGGCACCCTGGGGCCTACACTGCAAGTCCAGGGAGAGAGGTGGACCCCTGGGTAGCTTGCTGGGGTCAGAGGCCCCCAGGTGGAAGGCCTGGGGGCACCCTTGGGCCTACACTGCAAGTCCAGGGAGAGAGGTGGACCCCTGGGTAGCTTGCTGGGGTCAGAGACCCCTAGTTGGAGGGCAAGGGGGCACCCTGGGGCCTTTAATGGAAGTCCAGGGAGGGAAGTGGACCTTGGGTAGCCTGCTGGGGTCAGATTCCCTTAGGTGGAAGGCCAGGGCGCACCCTGGGGCCTATACTGCAAGTCCAGGGAGAGAGGTGGACCCCTGGGTAGCTTGCTGGGGTCAGGGGCCCTTAGTTGGAGGGCCAGGGGCACCCTGGGGCCTATACTGCATGTCCAGGAAGAGATGTGGACCCCTGGGTAGCTTGCTGGGGTCATAGGCCCCTAAGTGGAGGGCCAGGGGCACCCTGGGGCCTATACTGCAAGTCCAGGGAGAGAGGTGGACCCCTGGGTAGCTTGCTGGGGTCAGGGGCCCTTAGGTGGAGGGCCAGGGGGCACCCTGGGGCCTACACTGCAAGTCCAGGGAGAGAGGTGGACCCCTGGGTAGCTTGCTGGGGTCAGAGGCCCCTAGGTGGAGGGCCAGGTGGCACAATGGGGCCTATACTGCTGGTCCAGGGAGAGAGGTGGACCCCTGGGTAGCTTGCTGGGGTCAGAGGCCCCCAGGTGGAGGGCCAGGGGGCACCCTTGGGCCTACACTGCAAGTCCAGGGAGAGAGGTGGACCCCTGGGTAGCTTGCTGGGGTCAGAGACCCCTAGTTGGAGGGCCAGGGGCACCCTGGGGCCTTTTATGGAAGTCCAGGGAGGGAAGTGGACCTTGGGTAGCCTGCTGGGGTCAGATTCCCTTAGGTGGAAGGCCAGGGCGCACCCTGGGGCCTATACTGCAAGTCCAGGGAGAGAGTTGGACCCCTGGGTATCTTGCTGGGGTCAGGGGCCCTTAGGTGGAGGGCCAGGTGCACCCTGGGGCCTATACTGCAAGTCCAGGAAGAGATGTGGACCCCTGGGTAGCTTGCTGGGGTCATAGGCCCCTAAGTGGAGTGCCAGGGGCACCCTGGGGCCTATACTGCAAGTCCAGGGAGAGAGGTGGACCCCTGGGTAGCTTGCTCGGGTCAGGATCCCTTAGGTGGAGGGCAAGGGGGCACCCTGGGGCCTACACTCTATGTCCAGGGAGAGAGGTGGACCCCTGGGTAGCTTGCTGGGATCAGGGGCCCTTAGGTGGAGGGCCAGAGGGCACCCTGGGGCCTATACTGCAAGTCCAGAAGATATGTGGACCCCTGGGTAGCTTGCTGGGGTCAGGGGCCCTTAGGTGGAGGGCAAGGGGGCACCCTGGGGCCTACACTGCAAATCCAGGGAGAGAGTTGGACCCCTGGATAGCTTACTGGCGTCAGAGGCCCTTAGGTGGAGGGCCAGGGGGCACCCTGGGGCCTACACTGCAAGTCCAGGGAGAGAGGTGGACCCCTGGGTAGCTTGCTGGGGTCAGAGGCCCCTAGGTGGAGGGCCAGGAGGCACAATGGGGCCTATACTGCTGGTCCAGGGAGAGAGGTGGACCCCTGGGTAGCTTGCTGGGGTCAGGGGCCCTTAGGTGGAGGGCCAGGGGGCACCCTGGGGCCTACACTGCAAGTCCAGGGAGAGAGGTGGACCCCTGGGTAGCTTGCTGGGGTCAGAGGCCCCCAGGTGGAGGGCCTGGGGGCACCCTTGGGCCTACACTGCAAGTCCAGGGAGAGAGGTGGACCCCTGGGTAGCTTGCTGGGGTCAGAGACCCCTAGTTGGAGGGCAAGGGGGCACCCTGGGGCCTTTAATGGAAGTCCAGGGAGGGAAGTGGACCTTGGGTAGCCTGCTGGGGTCAGATTCCCTTAGGTGGAAGGCCAGGGCGCACCCTGGGGCCTATACTGCAAGTCCAGGGAGAGAGGTGGACCCCTGGGTATCTTGCTGGGGTCAGGGGCCCTTAGGTGGAGGGCCAGGTGCACCCTGGGGCCTATACTGCAAGTCCAGGAAGAGATGTGGACCCCTGGGTAGCTTGCTGGGGTCATAGGCCCCTAAGTGGAGTGCCAGGGGCACCCTGGGGCCTATACTGCAAGTCCAGGGAGAGAGGTGGACCCCTGGGTAGCTTGCTCGGGTCAGGATCCCTTAGGTGGAGGGCAAGGGGGCACCCTGGGGCCTACACTCTATGTCCAGGGAGAGAGGTGGACCCCTGGGTAGCTTGCTGGGATCAGGGGCCCTTAGGTGGAGGGCCAGAGGGCACCCTGGGGCCTATACTGCAAGTCCAGGAAGATATGTGGACCCCTGGGTAGCTTGCTGGGGTCAGGGGCCCTTAGGTGGAGGGCAAGGGGGCACCCTGGGGCCTACACTGCAAATCCAGGGAGAGAGTTGGACCCCTGGGTAGCTTACTGGCGTCAGAGGCCCTTAGGTGGAGGGCCAGGGGGCACCCTGGGGCCTACACTGCAAGTCCAGGGAGAGAGGTGGACCCCTGGGTAGCTTGCTGGGGTCAGAGGCCCCTAGGTGGAGGGCCAGGAGGCACAATGGGGCCTATACTGCTGGTCCAGGGAGAGAGGTGGACCCCTGGGTAGCTTGCTGGGGTCAGGGGCCCTTAGGTGGAGGGCCAGGGGGCACCCTGGGGCCTACACTGCAAGTCCAGGGAGAGAGGTGGACCCCTGGGTAGCTTGCTGGGGTCAGAGGCCCCCAGGTGGAGGGCCTGGGGGCACCCTTGGGCCTACACTGCAAGTCCAGGGAGAGAGGTGGACCCCTGGGTAGCTTGCTGGGGTCAGAGACCCCTAGTTGGAGGGCAAGGGGGCACCCTGGGGCCTTTAATGGAAGTCCAGGGAGGGAAGTGGACCCTGGGTAGCCTGCTGGGGTCAGATTCCCTTAGGTGGAAGGCCAAGGTGCACCCTGGGGCCTATACTGCAAGTCCAGCGAGAGAGGTGGACCCCTGGGTAGCTTGCTGGGGTCAGGGGCCCTTAGGTGGAGGGCCAGGGGCACCCTGGGGCCTATACTGCATGTCCAGGAAGAGATGTGGACCCCTGGGTAGCTTGCTGGGGTCATAGGCCCCTAAGTGGAGTGCCAGGGGCACCCTGGGGCCTATACTGCAAGTCCAGGGAGAAAGGTGGACCCCTGGGTAGCTTGCTGGGGTCAGGGGCACTTAGGTGGAGGGCCAGGGGGCACCCTGGGGCCTACACTGCAAGTCCAGGTAGAGAGGTGGACCCCTGGGTAGCTTGCTGGGGTCAGAGGCCCCTAGGTGGAGGGCCAGGAGGCACAATGGGGCCTTTACTGCTAGTCCAGGGAGAGAGGTGGACCCCTGGGTAGCTTGCTGGGGTCAGGGGCCCTTAGGTGGAGGGCAAGGGGGCACCCTGGGGCCTACACTGCAAGTCCAGGGAGAGAGGTGGACCCCTGGGTAGCTTGCTGGGGTCAGAGGCCCCCAGGTGGAGGGCCAGGGGGCACCCTTGGGCCTACACTGCAAGTCCATGGAGAGAGGTGGACCCCTGGGTAGCTTGCTGGGGTCAGAGACCCCTAGTTGGAGGGCCAGGGGGCACCCTGGGGCCTTTAATGGAAGTCCAGGGAGAGAGGTGGACCCCTGGGTAGCTTGCTCGGGTCAGGATCCCTTAGGTGGAGGGCAAGGGGGCACCCTGGGGCCTACACTGCATGTCCAGGGAGAGAGGTGGACCCCTGGGTAGCTTGCTGGGGTCAGGGGCCCTTAGGTGGATTTCAATTCAATTCAGCTTTACTTGTATAGCGCTTTTACAATGTAGATTGTGTCAAAGCAGCTTCACATAAATGGTCATAGTAACTGGAACAGTGTGGTTCAGGTTTTAGTGTTTAAGTTCAGTTCAGTTCAGTTTAGCTCTGTTCAGTGTGATTTAATCATTACTGAGAGTTCAAACACTGAAGAGCAAATTCATCGATGCGTAGCTCTACCAATCCTCAACCATGCGAGGCAGTGGCGACAGCGGAGAGGGAAAAAAAACTTCACCTGATGGGAGTGAAGAAAAAAAACCTTTAGGGAACCAGACTCAGTTGGGCACGACCATTTTAATTTCTCCGCTGGCCAAAAGTCTTGTGCAGAAATTCATTCGCCGTGGTTTATGCTGGAAGATGGCCTCAATGAAGACTCGTCTGTCCCTGGAGCGTCTCTGGAATCAGACTCATGTTCTCCACTCCCCACGACCATCAGCGCAGCAGCAGCTCAGGATATGGCCTGGTCCCGGATATGGAATCCTTGGGATCATCACGTCGCTGGTCTTGGATCCAATCAGTGACTCCGCCTAATCTGAGGACCTCGGGATGAGTATGCCCAGGTGAAAATAGAGAATAAAGAGAATAATTAGCGTAGCTGCTGTTCATAGTGTATATAAGCAAGATGTAGAAGCCAGTGTGGAACCCGCTAGGTGATGCACTGAGTGTATGCTTTACTAAACAGATAGGTGGAGGGCCAGGGGGCACCCTGGGGCCTATACTGCAAGTCCAGGAAGAGATGTGGACCCCTGGGTAGCTTGCTGGGGTCAGGGGCCCTTAGGTGGAGGTCAAGGGGGCACCCTGGGGCCTACACTGCAAGTCCAGGGAGAGAGGTGGACCCCTGGGTAGCTTACTGGGGTCAGAGGCCCTTAGGTGAAGGGCCAGGGGGCACCCTGGGGCCTACACTGCAAGTCCAGGGAGAGAGGTGGACCCCTGGGTAGCTTGCTGGGGTCAGAGTCCCCTAGGTGGAGGGCCAGGAGGCACAATGGGGCCTATACTGCTGGTCCAGGGAGAGAGTTGGACCCCTGGGTAGCTTGCTGGGGTCAGGGGCCCTTAGGTGGAGGGCCAGGGGGCACCCTGGGGCCTACACTGCAAGTCCAGGGAGAGAGGTGGACCCCTGGGTAGCTTGCTGGGGTCAGAGGCCCCCAGGTGGAGGGCCAGGGGGCACCCTTGGGCCTACACTGCAAGTCCAGGGAGAGAGGTGGACCCCTGGATAGCTTGCTGGGGTCAGAGACCCCTAGTTGGAGGGCAAGGGGGCACCCTGGGGCCTTTAATGGAAGTCCACGGAGGGAAGTGGACTCTGGGTAGCCTGCTGGGGTCAGATTCTCTTAGGTGGAAGGCCAGGGTGCACCCTGGGGCCTATACTGCAAGTCCAGGGAGAGAGGTGGACCCCTGGGTAGCTTGCTGGGGTCAGGGGCCCTTAGGTGGAGGGCCAGGGGCACCCTGGGGCCTATACTGCATGTTCAGGAAGAGATGTGGACCCCTGGGTAGCTTGCTGGGGTCATAGGCCCCTAAGTGGAGTGCCAGGGGCACCCTGGGGCCTATACTGCAAGTCCAGGGAGAGAGGTGGACCCCTGGGTAGCTTGCTGGGGTCAGGGGCACTTAGGTGGAGGGCCAGGGGGCACCCTGGGGCCTACACTGCAAGTCCAGGTAGAGAGGTGGACCCCTGGGTAGCTTGCTGGGGTCAGAGGCCCCTAGGTGGAGGGCCAGGAGGCACAATGGGGCCTATACTGCTAGTCCAGGGAGAGAGGTGGACCCCTGGGTAGCTTGCTGGGGTCAGGGGCCCTTAGGTGGAGGGCAAGGGGGCACCCTGGGGCCTACACTGCAAGTCCAGGGAGAGAGGTGGACCCCTGGGTAGCTTGCTGGGGTCAGAGGCCCCCAGGTGGAGGGCCAGGGGGCACCCTTGGGCCTACACTGCAAGTCCAGGGAGAGAGGTGGACCCCTGGGTAGCTTGCTGGGGTCAGAGACCCCTAGTTGGAGGGCCAGGGGGCACCCTGGGGCCTTTAATGGAAGTCCAGGGAGGGAAGTGGACCCTGGGTAGCCTGCTGGGGTCAGATTCCCTTAGGTGGAAGGCCAGGGCGCACCCTGGGGCCTATACTGCAAGTCCAGGGAGAGAGGTGGACCCCTGGGTAGCTTGCTGGGGTCAGGGGCCCTTAGGTGGAAGGCCAGGTGCACCCTGGGGCCTATACTGCAAGTCCAGGAAGAGAGGTGGACCCCTGGGTAGCTTGCTGGGGTCAGAGACCCCTAGTTGGAGGGCCAGGGGGCACCCTGGGGCCTTTAATGGAAGTCCAGGGAGGGAAGTGGACCCTGGGTAGCCTGCTGGGGTCAGATTCCCTTAGGTGGAAGGCCAGGGCGCACCCTGGGGCCTATACTGCAAGTCCAGGGAGAGAGGTGGACCCCTGGGTAGCTTGCTGGGGTCAGGGGCCCTTAGGTGGAAGGCCAGGTGCACCCTGGGGCCTATACTGCAAGTCCAGGAAGAGAGGTGGACCCCTGGGTAGCTTGCTGGGGTCAGAGGCCCCTAGGTGGAGGGCCAGGGGGCATCCTGGGGCCTACACTGCAAGTCCAGGGATAGACACGGAACCCTGGGTAGCTTGCTTGGGTCAGGGGCACCTAGATGGAGGGCCAGGGGTAACCCTGGGGCCTATACTGCAAGTCCAGGGAGAGAGGTGGACCCCTGGTTAGTTTGCTGGGCTCATGGGCCCTTACGTGGAGGGCCAGGGGCACCCTGGGGCCTATATTGCAAGTCCAGGGAGAGAGCTGGTCCTCTTGGTAGCTTGCTTGGGTCAGAAGCCCCTTGGTGGGGTGCAAGGGGGCACCCTGGGGCCTATACTGCAAGTCCAGGGAGAGAGGTGGACCCCTGGGTAGCTTGCTGGGGTAAGGGGCCCCTAGGAGGAGGGCCAGGGGGCACCCTGGGGCCTATACTGCAAGACCAGGGAGAGAGGTGGACCCCTTGGTAGCTTGCTGGTGTCAGGGGCCCTTAGGTGGAGGGCCAGGTGCACCCTGGGGCCTTTAATGGAAGTCCAGGGAGAGAAGTGGACCCTGGGTAGCTTGCTGGGGTCATATTCCCCTAGGTGGAAGGCCAGTGTGCACCCTGGGGCCTATACAGCAAGTCCAGGGAGAGAGGTGGACCCCTGGGTAGCTTGCTGGTGTCAGGGGCACCTAGATGGAGGGCCAGGGGTAACCCTGGGGCCTATACTGCAAGACCAGGGAGAGAGGTGGACCCCTTGGTAGCTTGCTGGTGTCAGGGGCCCTTAGGTGGAGGGCCAGGTGCACCCTGGGGCCTTTAATGGAAGTCCAGGGAGAGAAGTGGACCCTGGGTAGCTTGCTGGGGTCATATTCCCCTAGGTGGAAGGCCAGTGTGCACCCTGGGGCCTACACTGCAAGTCCAGGGAGAGAGCTGGTCCTCTGGGTAGCTTGCTGGGGTGGGGGGCCCTTAGGTGGAGGGCAAGGGGGCACCCTGGGGCCTACACTGCAAGTCCAGGGAGAGAGGTGGACCCCTGGGTAGCTTGCTGGGGTCAGAGGCCCCTAGGTGGAGGGCCAGGAGGCACAATGGGGCCTATACTGCTGGTCCAGTGAGAGAGGTGGACCCCTGGGTAGCTTGCTGGGGTCATGGGCCCTTAGGTGGAGGGCCAGGGGGCATCCTGGGGCCTACACTGCAAGTCCAGGGATAGACACGGAACCCTGGGTAGCTTGCTGGGGTCAGGGGCACCTAGATGGAGGGCCAGGGGTAACCCTGGGGCCTATACTGCAAGTCCAGGGAGAGAGGTGGACCCCTGGTTAGTTTGCTGGGCTCATGGGCCCTTACGTGGAGGGCCAGGGGCACCCTGGGGCCTATATTGCAAGTCCAGGGAGAGAGCTGGTCCTCTTGGTAGCTTGCTTGGGACAGAAGCCCCTAGGTGGGGTGCAAGGGGGCACCCTGGGGCCTATACTGCAAGTCCAGGGAGAGAGGTGGACCCCTGGGTAGCTTGCTGGGGTAAGGGGCCCCTAGGAAGAGGGCCAGGGGGCACCCTGGGGCCTATACTGCAAGACCAGGGAGAGAGGTGGACCCCTGGGTAGCTTGCTGGGGTCAGGGGCCCTTAGGTGGAGGGCAAGGGGGCACCCTGGGGCCTACACTACAAGTCCAGGGAGAGAGGTTGACCCCTGAGTAGCTTGCTGGGGTCAGAGGCCCCTAGGTGGAGGGCCAGGAGGCACAATGGGGCCTATACTGCTGGTCCAGGGAGAGAGGTGGACCCCTGGGTAGCTTGCTGGGTTCAGAAGCCCCTAGATGGAGGGCCAGGGGGCACCCTGGGGCCTATACTGCAAGATCAGGGAGAGAGGTGGACCCCTGGGTAGCTTGCTGGGGTCAGAGACCCCTAGGTGGAGGGCAAGGGGGCACCCTGGGGCCTCCACTGCAAGTCCAGGGAGAGAGGTGGACCCCTGGGTAAATTGTTGGGGTCAGAGGCCCCCAGGTGGAGTGCCAAGGGGCACCCTTGGGCCTACACTGCAAGTCCAGGGAGAGAGGTGGACCCCTGGGTAGCTTGCCGGGGTCAGAGACCCCTAGTTGGAGGGCAAGGGGGCACCCTGGGGCCTTTAATGGAAGTCCAGGGAGGGAAGTGGACCCCTGGGTAGCTGGCTAGGGTCAGATTCCCCTAGGTGGAAGGCCAGGGCGCACCCTTGGGCCTATACTGCAAGTCCAGGGAGAGAGGTGGACCCCTGGGTAGCTTGCTAGGGTCAGGGCCCCTTAGGTGGAGGGCCAGAGGGCACCCTGGGGCCCATACTGCAAGTCCAGGAAAAGATGTGGACCCCTGGGTAGCTTGCTGGGGTCATAGGCCCCTAAGTGGAGTGCCAGGGGCACCCTGGGGCCTATACTGCAAGTCCAGGGAGAGAGGTGGAGCCCTGGGTAGCTTGCTGGGGTCAGGGGCCCTTAGGTGGAGGGCCAGGTGGCACCCTGGTGCCTATAATGCAAGTCCAGGAAGAGAGGTGGACCCCTGGGTAGCTAGCTGGGGTCAGAGGCCCCTAGGTGGAGGGCCAGGGGGCATCCTGGGGCCTACACTGCAAGTCCAGGGATAGACACGGACCCCTGGGTAGCTTGCTGGGGTCAGGGGCACCTAGATGGAGGGTCAGGGGTAACCCTGGGGCCTATACTGCAAGTCCAGGGAGAGAGGTGGACCCCTGGTTAGTTTGCTGGGCTCATGGGCCCTTACGTGGAGGGCCAGGGGCACCCTGGGGCCTATACTGCAAGTCCAGGGAGAGAGCTGATTCTCTGGGTAGCTTGCTGGGGTCAAAAGCCCCTAGGTGGGGTGCAAGGGGGCACCCTGGGGCCTATACTGCAAGTCCAGGGAGAGAGGTGGACCCCTGGGTAGCTTGCTGGGGTAAGGGGCCCCTAGGAGGAGGGCCAGGGGGCACCCTGGGGCCTATACTGCAAGACCAGGGAGAGAGGTGGACCCCTTGGTAGCTTGCTGGGGTCAGGGGCCCTTAGGTGGAGGGCCAGGTGCACCCTGGGGCCTTTAATGGAAGTCCAGGGAGGGAAGTGGACCCTGGGTAGCTTGCTGGGGTCATATTCCCCTAGGTGGAAGGCCAGTGTGCACCCTGGGGCCTATACTGCAAGTCCAGGGAGAGAGGTGGACCCCTGGGTAGCTTGCTGGTGTCAGGGGCACCTAGATGGAGGGCCGGGGGTAACCCTGGGGCCTATACTGCAAGTCCAGGGAGAGAGGTGGACCCCTGGTTAGTTTGCTGGACTCATGGGCCCTTAGGTGGAGGGCCAGGGGCACCCTGGGGCCTACACTGCAAGTCCAGGGAGAGAGCTGGTCCTCTGGGTAGCTTGCTGGGGTGGGGGGCCCTTAGGTGGAGGGCAAGGGGGCACCCTGGGGCCTACACTGCAAGTCCAGGGAGAGAGGTGGACCCCTGGGTAGCTTGCTGGGGTCAGGATCCCTTAGGTGGAGGGCAAGGGGGCACCCTGGGGCCTACACTGCATGTCCAGGGAGAGAGGTGGACCCCTGGGTAGCATGCTGGGGTAAGAGGCCCTTAGGTGGAGGGCAAGGGGGCACCCTGGGGCCTACACTTCAAGTCCAGGGAGAGAGGTGGTCCCCTGGGTAGCTTGCTGGGGTCAGAGGCCCTTAGGTGGAGGGCAAGGGGGCACCCTGGGGCCTACACTGCAAGTCCAGGGAGAGAGGTGGACCCCTGGGTAGCTTGCTGGGGTCAGAGGCCCCTAGGTGGAGGGCCAGGGGGCACCCTGGGGCCTATACTGCAAGATCAGGGAGAGAGGTGGACCCCTTGGTTGCTTGCTGGGGTCAGAGACCCCTAGGTGGAGGGCAAGGGGGCACTCTGGGGCCTCCACTGCAAGTCCAGGGAGAGAGGTGGACCCCTGGGTAGCTTGCTGGGGTCAGAGGCCCCCAGGTGGAAGGCCAGGGGGCACCCTTGGGCCTACACTGCAAGTCCAGGGAGAGAGGTGGACCCCTGGGTAGCTTGCTGGGGTCAGAGACCCCTAGTTTGAGGGCAAGGGGGCACCCTAGGGCCTTTAATGGAAGTCCAAGGAGGGAAGTGGACCCTGGGTAGCCTGCTGGGGTCAGATTCCCTTAGGTGGAAGGCCAGGGCGCACCCTGGGGCCTATACTGCAAGTCCAGGGAGAGAGGTGGACCCCTGGGTAGCTTGCTGGGGTCAGGGGCCCTTAGTTGGAGGGCCAGGGGCACCCTGGGGCCTATACTGCATGTCCAGGAAGAGATGTGGACCCCTGGGTAGCTTGCTGGGGTCTTAGGCCCCTAAGTGGAGGGCCAGGGGCACCCTGGGGCCTATACTGCAAGTCCAGGGAGAGAGGTGGACCCCTGGGTAGCTTGCTGGGGTCAGGGGCCCTTAGGTGGAGGGCCAGGGGGCACCCTGGGGCCTACACTGCAAGTCCAGGGAGAGATGTGGACCCCTGGGTAGCTTGCTGGGGTCAGAGGCCCCTAGGTGGAGGGCCAGGTGGCACAATGGGGCCTATACTGCTGGTCCAGGGAGAGAGGTGGACCCCTGGGTAGCTTGCTGGGGTCAGGGGCCCTTAGGTGGAGGGCCAGGGGTCACCCTGGGGCCTACACTGCAAGTCCAGGGAGAGAGGTGGACCCCTGGGTAGCTTGCTGGGGTCAGAGGCCCCCAGGTGGAGGGCCAGGGGGCACCCTTGGGCCTACACTGCAAGTCCAGGGAGAGAGGTGGACCCCTCGGTAGCTTGCTGGGGTCAGAGACCCCTAGTTGGAGGGCCAGGGGCACCCTGGGGCCTTTTATGGAAGTCCAGGGAGGGAAGTGGACCTTGGGTAGCCTGCTGGGGTCAGATTCCCTTAGGTGGAAGGCCAGGGCGCACCCTGGGGCCTATACTGCAAGTCCAGGGAGAGAGGTGGACCCCTGGGTATCTTGCTGGGGTCAGGGGCCCTTAGGTGGAGGGCCAGGTGCACCCTGGGGCCTATACTGCAAGTCCAGGAAGAGATGTGGACCCCTGGGTAGCTTGCTGGGGTCATAGGCCCCTAAGTGGAGTGCCAGGGGCACCCTGGGGCCTATACTGCAAGTCCAGGGAGAGAGGTGGACCCCTGGGTAGCTTGCTCGGGTCAGGATCCCTTAGGTGGAGGGCAAGGGGGCACCCTGGGGCCTACACTCTATGTCCAGGGAGAGAGGTGGACCCCTGGGTAGCTTGCTGGGGTCAGGGGCCCTTAGGTGGAGGTCCAGGGGGCACCCTGGGGCCTATACTGCAAGTCCAGGAAGATATGTGGACCCCTGGGTAGCTTGCTGGGGTCAGGGGCCCTTAGGTGGAGGGCAAGGGGGCACCCTGGGGCCTACACTGCAAGTCCAGGGAGAGAGTTGGACCCCTGGTTAGCTTACTGGCGTCAGAGGCCCTTAGGTGGAGGGCCAGGGGGCACCCTGGGGCCTACACTGCAAGTCCAGGGAGAGAGGTGGACCCCTGGGTAGCTTGCTGGGGTCAGAGGCCCCTAGGTGGAGGGCCAGGAGGCACAATGGGGCCTATACTGCTGGTCCAGGGAGAGAGGTGGACCCCTGGGTAGCTTGCTGGGGTCAGGGGCCCTTAGGTGGAGGGCCAGGGGGCACCCTGGGGCCTACACTGCAAGTCCAGGGAGAGAGGTGGACCCCTGGGTAGCTTGCTGGGGTCAGGGGCCCTTAGGTGGAGGGCCTGGGGGCACCCTTGGGCCTACACTGCAAGTCCCGGGAGAGAGGTGGACCCCTGGGTAGCTTGCTGGGGTCAGAGACCCCTAGTTGGAGGGCAAGGGGGCACCCTGGGGCCTTTAATGGAAGTCCAGGGAGGGAAGTGGACCCTGGGTAGCCTGCTGGGGTCAGATTCCCTTAGGTGGAAGGCCAGGGTGCACCCTGGGGCCTATACTGCAAGTCCAGGGAGAGAGGTGGACCCCTGGGTAGCTTGCTGGGGTCAGGGGCCCTTAGGTGGAGGGCCAGGGGCACCCTGGGGCCTATACTGCATGTCCAGGAAGAGATGTGGACCCCTGGGTAGCTTGCTGGGGTCATAGGCCCCTAAGTGGAGTGCCAGGGGCACCCTGGGGCCTATACTGCAAGTCCAGGGAGAGAGGTGGACCCCTGGGAAGCTTGCTGGGGTCAAGGGCACTTAGGTGGAGGGCCAGGGGGCACCCTGGGGCCTACACTGCAAGTCCAGGTAGAGAGGTGGACCCCTGGGTAGCTTGCTGGGGTCAGAGGCCCCTAGGTGGAGGGCCAGGAGGCACAATGGGGCCTATACTGCTAGTCCAGGGAGAGAGGTGGACCCCTGGGTAGCTTGCTGGGGTCAGGGGCCCTTAGGTGGAGGGCAAGGGGGCACCCTGGGGCCTACACTGCAAGTCCAGGGAGAGAGGTGGACCCCTGGGTAGCTTGCTGGGGTCAGAGGCCCCCAGCTGGAGGGCCAGGGGGCACCCTTGGGCCTACACTGCAAGTCCAGGGAGAGAGGTGGACCCCTGGGTAGCTTGCTGGGGTCAGAGACCCCTAGTTGGAGGGCCAGGGGGCACCCTGGGGCCTTTAATGGAAGTTCAGGGAGAGAGGTGGACCCCTGGGTAGCTTGCTCGGGTCAGGATCCCTTAGGTGGAGGGCAAGGGGGCACCCTGGGGCCTACACTGCATGTCCAGGGAGAGAGGTGGACCCCTGGGTAGCTTGCTGGGGTCAGGGGCCCTTAGGTGGAGGGCCAGGGGGCACCCTGGGGCCTATACTGCAAGTCCAGGAAGAGATGTGGACCCCTGGGTAGCTTGCTGGGGTCAGGGGCCCTTAGGTGGAGGTCACGGGGGCACCCTGGGGCCTACAATGCAAGTCCAGGGAGAGAGGTGGACCCCTGGGTAGCTTACTGGGGTCAGAGGCCCTTAGGTGAAGGGCCAGCGGGCACCCTGGGGCCTACACTGCAAGTCCAGGGAGAGAGGTGGACCCCTGGGTAGCTTGCTGGGGTCAGAGGCCCCTAGGTGGAGGGCCAGGAGGCACAATGGGGCCTATACTGCTGGACCAGGGAGAGAGTTGGACCCCTGGGTAGCTTGCTGGGGTCAGGGGCCCTTAGGTGGAGGGCCAGGGGGCACCCTTGGGCCTACACTGCAAGTCCAGGGAGAGAGGTGGACCCCTGGGTAGCTTGCTGGGGTCAGAGACCCCTAGTTGGAGGGCAAGGGGGCACCCTTGGGCCTTTAATGGAAGTCCACGGAGGGAAGTGGACTCTGGGTAGCCTGCTGGGGTCAGATTCTCTTAGGTGGAAGGCCAGGGTGCACCCTGGGGCCTATACTGCAAGTCCAGGGAGAGAGGTGGACCCCTGGGTAGCTTGCTGGGGTCAGGGGCCCTTAGGTGGAGGGCCAGGGGCACCCTGGGGCCTATACTGCATGTCCAGGAAGAGATGTGGACCCCTGGGTAGCTTGCTGGGGTCATAGGCCCCTAAGTGGAGTGCCAGGGGCACCCTGGGGCCTATACTGCAAGTCCAGGGAGAGAGGTAGACCCCTGGGTAGCTTGCTGGGGTCAGGGGCACTTAGGTGGAGGGCCAGGGGGCACCCTGGGGCCTACACTGCAAGTCCAGGTAGAGAGGTGGACCCCTGGGTAGCTTGCTGGGGTCAAAGGCCCCTAGGTGGAGGGCCAGGAGGCACAATGGGGCCTATACTGCTAGTCCAGGGAGAGAGGTGGACCCCTGGGTAGCTTGCTGGGGTCAGGGGCCCTTAGGTGGAGGGCAAGGGGGCACCCTGGGGCCTACACTGCAAGTCCAGGGAGAGAGGTGGACCCCTGGGTAGCTTGCTGGGGTCAGAGGCCCCCAGGTGGAGGGCCAGGGGGCACCCTTGGGCCTACACTGCAAGTCCAGGGAGAGAGGTGGACCCCTGGGTAGCTTGCTGGGGTCAGAGACCCCTAGTTGGAGGGCCAGGGGGCACCCTGGGGCCTTTAATGGAAGTCCAGGGAGGGAAGTGGACCCTGGGTAGCCTGCTGGGGTCAGATTCCCTTAGGTGGAAGGCCAGGTGCACCCTGGGGCCTATACTGCAAGTCCAGGAAGAGAGGTGGACCCCTGGGTAGCTTGCTGGGGTCAGAGGCCCCTAGGTGGAGCGCCAGGGGGCATCCTGGGGCCTACACTGCAAGTCCAGGGATAGACACGGAACCCTGGGTAGCTTGCTTGGGTCAGGGGCACCTAGATGGAGGGCCAGGGGTAACCCTGGGGCCTATACTGCAAGTCCAGGGAGAGAGGTGGACCCCTGGTTAGTTTGCTGGGCTCATGGGCCCTTACGTGGAGGGCCAGGGGCACCCTGGGGCCTATATTGCAAGTCCAGGGAGAGAGCTGGTCCTCTTGGTAGCTTGCTTGGGTCAGAAGCCCCTTGGTGGGGTGCAAGGGGGTACCCTGGGGCCTATACTGCAAGTCCAGGGAGAGAGGTGGACCCCTGGGTAGCTTGCTGGGGTAAGGGGCCCCTAGGAGGAGGGCCAGGGGGCACCCTGGGGCCTATACTGCAAGACCAGGGAGAGAGGTGGACCCCTTGGTAGCTTGCTGGTGTCAGGGGCCCTTAGGTGGAGGGCCAGGTGCACCCTGGGGCCTTTAATGGAAGTCCAGGGAGGGAAGTGGACCCTGGGTAGCTTGCTGGGGTCATATTCCCCTAGGTGGAAGGCCAGTGTGCACCCTGGGGCCTATACAGCAAGTCCAGGGAGAGAGGTGGACCCCTGGGTAGCTTGCTGGTGTCAGGGGCACCTAGATGGAGGGCCAGGGGTAACCCTGGGGCCTATACTGCAAATCCAGGGAGAGAGGTGGACCCCTGGTTAGTTTGCTGGACTCATGGGCCCTTAGGTGGAGGGTCAGGGGCACCCTGGGGCCTACACTGCAAGTCCAGGGAGAGAGCTGGTCCTCTGGGTAGCTTGCTGGGGTGGGGGGCCCTTAGGTGGAGGGCAAGGGGGCACCCTGGGGCCTACACTGCAAGTCCAGGGAGAGAGGTGGACCCCTGGGTAGCTTGCTGGGGTCACAGGCCCTTAGGTGGAGGGCAAGGGGGCACCCTGGGGCCTACATTGCAAGTCCAGGGAGAGAGGTGGACCCCTGGGTAGCTTGCTGGGGTCAGAGGCCCCTAGGTGGAGGGCCAGGGGGCACCCTGGGGCCTATACTGCAGGATCAGGGAGAGAGGTGGACCCCTTGGTAGCTTGCTGGGGTCAGAGACCCCTAGATGGAGGGCCAGGGTGCACCCTTGGGCCTACACTGCAAGTCCAGGGAGAGAGGTGGACCCCTGGGTAGCTTGCTGGGGTCAGAGACCCCTAGTTGGAGGGCAAGGGGGCACCCTGGGGCCTTTAATGGAAGTCCAAGGAGGGAAGTGGACCCTGGGTAGCCTGCTGGGGTCAGATTCCCTTAGGTGGAAGGCCAGGGCGCACCCTGGGGCCTATACTGCAAGTCCAGGGAGAGAGGTGGACCCATGGGTAGCTTGCTGGGGTCATAGGCCCCTAAGTGGAGTGCCAGGGGCACCCTGGGGCCTATACTGCAAGTCCAGGGAGAGAGGTGGACCCCTGGGTAGCTTGCTGGGGTCAGGGGCCCTTAGGTGGAGGGCCAGGGGGCACCCTGGGGCCTACACTGCAAGTCCAGGGAGACAGGTGGACCCCTGGGTAGCTTGCTGGGGTCAGAGGCCCCTAGGTGGAGGGCCAGGTGGCACAATGGGGCCTATACTGCTGGTCCAGGGAGAGAGGTGGACCCCTGGGTAGCTTGCTGGGGTCATGGGCCCTTAGGTGGAGGGCCAGGGGGCACCCTGGGGCCTACACTGCAAGTCCAGGGAGAGAGGTGGACCCCTGGGTAGCTTGCTGGGGTCAGAGGCCCCCAGGTGGAGGGCCAGGGGGCACCCTTGGACCTACACTGCAAGTCCAGGGAGAGAGGTGGACCCCTGGCTAGCTTGCTGGGGTCAGAGACCCCTAGTTGGAGGGCCAGGGGCACCCTGGGGCCTTTTATGGAAGTCCAGGGAGGGAAGTGGACCCTGGGTAGCCTGCTGGGGTCAGATTCCCTTAGGTGGAAGGCCAGGGCGCACCCTGGGGCCTATACTGCAAGTCCAGGGAGAGAGGTGGACCCCTGGGTATCTTGCTGGGGACAGGGGCGCTTAGGTGGAGGGCCAGGTGCACCCTGGGGCCTATACTGCAAGTCCAGGAAGAGATGTGGACCCCTGGGTAGCTTGCTGGGGTCGTAGGACCCTTAGTGGAGTGCCAGGGGCACCCTGGGGCCTATACTGCAAGTCCAGGGAGAGAGGTGGACCCCTGGGTAGCTTGCTCGGGTCAGGATCCCTTAGGTGGAGGGCAAGGGGGCACCCTGGGGCCTACACTGCATGTCCAGGGAGAGAGGTGGACCCCTGGGTAGCTTGCTGGATTCAGGGGCCCTTAGGTGGAGGGCCAGGGGGCACCCTGGGGCCTATACTGCAAGTCCAGGAAGAGATGTGGACACCTGGGTAGCTTGCTGGGGTCAGGGGCCCTTAGGTGGAGGGCAAGGGGGCACCCTGGGGCCTACACTGCAAGTCCAGGGAGAGAGGTGGACCCCTGGGTAGCTTACTGGGGTCAGAGGCCCTTAGGTGGAGGGCCAGGGGGCACCCTGGGGCCTACACTGCAAGTCCAGGGAGAGAGGTGGACCCCTGGGTAGCTTGCTGGGGTCAGAGGCCCCTAGGTGGAGGGCCAGGAGGCACAATGGGGCCTATACTGCTGGTCCAGGGAGAGAGGTGGACCCCTGGGTAGCTTGCTGGGGTCAGGGGCCCTTAGGTGGAGGGCCAGGGGGCACTCTGGGGCCTACACTGCAAGTCCAGGGAGAGAGGTGGACCCCTGGGTAGCTTGCTGGGGTCAGAGGCCCCCAGGTGGAGGGCCAGGGGGCACCCTTGGGCCTACACTGCAAGTCCAGGGAGAGAGGTGGACCCCTGGGTAGCTTGCTGGGGTCAGAGACCCCTAGTTGGAGGGCAAGGGGGCACCCTGGGGCCTTTAATGGAAGTCCAGGGAGGGAAGTGGACCCTGGGTAGCCTGCTGGGGTCAGATTCCCTTAGGTGGAAGGCCAGGGTGCACCCTGGGGCCTATACTGCAAGTCCAGGGAGAGAGGTGGACCCCTGGGTAGCTTGCTGGGGTCAGGGGCCCTTAGGTGGAGGGCCAGGGGCACCCTGGGGCCTATACTGCATGTCCAGGAAGAGATGTGGACCCCTGGGTAGCTTGCAGGGTTCAAAGGCCCCTAAGTGGAATGCCAGGGGCACCCTGGGGCCTATACTGCAAGTCCAGGGAGAGAGGTGGACCCCTGGGTAGCTTGCTGGGGTCAGGGGCCCCTAGGTGGAGGGCCAGGAGGCACAATGGGGCCTATACTGCTAGTCCAGGGAGAGATGTGGACCCCTGGGTAGCTTGCTGGGGTCTGGGGCCCTTAGGTGGAGGGCAAGGGGGCACCCTGGGGCCTACACTGCAAGTCCAGGGAGAGAGGTGGACTCCTGGGTAGCTTGCTGGGGTCAGAGGCCCCCAGGTGAGGGGGCACCCTTGGGCCTACACTGCAAGTCCAGGGAGAGAGGTGGACCCCTGGGTAGCTTGCTGGGGTCAGGGGCCCCTAGGTGGAGGGCCAGGAGGCACAATGGGGCCTATACTGCTAGTCCAGGGAGAGATGTGGACCCCTGGGTAGCTTGCTGGGGTCTGGGGCCCTTAGGTGGAGGGCAAGGGGGCACCCTGGGGCCTACACTGCAAGTCCAGGGAGAGAGGTGGACTCCTGGGTAGCTTGCTGGGGTCAGAGGCCCCCAGGTGAGGGGGCACCCTTGGGCCTACACTGCAAGTCCAGGGAGAGAGGTGGACCCCTGGGTAGCTTGCTGGGGTCAGAGACCCCTAGTTGGAGGGCCAGGGGGCACCCTGGGGCCTTTAATGGAAGTCCAGGGAGGGAAGTGGACCCTGGGTAGCCTGCTGGGGTCAGATTCCCTTAGGTGGAAGGCCAGGGCGCACCCTGGGGCCTATACTGCAAGTCCAGGGAGAGAGGTGGACCCCTGGGTAGCTTGCTGGGGTCAGGGGCCCTTAGGTGGAGGGCCAGGTGCACCCTGGGGCCTATACTGCAAGTCCAGGAAGAGATGTGGACCCCTGGGTAGCTTGCTGGGGTCAGAGGCCCCCAGGTGGAGGGCCAGGGGGCACCCTTGGGCCTACACTGCAAGTCCAGGGAGAGAGGTGGACCCCTGGGTAGCTTGCTGGGTTCAGAGACCCCTAGTTGGAGGGCCAGGGGGCACCCTGGGCCTTTAATGGAAGTCCAGGGAGGGAAATGGACCCTGGGTAGCCTGCTGGGGTCAGATTCCCTTAGGTGGAAGGCCAGGGCGCACCCTGGGGCCTATACTGCAAGTCCAGGGAGAGAGGTGGACCCCTGGGTAGCTTGCTGGGGTCAGGGGCCCTTAGGTGGAGGGCCAGGTGCACCCTGGGGCCTATACTGCAAGTCCAGGAAGAGATGTGGACCCCTGGGTAGCTTGCTGGGGTCATAGGCCCCTAAGTGGAGTGCCAGGGGCACCCTGGGGCCTATACTGCAAGTCCAGGGAGAGAGGTGGACCCCTTGGTAGCTTGCTAGGGTCAGGATCCCTTAGGTGGAGGGCAAGGGGGCACCCTGGGGCCTACACTGCATGTCCAGGGAGAGAGGTGGACCCCTGGGTAGCTTGCTGGGGTCAGGGGCCCTTAGGTGGAGGGCCAGGTGGCACCCTGGGGCCTATACTGCAAGTCCAGGAAGAGATGTGGACCCCTGGGTAGCTTGCTGGGGTCAGAGGCCCTTAGGTGGAGGGCAAGGGGGCACCCTGGGGCCTACACTGCAAGTCCAGGGAGAGAGGTGGACCCCTGGGTAAATTGCTGGGGTCAGAGGCCCCAAGGTGGAGTGCCAAGGGGCACCCTTGGGCCTACACTGCAAGTCCAGGGAGAGAGGTGGACCCCTGGGTAGCTTGCCGGGGTCAGAGACCCCTAGTTGGAGGGCAAGGGGGCACCCTGGGGCCTATACTGCAAGTCCAGGGAGAGAGGTGGACCCCTGGGTAGCTTGCTAGGGTCAGGGGCCCTTAGGTGGAGGGCCAGAGGGCACCCTGGGGCCTATACTGCAAGTCCAGGGAGAGAGGTGGACCCCTGGGTAGCTTGCCGGGGTCAGAGACCCCTAGTTGGAGGGCAAGGGGGCACCCTGGGGCCTATACTGCAAGTCCAGGGAGAGAGGTGGACCCCTGGGTAGCTTGCTAGGGTCAGGGGCCCTTAGGTGGAGGGCCAGAGGGCACCCTGGGGCCTATACTGCAAGTCCAGGAAGAGATGTGGACCTCTGGGTAGCTTGCTGGGGTCATAGGCCCCTAAGTGGAGTGCCAGGGGCACCCTGGGGCCTATACTGCAAGTCCAGGGAGAGAGGTGGACCCCTGGGTAGCTTGCTGGGGTCAGGGGCCCTTAGGTGGAGGGCCAGGTGGCACCCTGGTGCCTATAATGCAAGTCCAGGAAGAGAGGTGGACCCCTGGGTAGCTTGCTGGGGTCAGAGGCCCCTAGGTGGAGGGCCAGGGGGCATCCTGGGGCCTACACTGCAATTCCAGGGATAGACACGGACCCCTGGGTAGCTTGCTGGGGTCAGGGGCACCTAGATGGAGGGCCAGGGGTAACCCTGGGGCCTATACTGCAAGTCCAGGGAGAGAGGTGGACCCCTGGTTAGTTTGCTGCGCTCATGGGCCCTTACGTGGAGGGCCAGGGGCACCCTGGGGCCTATACTGCAAGTCCAGGGAGAGAGCTGATTCTCTGGATAGCTTGCTGGGGTCAAAAGCCCCTAGGTGGGGTGCAAGGGGGCACCCTGGGGCCTATACTGCAAGTCCAGGGAGAGAGGTGGACCCCTGGGTAGCTTGCTGGGGTAAGGGGCCCCTAGGAGGAGGGCCAAGGGGCACCCTGGGGCCTATACTGCAAGACCAGGGAGAGAGGTGGACCCCTGGGTAGCTTGCTAGGGTCAGGGGCCCTTAGGTGGAGGGCCAGAGGGCACCCTTGGGCCTATACTGCAAGTCCAGGAAGAGATGTGGACCCCTGGGTAGCTTGCTGGGGTCATAGGCCCCTAAGTGGAGTGCCAGGGGCACCCTGGGGCCTATACTGCAAGTCCAGGGATAGAGGTGGACCCCTGGGTAGCTTGCTGGGGTCAGGGGCCCTTAGGTGGAGGGCCAGGTGGCACCCTGGTGCCTATAATGCAAGTCCAGGAAGAGAGGTGGACCCCTGGGTAGCTTGCTGGGGTCAGAGGCCCCTAGGTGGAGGGCCAGGGGGCATCCTGGGGCCTACACTGCAAGTCCAGGAATAGACACGGACCCCTGGGTAGCTTGCTGGGGTCAGGGGCACCTATATGGAGGGCCAGGGGTAACCCTGGGGCCTATACTGCAAGTCCAGGGAGAGAGGTGGACCCCTGGTTAGTTTGCTGGGCTCATGGGCCCTTACATGGAGGGCCAGGGGCACCCTGGGGCCTATACTGCTAGTCCAGGGAGAGAGGTGGACCCCTTGGTATCTTGCTGGGGTCAGGGGCCCTTAGGTGGAGGGCAAGGGGGCACCCTGGGGCCTACACTGCAAGTCCAGGGAGAGAGGTGGACCCCTGGGTAGCTTGCTGGGGTCAGAGGCCCCCAGGTGGAGGGCCAGGGGGCACCCTTGGGCCTACACTGCAAGTCCAGGGAGAGAGGTGGACCCCTGGGTAGCTTGCTGGGGTCAGAGACCCCTAGTTGGAGGGCCAGGGGGCACCCTGGGGCCTTTAATGGAAGTCCAGGGAGGGAAGTGGACCCTGGGTAGCCTGCTGGGGTCAGATTCCCTTAGGTGGAAGGCCAGGGCGCACCCTGGGGCCTATACTGCAAGTCCAGGGAGAGAGGTGGACCCCTGGGTAGCTTGCTGGGGTCAGGGGCCCTTAGGTGGAGGGCCAGGTGCACCCTGGGGCCTATACTGCAAGTCCAGGAAGAGATGTGGACCCCTGGGTAGCTTGCTGGGGTCATAGGCCCCTAAGTGGAGTGCCAGGGGCACCCTGGGGCCTATACTGCAAGTCCAGGGAGAGAGGTGGACCCCTTGATAGCTTGCTAGGGTCAGGATCCCTTAGGTGGAGGGCAAGGGGGCACCCTGGGGCCTACACTGCATGTCCAGGGAGAGAGGTGGACCCCTGGGTAGCTTGCTGGGGTCAGGGGCCCTTAGGTGGAGGGCCAGGTTGCACCCTGGGGCCTATACTGCAAGTCCAGGGAGAGAGGTGGACCCCTGGGTAGCTTGCCGGGGTCAGAGACCCCTAGTTGGAGGGCAAGGAGGCACCCTGGGGCCTATACTGCAAGTCCAGGGAGAGAGGTGGACCCCTGGGTTGCTTGCTAGGGTCAGGGGCCCTTAGGTGGAGGGCCAGGTGGCACCCTGGGGCCTATACTGCAAGTCCAGGGAGAGAGGTGGACCCCTGGGTAGCTTGCCGGGGTCAGAGACCCCTAGTTGGAGGGCAAGGGGGCACCCTGGGGCCTATACTGCAAGTCCAGGGAGAGAGGTGGACCCCTGGGTAGCTTGCTGGGGTCAGGGGCCCTTAGGTGGAGGGCCAGGTGGCACCCTGGTGCCTATAATGCAAGTCCAGGAAGAGAGGTGGACCCCTGGGTAGCTTGCTGGGGTCAGAGGCCCCTAAGTGGAGTGCCAGGGGCACCCTGGGGCCTATACTGCAAGTCCAGGGAGGGAGGTGGACCCCTGGGTAGCTTGCTCGGGTCAGGATCCCTTAGGTGGTGGGCAAGGGGGCACCCTGGGGCCTACACTGCATGTCCAGGGAGAGAGGTGGACCCCTGGGTAACTTGCTGGGGTCAGGGGCCCTTAGGCGGAGGGCCAGGGGGCACCCTGGGGCCTATACTGCAAGTCCAGGAAGAGATGTGGACCCCTGGGTAGCTTGCTGGGGTCAGGGGCCCTTAGGTGGAGGGCAAGGGGGCACCCTGGGGCCTACACTGCAAGTCCAGGGAGAGAGGTGGACCCCTGGGTAGCTTGCTGGGGTCAGAGGCCCTTAGGTGGAGGGCCAGGGGGCACCCTGGGGCCTACACTGCAAGTCCAGGGAGAGAGGTGGACCCCTGGGTAGCTTGCTGGGGTCAGAGGCCCCCAGGTGGAGGGCCAGGGGGCACGCTTGGGCCTACACTGCAAGTCCAGGGAGAGAGGTGGACCCCTGGGTAGCTTGCTGGGGTCAGAGGCCCCTAGGTGAAGGGCCAGGAGGCACAATATGGCCTATACTGCTGGTCCAGGGAGAGAGGTGGACCCCTGGGTAGCTTGCTGGATTCAGAAGCCCCTAGGTGGAGGGCCAGGGGGCACCCTGGGGCCTATACTGCAAGATCAGGGAGAGACGTGGACCCCTGGGTAGCTTGCGGGGGTCAGAGTCCCCTAGGTGGAGGGCAAGGGGGCACTCTGGGGCCTCCACTGCAAGTCCAGAGAGAGAGGTGGACCCCTGGGTAGCTTGCTGGGGTCAGAGGCCCCCAGGTGGAGGGCCGGGGGGCACTCTTGGGCCTACACTGCAAGTCCAGGGAGAGAGGTGGACCCCTGGGTAGCTTGCTGGGGTCAGAGACCCCTAGTTGGAGGGCAAGGGGGCACCCTGGGGCCTTTAATGGAAGTCCAGGGAGGGAAGTGGACCCTGGGTAGCCTGCTGGGGTCAGATTCCCTTAGGTGGAAGGCCAGGGGGCTCCCTGGGGCCTATACTGCAAGTCCAGGGAGAGAGGTGGACCCCTGGGTAGCTTGTTGGGGTCAGGGGCCCTTAGGTGGAGGGCCAGGGGCACCCTGGGGCCTATACTGCAAGTCCAGGAAGAGATGTGGACCCCTGGGTAGCTTGCTGGGGTCATAGGCCCCTAAGTGGAGTGTCAGGGGCACCCTGGGGCCTATACTGCAAGTCCAGGGAGAGAGGTGGACCCCTGGGTAGCTTGCTGGGCTCAGGGGCCCTTAGGTGGAGGGCCAGGGGGCACCCTGGGGCCTACACTGCAAGTCCAGGGAGAGAGGTGGACCCCTGGGTAGCTTGCTGGGGTCAGAGGCCACTAGGTGGAGGGCCAGGGGGCATCCTGGGGCCTACACTGCAAGTCCAGGGATAGACACATACCCCTGGGTAGCTTGCTGGGGTCAGAGACCCCTAGTTGGAGGGCAAGGGGGCACCCTGGGGCCTTTAATGGAAGTCCAGGGAGGGAAGTGGACCCTGGGTAGCCTGCTGGGGTCAGATTCCCTTAGGTGGAAGGCCAGGGGGCTCCCTGGGGCCTATACTGCAAGTCCAGGGAGAGAGGTGGACCCCTGGTTAGTTTGCTGGGCTCATGGGCCCTTACGTGTAGGGCCAGGGGCACCCTGGGGCCTATACTGCAAGTCCAGGTAGAGAGCTGGTTCTCTGGGTAGCTTGCTGGGGTCAAAAGCCCCTAGGTGGGGTGCAAGGGGGCACCCTGGGGCCTATACTGCAAGTCCAGGGAGAGAGGTGGACCCCTGGGTAGCTTGCTGGGGTCATAGGCCCCTAAATGGAGTGCCCGGGGCACACTGGGGCCTATACTGCAAGTCCAGGGAGAGAGGTGGACCCCTGGGTAGCTTGCTGGGGTCAGAGAACCCTAGGTGGAGGGCCAGGGGTAACCCTGGGGCCTATACTGCAAGTCCAGGGAGAGAGGTGGACCCCTGGTTAGATTGCTGGGCTCATGGGCCCTTAGGTGGAGGGCCAGGGGCACCCTGGGGCCTATACTGCAAGTCCAGGGAGAGAGCTGGTCCTCTGGGTAGCTTGCTGGGGTGGGGGGCCCTTAGGTGGAGGGCAAGGGGGCACCCTGGGGCCTACACTGCAAGTCCAGGGAGAGAGGTGGACCCCTGGGTAGCTTGCTTGGGTCAGGACCCCTTAGGTGGAGGGCAAGGGGGCACCCTGGGGCCTACACTGCATGTCCAGGGAGAGAGGTGGACCCCTGGGTAGCTTGCTGGGGTCAGGGGCCCTTAGGTGGAGGACCAGGGGGCACCCTGGGGCCTATACTGCAAGTCCAGGAAGAGATGTGGAGCCCTGGGTAGCTTGCTGGGGTCAGGGGCCCTTAGGTGGAGGGCAAGGGGGCACCCTGGGGCCTACACTGCAAGTCCAGGGAGAGAGGTGGACCTCTGGGTAGCTTTCTGGGGTTAGAGGCCCGTAGGTGGAGGGCCAGGAGGCACAATATGGCCTATACTGCTGGTCCAGGGAGAGAGGTGGACCCCTGGGTAGCTTGGTGGGTTCAGAAGCCCCTAGGTGGAGGGCCAGGGGGCACCCTGGGGCCTATATTGCAAGATCAGGGAGAGAGGTGGACCCCTGGGTAGCTTGCTGGAGTCAGAGAACCCTAGGTGGAGGGCAAGGGGGCATTCTGGGGCCTCCACTGCAAGTCCAGGGAGAGAGGTGGACCCCTGGGTAGCTTGCTGAGGTCAGAGGCCCCCAGGTGGAGGGCCAGGGGGCACCCTTGGGCCTACACTGCAAGTCCAGGGAGAGAGGTGGACCCCTGGGTAGCTTGCTGGGGTCAGAGACCCCTAGTTGGAGGGCAAGGGGGCACCCTGGGGCCTTTAATGGAAGTCCAGGGAGGGAAGTGGACCCTGGGTAGCCTGCTGGGGTCAGATTCCCTTAGGTGGAAGGCCAGGGTGCACCCTGGGGCCTATACTGCAAGTCCAGGGAGAGAGGTGGACCCCTGGGTAGCTTGCTGGGGTCAGGGGCCCTTAGGTGGAGGGCCAGGGGCACCCTGGGGCCTATACTGCAAGTCCAGGAAGAGAGGTGGACCCCTGGGTAGCTTGCTGGGGTCATAGGCCCCTAAGTGGAGTGCCAGGGGCACCCTGGGGCCTATACTGCAAGTCCAAGGAGAGAGGTGGACCCCTGGGTAGCTTGCTGGGGTCAGGGGCCCTTAGGTGGAGGGCCAGGGGGCACCCTGGGGCCTACACTGCAAGTCCAGGGAGAGAGTTGGACCCCTGGGTAGCTTGCTGGGGTCAGAGGCCCCTAGGTGGAAGGCCAGGAGGCACAATGGGGCCTATACTGCTGGTCCAGGGAGAGAGGTGGACCCCTCGGTAGCTTGCTGGGTTCAGAAGCCCCTAGGTGGAGGGCCAGGGGGCACCCTGGGGCCTATACTGCAAGATCAGGGAGAGAGGTGGTCCCCTGGGTTGCTTGCTGGGGTCAGCGACCCCTAGGTGGAGGGCAAGGGGGCACCCTGGGGCCTCCACTGCAAGTCCAAGGAGAGAGGTGGACCCCTGGGTAGCTTGCTGGGATTAGGGGCCCTTAGGTGGAGGGCCAGGTGGCACCCTGGGGCCTATAATGCAAGTCCAGGAAGAGAGGTGGACCCCTGGGTACCTTGCTGGGGTCAGAGGCCCCTAGGTGGAGGGCCAGGGGGCATCCTGGGGCCTACACTGCAAGTCCAGGGATAGACACGGACCCCTGGGTAGCTTGCTGGGGTCAGGGGCACCTAGATGGAGGGCCAGGGGTAACCCTGGGGCCTATACTGCAAGTCCAGGGAGAGAGGTGGACCCCTGGTTAGTTTGCTGGGCTCATGGGCCCTTACGTGGAGGGCCAGGGGCACCCTGGGGCCTATACTGCAAGTCCAGGGAGAGAGGTGGACCCCTGGGTAGCTTGCTGGGGTAAGGTGGCCCTAGGAGGAGGGCCAGGGGGCACCCTGGGGCCTATACTGCAAGACCAGGGAGAGAGGTGGACCACTGGGTAGCTTGCTGTGGTCAGAGACCCTTAGGTGGAGGGCAAGGGGGCACCCTGGGGCCTACACTTTAAGTCCAGGGAGAGAGGTGGACCCCTTGGTACCTTGCTGGGGTCAGTGGCCCCCAGGTGGAGGGCCAGGGGGCTCCCTTGGGCCTACACTGCAAGTCCAGGGAGAGAGGTGGACCCCTGGGTAGCTTGCTGGGGTCAGAGGCCCCCAGGTGGAGGGCCAGGGGGCACCATTGGGCCTACACTGCAAGTCCAGGGAGAGAGGTGGACCCCTGGGTAGCTTGCTGGGGTCAGAGGCCCCCAGGTGGAGGGCCAGGGGGCACCATTGGGCCTACACTGCAAGTCCAGGGAGAGAGGTGGACCCCTGGGTAGCTTGCTGGGGTCAGAGACCCCTAGTTGGAGGGCCAGGGGGCACCCTGGGGCTTTTAATGGAAGTCCAGGGAGGGAAGTGGACCCTGGGTAGCCTGCTGGGGTCAGATTCCCTTAGGTGGAAGGCCAGGGCGCACCCTGGGGCCTATACTGCAAGTCCAGGGAGAGAGGTGGACCCCTGGGTAGCTTGCTGGGGTCAGGGGCCCTTAGGTGGAGGGCCAGGTGCACCCTGGGGCCTATACTGCAAGTCCAGGAAGAGATGTGGACCCCTGGGTAGCTTGCTGGGGTCATAGGCCCCTAAGTGGAGTGCCAGGGGCACCCTGGGGCCTATACTGCAAGTCCAGGGAGAGAGGTGGACCCCTTGGTAGCTTGCTAGGGTCAGGATCCCTTAGGTGGAGGGCAAGGGGGCACCCTGGGGCCTACACTGCTTGTCCAGGGAGAGAGGTGGACCCCTGGGTAGCTTGCTGGGGTCAGGGGCCCTTAGGTGGAGGGCCAGGTGGCACCCTGGGGCCTATACTGCAAGTCCAGGAAGAGATGTGGACCCCTGGGTAGCTTGCTGGGGTCAGGGGCCCTTAGGTGGAGGGCAAGGGGGCACCCTGGGGCCTACACTGCAAGTCCAGGGAGAGAGGTGGACCCCTGGGTAAATTGCTGGGGTCAGAGGCCCCCAGGTGGAGTGCCAAGGGGCACCCTTGGGCCTACACTGCAAGTCCAGGGAGAGAGGTGGACCCCTGGGTAGCTTGCCGGGGTCAGAGACCCCTAGTTGGAGGGCAAGGGGGCACCCTGGGGCCTTTACTGCAAGTCCAGGGAGAGAAGTGGACCCCTGGGTAGCTTGCTAGGGTCAGGGGCCCTTAGGTGGAGGGCCAGAGGGCACCCTGGGGCCTATACTGCAAGTCCAGGAAGAGATGTGGACCCCTGGGTAGCTTGCTGGGGTCATAGGCCCCTAAGTGGAGTGCCAGGGGCACCCTGGGGCCTATACTGCAAGTCCAGGGAGAGAGGTGAACCCCTGGGTAGCTTGCTGGGGTCAGGGGCCCTTAGGTGGAGGGCCAGGTGGCACCCTGGTGCCTATAATGCAAGTCCAGGAAGAGAGGTGGACCCCTGGGTAGCTTGCTGGGGTCAGAGGCCCCTAGGTGGAGGGCCAGGGGGCATCCTGGGGCCTACACTGCAAGTCCAGGGATAGACACGGACCCCTGGGTAGCTTGCTGGGGTCAGGGGCACCTAGATGGAGGGCCAGGGGTAACCCTGGGGCCTATACTGCAAGTCCAGGGAGAGAGGTGGACCCCTGGTTAGTTTGCTGGGCTCATGGGCCCTTACGTGGAGGGCCAGGGGCACCCTGGGGCCTATACTGCAACTCCAGGGAGAGAGCTGATTCTCTGGGTAGCTTGCTGGGGTCAAAAGCCTCTAGGTGGGGTGCAAGGGGGCACCCTGGGGCCTATACTGCAAGTCCAGGGAGAGAGGTGGACCCCTGGGTAGCTTGCTGGGGTAAGGGGCCCCTAGGAGGAGGGCCAGGGGGCACCCTGGGGCCTATACTGCAAGACCAGGGAGAGAGGTGGACCCCTTGGTAGCTTGCTGGGGTCAGGGGCCCTTAAGTGGAGGGCCAGGTGCACACTGGGGCCTATACTGCAAGTCCAGGAAGAGATGTGGACCCCTGGGTAGCTTGCTGGGGTCATAGGCCCCTAAGTGGAGTGCCAGGGGCACCCTGGGGCCTATACTGCAAGTCCAGGGAGAGAGGTGGACCCCTGGGTAGCTTGCTGGGGTCAGGATCCCTTAGGTGGAGGGCAAGGGGGCACCCTGGGGCCTACACTGCATGTCCAGGGAGAGAGGTGGACCCCTGGGTAGCTTGCTGGGTTCAGAGGCCCCTAGGTGGAAGACCAGGGGGCATCCTGGGGCCTACTCTGCATGTCCAGGGAGAGAGGTAGACCCCTGGGTAGCTTGCTGGGGTCAGAGGCCCCTAGGTGGAGGGCCAGGAGGCACAATGGGGCCTATGCTGCTGGTCCAGGGAGAGAGGTGGACCCCTGGGTAGCTTGCTGGGGTCAAGGGCCCTTAGGTGGAGGGCAAGGGGGCACCCTGGGCCTACACTGCAAGTCCAGGGAGAGAGGTGGACCCCTGGGTAAATTGCTGGGGTCAGAGGCCCCCAGGTGGAGTGCCAAGGGGCACCCTTGGGCCTACACTGCAAGTCCAGGGAGAGAGGTGGACCCCTGGGTAGCTTGCCGGGGTCAGAGACCCCTAGTTGGAGGGCCAGGGGGCACCCTGGGGCCTTTAATGGAAGTCCAGGGAGGGAAGTGGACCCATGGGTAGCCTGCTGGGGTCAGATTCCCTTAGGTGGAAGGCCAGGGCGCACCCTGGGGCCTATACTGCAAGTCCAGGGAGAGAGGTGGACCCCTGGGTAGCTTGCTGGGGTCAGGGGCCCTTAGTTGGAGGGCCAGGGGCACCCTAGGGCCTATACTGCATGTCCAGGAAGAGATGTGGACCCCTGGGTAGCTTGCTGGGGTCATAGGCCCCTAAGTGGAGTGCCAGGGGCACCCTGGGGCCAATACTGCAAGTCCAGGGAGAGAGGTGGACCCCTGGGTAGCTTGCTGGGGTCAGGGGCCGCTAGGTGGAGGGCCAGGGGGCACCCTGGGGCCTACACTGCAAGTCCAGGGAGAGAGGTGGACCCCTGGGTAGCTTGCTGGGGTCAGAGGCCCCTAGGTGGAGGGCCAGGTGGCACAATGGGGCCTATACTGCTGGTCCAGGGAGAGAGGTGGACCCCTGGGTAGCTTGCTGGGGTCAAGGGCCCTTAGGTGGAGGGCCAGGGGCACCCTGGGGCCTATACTGCTGGTCCAGGGAGAGAGGTGGACCCCTGGGTAGCTTGCTGGGGTCAGGGGCCCTTAGGTGGAGGGCCAGGGGGCACCCTGGGGCCTACACTGCAAGTCCAGGGAGAGAGGTGGACCCCTGGGTAGCTTGCTGGGGTCAGAGGCCCCCAGGTGGAGGGCCAGGGGGCACCCTTGGGCCTACACTGCAAGTCCAGGGAGAGAGGTGGACCCCTGGGTAGCTTGCTGGGGTCAGAGACCCCTAGTTGGAGGGCCAGGGGCACCCTGGGGCCTTTTATGGAAGTCCAGGGAGGGAAGTGGACCCTGGGTAGCCTGCTGGGGTCAGATTCCCTTAGGTGGAAGGCCAGGGCGCACCCTGGGGCCTATACCGCAAGTCCAGGGAGAGAGGTGGACCCCTGGGTAGCTTGCTGGGGTCAGGGGCCCTTATGTGGAGGGCCAGGTGCACCCTGGGGCCTATACTGCAAGTCCAGGAAGAGATGTGGACCCCTGGGTAGCTTGCTGGGGTCAGAGGCCCCTAGGTGGAGTGCCAGGGGCACCCTGGGGCCTATACTGCAAGTCCAGGGAGAGAGGTGGACCCCTGGGTAGCTTGCTCGGGTCAGGATCCCTTAGGTGGAGGGCAAGGGGGCACCCTGGGGCCTACACTGCATGTCCAGGGAGAGAGGTGGACCCCTGAGTAGCTTGCTGGGGTCAGGGGCCCTTAAGTGGAGGGCCAGGGGGCACCCTGGGGCCTATACTGCAAGTCCAGGAAGAGATGTGGACCCCTGGGTAGCTTGCTAGGGTCAGGGGCCCTTAGGTGGAGGGCAAGGGGGCAACCTGGGGCCTACAATGCAAGTCCAGGGAGAGAGGTGGACCCCTGGGTAGCTTGCTGGGGTCAGGGGCCCTTAGGTGGAGGGCCAGGGGGCACCCTGGGGCCTACACTGCAAGTCCAGGGAGAGAGGTGGACCCCTGGGTAGCTTGCTGGGGTCAGAGGCCCCCAGGTGGAGGGCCAGGGGGCACCCTGGGGCCTTTAATGGAAGTCCAGGGAGGGAAGTGGACCCTAGGTAGCCTGCTGGGGTCAGATTCCCTTAGGTGGAAGGCCAGGGTGCACCCTGGGGCCTATACTGCAAGTCCAGGGAGAGAGGTGGACCCCTGGTTAGCTTGCTGGGGTCAGAGGCCCTTAGGTGGAGGGCCAGGGGCACCCTGGGGCCTATACTGCATGTCCAGGAAGAGATGTGGACCCCTGGGTAGCTTGCTGGGGTCATAGGCCCCTAAGTGGAGTGCCAGGGGCACCCTGGGGCCTATACTGCAAGTCCAGGGAGAGAGGTGGACCCCTGGGTAGCTTGCTGGGGTCAGGGGCACTTAGGTGGAGGGCCAGGGGGCACCCTGGGGCCTACACTGCAAGTCCAGGTAGAGAGGTGGACCCCTGGGTAGCTTGCTGGGGTCAGAGGCCCCTAGGTGGAGGGCCAGGAGGCACAATGGGGCCTATACTGCTAGTCCAGGGAGAGAGGTGGACCCCTGGGTAGCTTGCTGGCGTCAGGGGCCCTTAGGTGGAGGGGAAGGGGGCACCCTGGGGCCTACACTGCAAGTCCAGGGAGAGAGGTGGACCCCTGGGTAGCTTGCTGGGGTCAGAGGCCCCCAGGTGGAGGGCCAGGGGGCACCCTTGGGCCTACACTGCAAGTCCAGGGAGAGAGGTGGACCCCTGGGTAGCTTGCTGGGGTCAGAGACCCCTAGTTGGAGGGCCAGGGGGCACCCTGGGGCTTTTAATGGAAGTCCAGGGAGGGAAGTGGACCCTGGGTAGCCTGCTGGGGTCAGATTCCCTTAGGTGGAAGGCCAGGGCGCACCCTGGGGCCTATACTGCAAGTACAGGGAGAGAGGTGGACCCCTGGGTAGCTTGCTGGGGTCAGGGGCCCTTAGGTGGAGGGCCAGGTGCACCCTGGGCCCTATACTGCAAGTCCAGGAAGAGAGGTGGACCCCTGGGTAGCTTGCTGGGGTCAGAGGCCCCTAGGTGGAGGGCCAGGGGGCATCCTGGGGCCTACACTGCAAGTCCAGGGATAGACACGGAACCCTGGGTAGCTTGCTGGGGTCAGGGGCACCTAGATGGAGGGCCAGGGGTAACCCTGGGGCCTATACTGCAAGTCCAGGGAGAGAGGTGGACCCCTGGTTAGTTTGCTGGGCTCATGGGCCCTTACGTGGAGGGCCAGGGGCACCCTGGGGCTTATATTGCAAGTCCAGGGAGAGAGCTGGTCCTCTTGGTAGCTTGCTTGGGTCAGAAGCCCCTAGGTGGGGTGCAAGGGGGCACCCTGGGGCCTATACTGCAAGTCCAGGGAGAGAGGTGGACCCCTGGGTAGCTTGCTGGGGTAAGGGGCCCCTAGGAAGAGGGCCAGGGGGCACCCTGGGGCCTATACTGCAAGACCAGGGAGAGAGGTGGACCCCTGGGTAGCTTGCTGGGGTCAGAGGCCCTTAGGTGGAGGGCAAGGGGGCACCCTGGGGCCTACACTGCAAGTCCAGGGAGAGAGGTTGACCCCTGGGTAGCTTGCTGGGGTCAGAGGCCCCTAGGTGGAGGGCCAGGAGGCACAATGGGGCCTATACTGCTGGTCCAGGGAGAGAGGTGGACCCCTGGGTAGCTTGCTGGGTTCAGAAGCCCCTAGATGGAGGGCAAGGGGGCACCCTGGGGCCTATACTGCAAGATCAGGGAGAGAGGTGGACCCCTGGGTAGCTTGCTGGGGTCAGGGGCCCTTAGGTGGAGGGCAAGGGGGCACCCTGGGGCCTATACTGCAAGTCCAGGAAGAGAGGTGGACCCCTGGGTAGCTTGCCGGGGTCAGAGACCCCTAGTTGGAGGGCAAGGGGGCACCCTGGGGCCTTTAATGGAAGTCCAGGGAAGGAAGTGGACCCCTGGGTAGCTGGCTAGGGTCAGATTCCCCTAGGTGGAAGGCCATGGCGCACCCTGGGGCCTATACTGCAAGTCCAGGGAGAGAGGTGGACCCCTGGGTAGCTAGCTGGGGTCATAGGCCCCTAAATGGAGTGCCAGGGGCACACTGGGGCCTATACTGCAAGTCCAGGGAGAGAGGTGGACCCCTGGGTAGCTTGCTGGGGTCAGGGGCCCTTAGTTGGAGGGCCAGGTGGCACCCTGGGGCCTATACTGCAAGTCCAGGAAGAGAGGTGGACCCCTGGGTAGCTTGCTGGGTTCAGAGGCCCCTAGGTGGAAGACCAGGGGGCATCCTGGGGCCTACACTGCATGTCCAGGGAGAGAGGTAGACCCCTGGGTAGCTTGCTGGGGTCAGAGGCCCCTAGGTGGAGGGCCAGGAGGCACAATGGGGCCTATGCTGCTGGTCCAGGGAGAGAGGTGGACCCCTGGGTAGCTTGCTGGGGTCAGGGGCCCTTAGGTGGAGGGCCAGGGGAACCCTGGGGCCTATACTGCATGTCCAGGAAGAGATGTGGACCCCTGGGTAGCTTGCTGGGGTCATAGGCCCCTAAGTAGAGTGCCAGGGGCACCCTGGGGCCTATACTGCAAGTCCAGGGAGAGAGGTGGACCCCTGGGTAGCTTGCTGGGGTCAGGGGCACTAAGGTGGAGGGCCAGGGGGCACCCTGGGGCCTACACTGCAAGTCCAGGGAGAGAGGTGGACCCCTGGGTAGCTTGCTGGGGTCAGAGGCCCTAGGTGGAGGGCCAGGAGGCACAATGGGGCCTATGCTGCTGGTCCAGGGAGAGAGGTGGACCCCTGGGTAGCTTGCTGGGGTCAGGGGCCCTTAGGTATAGGGCCAGGGGGCACCCTGGGGGCTACACTGCAAGTCCAGGGAGAGAGGTGGACCCCTGGGTAGCTTGCTGGGGTCAGAGGCCCCCAGGTGGAGGGCCAGGGGGCACCCTTGGGCCTACACTGCAAGTCCAGGGAGAGAGGTGGACCCCTGGGTAGCTTGCTGGGGTCAGAGACCCCTAGTTGGAGGGCCAGGGGGCACCCTGGGGCCTTTAATGGAAGTCCAGGGAGGGAAGTGGACCCATGGGTAGCCTGCTGGGGTCAGATTCCCTTAGGTGGAAGGCCAGGGCGCACCCTGGGGCCTATACTGCAAGTCCAGGGAGAGAGGTGGACCCCTGGGTAGCTTGCTGGGGTCAAGGGCCCTTAGGTGGAGGGCCAGGTGCACCCTGGACCTATACTGCAAGTCCAGGAAGAGATGTGGACCCCTGGGTAGCTTGCTGGGGTCATAGGCCCCTAAGTGGAGTGCCAGGGGCACCCTGGGGCCTATACTGCAAGTCCAGGGAGAGAGGTGGACCCCTGGGTAGCTTGCTCGGGTCAGGATCCCTTAGGTGGAGGGCAAGGGGGCACCCTGGGGCTTACACTGCATGTCCAGGGAGAGAGTTGGACCCCTGGGTAGCTTGCTGGGGTCAGGGGCCCTTAGGTGGAGGGCCAGGGGGCACCCTGGGGCCTATACTGCAAGTCCAGGAAGAGATGTGGACCCCTGGGTAGCTTGCTAGGGTCAGGGGCCCTTAGGTGGAGGGCAAAGGGGCACCCTGGGGCCTACACTGCAAGTCCAGGGAGAGAGGTGGACCCCTGGGTAGCTTACTGGGGTCAGAGGCCCTTAGATGGAGGGCCAGGGGGCACCCTGGGGCCTACACTGCAAGTCCAGGGAGAGAGGTGGACCCCTGGGTAGCTTGCTGGGGTCAGAGACCCCTAGTTGGAGGGCAAGGGGGCACCCTGGGGCCTTTAATGGAAGTCCAGAGAGGGAAGTGGACCCTGGGTAGCCTGCTGGGGTCAGATTCCCTTAGGTGGAAGGCCAGGGTGCACCCTGGGGCCTATACTGCAAGTCCAGGGAGAGAGGTGGACCCCTGGGTAGCTTGCTGGGGTCAGGGGACCTTAGGTGGAGGGCCAGGGGCACCCTGGGGCATATACTGCATGTCCAGGAAGAGATGTGGACCCCTGGGTAGCTTGCTGGGGTCATAGGCCCCTAAGTGGAGTGCCAGGGGCACCCTGGGGCCTATACTGCAAGTCCAGGGAGAGAGGTGGACCCCTGGGTAGCTGCTGGGGTCAGGGGTTCTTAGGTGGAGGGCCAGGGGGCACCCTGGGGCCTACACTGCAAGTCCAGGGAGAGAGGTGGACCCCTGGGTAGCTTGCTGGGGTCAGAGGCCCCTAGGTGGAGGGCCAGGAGGCACAATGGGGCCTATACTGCTAGTCCAGGGAGAGAGGTGGACCCCTGGGTAGCTTGCTGGGGTCAGGGGCCCTTAGGTGGAGGGCAAGGGGGCACCTTGGGGCCTACACTGCAAGTCCAGGGAGAGAGGTGGACCCCTGGGTAGCTTGCTGGGGTCAGAGGCCCCCAGGTGGAGGGCCAGGGGGCACCCTTGGGCCTACACTGCAAGTCCAGGGAGAGAGGTGGACCCCTGGGTAGCTTGCTGGGGTCAGAGACCCCTAGTTGGAGGGCCAGGGGGCACCCTGGGGCCTTTAATGGAAGTCCAGGGAGGGAAGTGGACCCTAGGTAGCCTGCTGGGGTCAGATTCCCTTAGGTGGAAGGCCAGGGCGCACCCTGGTGCCTATAATGCAAGTCCAGGAAGAGAGGTGGACCCCTGGGTAGCTTGCTGGGGTCAGAGGCCCCTAGGTGGAGGGCCAGGGGGCATCCTGGGGCCTACACTGCAAGTCCAGGGATAGACACGGACCCCTGGGTAGCTTGCTGGGGTCAGGGGCACCTAGATGGAGGGCCAGGGGTAACCCTGGGGCCTATACTGCAAGTCCAGGGAGAGAGGTGGACCCCTGGTTAGTTTGCTGGGCTCATGGGCCCTTACGTGGAGGGCCAGGGGCACCCTGGGGCCTATACTGCAAGTCCAGGGAGAGAGCTGATTCTCTGGGTAGCTTGCTGGGGTCAAAAGCCCCTAGGTGGGGTGCAAGGGGGCACCCTGGGGCCTATACTGCAAGTCCAGGGAGAGAGGTGGACCCCTAGGTAGCTTGCTGGGGTCAGGGGCCCTTAGGTGGAGGGCCAGGTGGCACCCTGGGGCCTATACTGCAAGTCCAGGAAGAGATGTGGACCCCTGGGTAGCTTGCTGGGGTCAGGGGCCCTTAGGTGGAGGGCAAGGGGGCACCCTGGGGCCTATACTGCAAGTCCAGGGAGAGAGATGGACCCCTGGGTAGCTTGCCGGGGTCAGAGACCCCTAGTTGGAGGGCAAGGGGGCACCCTGGGGCCTTTAATGAAAGTCCAGGGAGGGAAGTGGACCCCTGGGTAGCTGGCTAGGGTCAGATTCCCCTAGGTGGAAGGCCATGGCGCACCTTGGGGCCTATACTGCAAGTCCAGGGAGAGAGGTGGACCCCTGGGTAGTTTGCTAGGGTCAGGGGCCCTTAGGTGGAGGGCCAGAGGGCACCCTGGGGCCTATACTGCAAGTCCAGGAAGAGATGTGGACCCCTGGGTAGCTTGCTGGGGTCATAGGCCCCTAAGTGGAGTGCCAGGGGCACGCTGGGGCCTATACTGCAAGTCCAGGGAGAGAGGTGAACCCCTGGGTAGCTTGCTGGGGTCAGGGGCCCTTAGGTGGAGGGCCAGGTGGCACCCTGGTGCCTATAATGCAAGTCCAGGAAGAGAGGTGGACCCCTGGGTAGCTTGCTGGGGTCAGAGGCCCCTAGGTGGAGGGCCAGGGGGCATCCTGGGGCCTACACTGCAAGTCCAGGGATAGACACGGACCCCTGGGTAGCTTGCTGGGGTCAGGGGCACCTAGATGGAGGGCCAGGGGTAACCCTGGGGCCCATACTGCAAGTCCAGGGAGAGAGGTGGACCCCTGGTTAGTTTGCTGGGCTCATGGGCCCTTACGTGGAGGGCCAGGGGCACCCTGGGGCCTATACTGCAACTCCAGGGAGAGAGCTGATTCTCTGGGTAGCTTGCTGGGGTCAAAAGCCCCTAGGTGGGGTGCAAGGGGGCACCCTGGGGCCTATACTGCAAGTCCAGGGAGAGAGGTGGACCCCTGGGTAGCTTGCTGGGGTAAGGGGCCCCTAGGAGGAGGGCCAGGGGGCACCCTGGGGCCTATACTGCAAGACCAGGGAGAGAGGAGGACCCCTTGGTAGCTTGCTGGGGTCAGGGGCCCTTAGGTGGAGGGCCAGGTGCACCCTGGGGCCTATACTGCAAGTCCAGGAAGAGATGTGGACCCCTGGGTAGCTTGCTGGGGTCATAGGCCCCTAAGTGGAGTGCCAGGGGAACCCTGGGGCCTATACTGCAAGTCCAGGGAGAGAGGTGGACCCCTGGGTAGCTTGCTGGGGTCAGGATCCCTTAGGTGGAGGGCAAGGGGGCACCCTGGGGCCTACACTGCATGTCCAGGGAGAGAGGTGGACCCCTGGGTAGCTTGCTGGGTTCAGAGGCCCCTAGGTGGAAGACCAGGGGGCATCCTGGGGCCTACACTGCATGTCCAGGGAGAGAGGTAGACCCCTGGGTAGCTTGCTGGGGTCAGAGGCCCCTAGGTGGAGGGCCAGGAGGCACAATGGGGCCTATGCTGCTGGTCCAGGGAGAGAGGTGGACCCCTGGGTAGCTTGCTGGGGTCAAGGGCCCTTAGGTGGAGGGCCAGGGGCACCCTGGGGCCTATACTGCATGTCCAGGAAGAGATGTGGACCCCTGGGTAGCTTGCTGGGGTCATAGGCCCCTAAGTAGTGCCAGGGGCACCCTGGGGCCTATACTGCAAGTCCAGGGAGAGAGGTGGACCCCTGGGTAGCTTGCTGGGGTCAGAGGCCCTAGGTGGAGGGCCAGGAGGCACAATGGGGACTATGCTGCTGGTCCAGGGAGAGAGGTGGACCCCTGGGTAGCTTGCTGGGGTCAGGGGCCCTTAGGTATAGGGCCAGGGGGCACCCTGGGGGCTACACTGCAAGTCCAGGGAGAGAGGTGGACCCCTGGGTAGCTTGCTGGGGTCAGAGGCCCCCAGGTGGAGGGCCAGGGGGCACCCTTGGGCCTACACTGCAAGTCCAGGGAGAGAGGTGGACCCCTGGGTAGCTTGCTGGGGTCAGAGACCCCTAGTTGGAGGGCCAGGGGGCACCCTGGGGCCTTTAATGGAAGTCCAGGGAGGGAAGTGGACCCATGGGTAGCCTGCTGGGGTCAGATTCCCTTAGGTGGAAGGCCAGGGCGCACCCTGGGGCCTATACTGCAAGTCCAGGGAGAGAGGTGGACCCCTGGGTAGCTTGCTGGGGTCAGGGGCCCTTAGGTGGAGGGCCAAGTGCACCCTGGACCTATACTGCAAGTCCAGGAAGAGATGTGGACCCCTGGGTAGCTTGCTGGGGTCAGAGGCCCCTAAGTGGAGTGCCAGGGGCACCCTGGGGCCTATACTGCAAGTCCAGGGAGAGAGGTGGACCCCTGGGTAGCTTGCTGGGGTCAGGGGCCCTTAGGTGGAGGGCCAGGGGGCACCCTGGGGCCTACACTGCAAGTCCAGGGAGAGAGGTGGACCCCTGGGTAGCTTGCTGGGGTCAGAGGCCCCTAGGTGGAGGGCCAGGAGGCACAATGGGGCCTATACTGCTGGTCCAGGGAGAGAGGTGGACCCCTGGGTAGCTTGCTGGGGTCAGGGGCCCTTAGGTGGAGGGCCAGGGGGCACCCTGGGGCCTACACTGCAAGTCCAGGGAGAGAGGTGGACCCCTGGGTAGCTTGCTGGGGTCAGAGGCCCCCAGGTAGAGGGCCAGGGGGCACCCTTGGGCCCACACTGCAAGTCCAGGGAGAGAGGTGGACCCCTGGGTAGCTTGCTGGGGTCAGAGACCCCTAGTTGGAGGGCAAGGGGGCAACCTGGGGCCTTTAATGGAAGTCCAGGTAGGGAAGTGGACCCCTGGGTAGCTGGCTAGGGTCAGATTCCCCTAGGTGGAAGGCCAGGGCGCACCCTGGGGCCTATACTGCAAGTCCAGGGAGAGAGGTGGACCCCTGGGTAGCTTGCTAGGGTCAGGGGCCCTTAGGTGGAGGGCCATAGGGCACCTTTGGGCCTATACTGCAAGTCCAGGAAGAGATTTGGACCCCTGGGTAGCTTGCTGGGGTCATAGGCCCCTAAGTGGAGTGCCAGGGGCACCCTGGGGCCTATACTGCAAGTCCAGGGAGAGAGGTGGACCCCTGGGTAGCTTGCTGGGGTCAGGGGCCCTTAGGTGGAGGGCCAGGTGGCACCCTGGTGCCTATAATGCAAGTCCAGGAAGAGAGGTGGACCCCTGGGTAGCTTGCTGGGGTCAGAGGCCCCTAGGTGGAGGGCCAGGGGGCATCCTGGGGCCTACACTGCAAGTCCAGGGATAGACACGGACCCCTGGATAGCTTGCTGGGGTCAGGGGCACCTAGATGGAGGGCCAGGGGTAACCCTGGGGCCTATACTGCAAGTCCAGGGAGAGAGCTGAATCTCTGGGCAGCTTGCTGGGGTCAAAAGCCCCTAGGTGGGGTGCAAGGGGGCACCCTGGGGCCTATACTGCAAGTCCAGGGAGAGAGGTGGACCCCTGGGTAGCTTGCTGGGGTAAGGGGCCCCTAGGAGGAGGGCCAGGAGGCACCCTGGGGCCTATACTGCAAGACCAGGGAGAGAGGTGGACCCCTTGGTAGCTTGCTGGGGTCAGGGGCCCTTAGGTGGAGGGCCAGGTGCACCCTGGGGCCTTTAATGGAAGTCCAGGGAGGGAAGTGGACCCTGGGTAGCTTGCTGGGGTCAGATTCCCCTAGGTGGAAGGCCAGTGTGCACCCTGGGGCCTATACTGCAAGTCCAGGGAGAGAGGTGGACCCCTGGGTAGCCTGCTGGTGTCAGGGGCACCTAGATGGAGGGCCAGGGGCACCCTGGGGCCTATACTGCAAGTCCAGGGAGAGAGCTGGTCCTCTGGGTGGCTTGCTGGGGTGGGGGGCCCTTAGGTGGAGGGCCAGGTGCACCCTGGGGCCTACACTGCAAGTCCAGGGAGAGAGGTGGACCCCTGGGTAGCTTGCTGGGGTCAGGATCCCTTAGGTGGAGGGCAAGGGGGCACCCTGGGGCCTACACTGCATGTCCAGGGAGAGAAGTGGACCCCTGGGTAGCTTGCTGGGGTCAGGGGCCCTTAGGTGGAGGGCCAGGGGGCACCCTGGGGCCTATACTGCAAGTCCAGGAAGAGATGTGGACCCCTGGGTAGCTTGCTGGGGTCAGGGGCCCTTAGGTGGAGGGCAAGGGGGCACCCTGGGGCCTACACTGCAAGTCCAGGGCGAGAGGTGGTCCCCTGGGTAGCTTGCTGGGGTCAGGGGCCCTTAGGTGGAGGGCAAGGGGGCACCCTGGGGCCTACACTGCAAGTCCAGGGAGAGAGGTGGACCCCTGGGTAGCTTGCTGGGGTCAGAGGCCCCTAGGTGGAGGGCCAGGGGGCACCCTGGGGCCTATACTGCAAGATCAGGGAGAGAGGTGGACCCCTTGGTAGCTTGCTGGGGTCAGGGGCCCTTAGGTGGAGGACCAGGCGGCACCCTGGGGCCTTTTATGGAAGTCCAAGGAGGGAAGTGGACCCTGAGTAGCCTGCTGGGGTCAGATTCCCTTAGGTGTAAGGCCAGGGCGCACCCTGGGGCCTATACTGCAAGTCCAGGGAGAGAGGTGGACCCCTGAGTAGCTTGCTGGGGTCAGGGGCCCTTAGGTGGAGGGCCAGGGGCACCCTGGGGCCTATACTGCAAATCCAGGAAGAGATGTGGACCCCTGGGTAGCTTGCTGGGGTCATAGGCCCCTAAGTGGAGTGCCAGGGGCACCCTTGGGCCTATACTGCAAGTCCAGGGAGAGAGGTGGACCCATGCGTAGCTTGCTGGGGTCAGGGGCCCTTAGGTGGAGGGCTAGGGGGCACCCTGGGACCTACACTGCAAGTCCGGGGAGAGAGGTGGACCCCTGGGTAGCTTGCTGGGGTCAGAGGCCCCTAGGTGGAGGGCCAGGAGGCACAATGGGGCCTATACTGCTGGTCCAGGGAGAGAGGTGGACCCCTGGGTAGCTTGCTGGGGTCAGGGGCCCTTAGGTGGAGGGCCAGGGGGCACCCTGGGGTCTACACTGCAAGTCCAGGGAGAGAGGTGGACCCCTGGGTAGCTTGCTGGGGTCAGAAGCCCCCAGGTGGAGGGCCAGGGGGCACCCTTGGGCCTACACTGCAAGTCCAGGGAGAGAGGTGGACCCCTGGGTAGCTTGCTGGGGTCAGAGACCCCTAGTTGGATGGCCAGGGGGCACCCTGGGGCCTTTTATGGAAGTCCAGGGAGGGAAGTTAACCCTGAGTAGCCTGCTGGGGTCAGATTCCCTTAGATGGAAGGCCAGGGCGCACCCTGGGGCCTATACTGCAAGTCCAGGGAGAGAGGTGGACCCCTGGGTAGCTTGCTGGGGTCAGGGGCACTTAGGTGGAGGGCCAGGTGCACCCTGGGGCCTATACTGCAAGTCCAGGAAGAGATGTGGACCCCTGGGTAGCTTGCTGGGGTCATAGGCCCCTAAGTGGAGTGCCAGGGGCACCCTGGGGCCTATACTGCAAGTCCAGGGAGGGAGGTGGACCCTTGGGTAGCTTGCTTGGGTCAGGATCCCTTAGGTGGAGGGCAAGGGGGCACCCTGGGGCCTACACTGCATGTCCAGGGAGAGAGGTGGACCCCTGGGTAACTTGCTGGGGTCAGGGGCCCTTAGGCGGAGGGCCAGGGGGCACCCTGGGGCCTATACTGCAAGTCCAGGAAGAGATGTGGACCCCTGGGTAGCTTGCTGGGGTCAGGGGCCCTTAGGTGGAGGGCCAGGTGCACCCTGGGGCCTATACTGCAAGTCCAGGGAGAGAGGTGGACCCCTGGGTAGCTTGCTGAGGTCAGGGGCCCTTAGGTGGAGGGCCAGGTGGCAACCTGGTGCCTATAATGCAAGTCCAGGAAGAGAGGTGGACCCCTGGGTAGCTTGCTGGGGTCAGAGGCCCCTAGGTGGAGGGTCAGGGGGCATCCTGGGGCCTACACTGCAAGTCCAGGGATAGACACGGACCCCTGGGTAGCTTGCTGGGGTCAGGGGAAACTAGATGGAGGGCCAGGGGTAACCCTGGGGCCTATACTGCAAGTCCAGGGAGAGAGGTGGACCCCTGGTTAGTTTGCTGGGCTCATGGGCCCTTACGTGGAGGGCCAGGGGCACCCTGGGGCCTATACTGCAAGTCCAGGGAGAGAGCTGATTCTCTGGGTAGCTTGCTGGGGTCAAAAGCCCTAGGTGGGATGCAAGGGGGCACCCTGGGGTCTATACTGCAAGTCCAGGGAGAGAGGTGGACCCCTGGGTAGCTTGCTGGGGTCATAGGCACCTAAGTGGAGTGCCAGGGGCACCCTGGGGCCTATACTGCAAGTCCAGGGAGAGAGGTGGACCCCTGGGTAGCTTGCTGGGGTCAGGGGCCCTTAGGTGGAGGGCCAGGTGGCACCCTGGTGCCTATAATGCAAGTCCAGGAAGAGAGGTGGACCCCTGGGTAGCTTGCTGGGGTCAGAGGCCCCTAGGTGGAGGGCCAGGGGGCATCCTGGGGCCTACATTGCAAGTCCAGGGATAGACACGGACCCCTGGGTAGCTTGCTGGGGTCAGGGGCACCTAGATGGAGGGCCAGGGGTAACCCTGGGGCCTATACTGCAAGTCCAGGGAGAGAGGTGGACCCCTGGTTAGTTTGCTGGGCTCATGGGCCCTTACGTGGAGGGCCAGGGGCACCCTGGGGCCTATACTGCAAGTCCAGGGAGAGAGCTGATTCTCTGGGTAGCTTGCTGGGGTCAAAAGCCCTAGGTGGGGTGCAAGGGGGCACCCTGGGGCCTATACTGCAAGTCCAGGGAGAGAGGTGGACCCCTGGGTAGCTTGCTGGGGTAAAGGGCCCCTAGGAGGAGTGCCAGGGGGCACCCTGGGGCCTATACTGCAAGACCAGGGAGAGAGGTGGACCCCTTGGTAGCTTGCTGGGGTCAGGGGCCCTTAGGTGGAGGGCCAGGTGCACCCTGGGGCCTATACTGCAAGTCCAGGAAGAGATGTGGACCCTTGGGTAGCTTGCTGGGGTCATAGGCCCCTAAGTGGAGTGCCAGGGGCACCCTGGGGCCTATACTGCAAGTCCAGGGAGAGAGGTAGACCCCTGGGTAGCTTGCTGGGGTCAGGATCCCTTAGGTGGAGGGCAAGGGGGCACCCTGGGGCCTACACTGCATGTCCAGGGAGAGAGGTGGACCCCTGGGTAGCTTGCTGGGGTCAGGGGCCCTTAGGTGGAGGGCCAGGTGGCACCCTGGGGCCTATACTGCAAGTCCAGAAAGAGATGTGGACCCCTGGGTAGCTTGCTGGGGTCAGGGGCCCTTAGGTGGAGGGCAAGGGGGCACCCTGGGGCCTACACTGCAAGTCCAGGGAGAGAGGTGGACCCCTGGGTAAATTGCTGGGGTCAGAGGCCCCCAGGTGGAGTGCCAAGGGGCACCCTTGGGCCTACACTGCAAGTCCAGGGAGAGAGGTGGACCCCTGGGTAGCTTGCCGGGGTCAGAGACCCCTAGTTGGAGGGCAAGGGGGCACCCTGGGGCCTTTAGTGGAAGTCCAGGGAAGGAAGTGGACCCCTGGGTAGCTGGCTAGGGTCAGATTCCCCTAGGTGGAAGGCCATGGCGCACCCTGGGGTCTATACTGCAAGTCCAGGGAGAGAGGTGGACCCCTGGGTAGCTTGCTAGGGTCAGGGGCCCTTAGGTGGAGGGCCAGAGGGCACCCTTGGGCCTATACTGCAAGTCCAGGAAGAGATGTGGACCCCTGGGTAGCTTGCTGGGGTCATAGGCCCCTAAGTGGAGTGCCAGGGGCACCCTGGGGCCTATACTGCAAGTCCAGGGAGAGAGGTGGACCCCTGGGTAGCTTGCTGGGGTCAGGGGCCCTTAGGTGGAGGGCCAGGTGGCACCCTGGTGCCTATAATGCAAGTCCAGGAAGAGAGGTGGACCCCTGGGTAGCTTGCTGGGGTCAGAGGCCCCTAGGTGGAGGGCCAGGGGGCATCCTGGGGCCTACACTGCAAGTCCTGGGATAGACACGGACCCCTGGGTAGCTTGCTGGGGTCAGGGGCACCTAGATGGAGGGCCAGGGGTAACCCTGGGGCCTATACTGCAAGTCCAGGGAGAGAGGTGGACCCCTGGTTAGTTTGCTGGGCTCATGGGCCCTTACGTGGAGGGCCAGGGGCACCCTGGGGCCTATACTGCTAGTCCAGGGAGAGAGGTGGACCCCTGGGTAGCTTGCTGGGTTCAGGGGACCTTAGGTGGAGGGCAAGGGGGCACCCTGGGGCCTACACTGCAAGTCCAGGGAGAGAGGTGGACCCCTGGGTAGCTTGCTGGGGTCAGAGGCCCCCAGGTGGAGGGCCAGGGGGCACCCTTGGGCCTACACTGCAAGTCCAGGGAGAGAGGTGGACCCCTGGGTAGCTTGCTGGGGTCAGAGACCCCTAGTTGGAGGGCCAGGGGGCACCCTGGGGCCTTTAATGGAAGTCCAGGGAGGGAAGTGGACCCTGGGTAGCCTGCTGGGGTCAGATTCCCTTAGGTGGAAGGCCAGGGCGCACCCTGGGGCCTATACTGCAAGTCCAGGGAGAGAGGTGGACCCCTGGGTAGCTTGCTGGGGTCAGGGGCCCTTAGGTGGAGGGCCAGGTGCACCCTGGGGCCCACACTGCAAGTCCAGGAAGAGATGTGGACCCCTGGGTAGCTTGCTGGGGTCATAGGCCCCTAAGTGGAGTGCCAGGGGCACCCTGGGGCCTATACTGCAAGTCCAGGGAGTGAGGTGGACCCCTTGGTAGCTTGCTAGGGTCAGGATCCCTTAGGTGGAGGGCAAGGGGGCACCCTGGGGCCTACACTGCATGTCCAGGGAGAGAGGTGAACCCCTGGGTAGCTTGCTGGGGTCAGGGGCCCTTAGGTGGAGGGCCAGGTGGCACCCTGGGGCCTATACTGCAAGTCCAGGACGAGATGTGGACCCCTGGGTAGCTTGCTGGGGTAAGGGGCCCTTAGGTGGAGGGCAAGGGGGCACCCTGGGGCCTACACTGCAAGTCCAGGGAGAGAGGTGGACCCCTGGGTAAATTGCTGGGGTCAGAGGCCCCCAGGTGGAGTGCCAAGGGGCACCCTTGGGCCTACACTGCAAGTCCAGGGAGAGAGGTGGACCCCTGGGTAGCTTGCCGGGGTCAGAGACCCCTAGTTGGAGGGCAAGGGGGCACCCTGGGGCCTTTAATGGAAGTCCAGGGAGGGAAGTGGACCCCTGGGTAGCTGGCTAGGGTCAGATTCCCCTAGGTGGAAGGCCAGGGCGCACCCTGGGGCCTATACTGCAAGTCCAGGGAGAGAGGTGGACCCCTGGGTAGCTTGCTAGGGTCAGGGGCCCTTAGGTGGAGGGCCAGAGGGCACCCTTGGGCCTATACTGCAAGTCCAGGAAGAGATGTGGACCCCTGGGTAGCTTGCTGGGGTCATAGGCCCCTAAGTGGAGTGCCAGGGGCACCCTGGGGCCTATACTGCAAGTCCAGGGAGAGAGGTGGACCCCTGGGTAGCTTGCTGGGGTCAGGGGCTCTTAGGTGGAGGGCCAGGTGGCACCCTGGTACCTATAATGCAAGTCCAGGAAGAGAGGTGGACCCCTGGGTAGCTTGCTGGGGTCAGAGGCCCCTAGGTGGAGGGCCAGGGGGCATCCTGGGGCCTACACTGCGAGTCCAGGGATAGACACGGACCCCTGGGTAGCTTGCTGGGGTCAGGGGCACCTAGATGGAGGGCCAGGGGTAACCCTGGGGCCTCTACTGCAAGTCCAGGGAGAGAGGTGGACCCCTGGTTAGTTTGCTGGGCTCATGGGCCCTTACGTGGAGGGCCAGGGGCACCCTGGGGCCTATACTGCAAGTCCAGGGAGAGAGCTGAATCTCTGGGCAGCTTGCTGGGGTCAAAAGCCCCTAGGTGGGGTGCAAGGGGGCACCCTGGGGCCTTTACTGCAAGTCTAGGGAGAGAGGTGGACCCCTGGGTAGCTTGCTGGGGTAAGGGGCCCCTAGGAGGAGGGCCAGGGGGCACCCTGGGGCCTATACTGCAAGACCAGGGAGAGAGGTGGACCCCTTGGTAGCTTGCTGGGGTCAGGGGCCCTTAGGTGGAGGGCCAGGTTCACCCTGGGGCCTTTAATGGAAGTCCAGGGAAGGAAGTGGACCCTGGGTAGCTTGCTGGGGTCAGATTCCCCTAGGTGGAAGGCTAGTGTGCACCCTGGGGCCTATACTGCAAGTCCAGGGAGAGAGGTGGACCCCTGGGTAGCTTGCTGGTGTCAGGGGCACCTAGATGGAGGGCCAGGGGCACCCTGGGGCCTATACTGCAAATCCAGGGAGAGAGGTGAACCCCTGGGTAGCTTGCTGGGGTCAGGGGCCCTTAGGTGGAGGGCCAGGTGGCACCCTGGGGCCTATACTGCAAGTCCAGGACGAGATGTGGACCCCTGGGTAGCTTGCTGGGGTAAGGGGCCCTTAGGTGGAGGGCAAGGGGGCACCCTGGGGCCTACACTGCAAGTCCAGGGAGAGAGGTGGACCCCTGGGTAAATTGCTGGGGTCAGAGGCCCCCAGGTGGAGTGCCAAGGGGCACGCTTGGGCCTACACTGCAAGTCCAGGGAGAGAGGTGGACCCCTGGGTAGCTTGCCGGGGTCAGAGACCCCTAGTTGGAGGGCAAGGGGGCACCCTGGGGCCTTTAATGGAAGTCCAGGGAGGGAAGTGGACCCCTGGGTAGCTGGCTAGGGTCAGATTCCCCTAGGTGGAAGGCCAGGGCGCACCCTGGGGCCTATACTGCAAGTCCAGGGAGAGAGGTGGACCCCTGGGTAGCTTGCTAGGGTCAGGGGCCCTTAGGTGGAGGGCCAGAGGGCACCCTTGGGCCTATACTGCAAGTCCAGGAAGAGATGTGGACCCCTGGGTAGCTTGCTGGGGTCATAGGCCCCTAAGTGGAGTGCCAGGGGCACCCTGGGGCCTATACTGCAAGTCCAGGGAGAGAGGTGGACCCCTGGGTAGCTTGCTGGGGTCAGGGGCCCTTAGGTGGAGGGCCAGGTGGCACCCTGGTACCTATAATGCAAGTCCAGGAAGAGAGGTGGACCCCTGGGTAGCTTGCTGGGGTCAGAGGCCCCTAGGTGGAGGGCCAGGGGGCATCCTGGGGCCTACACTGCGAGTCCAGGGATAGACACGGACCCCTGGGTAGCTTGCTGGGGTCAGGGGCACCTAGATGGAGGGCCAGGGGTAACCCTGGGGCCTATACTGCAAGTCCAGGGAGAGAGGTGGACCCCTGGTTAGTTTGCTGGGCTCATGGGCCCTTACGTGGAGGGCCAGGGGCACCCTGGGGCGTATACTGCAAGTCCAGGGAGAGAGCTGAATCTCTGGGCAGCTTGCTGGGGTCAAAAGCCCCTAGGTGGGGTGCAAGGGGGCACCCTGGGGCCTTTACTGCAAGTCTAGGGAGAGAGGTGGACCCCTGGGTAGCTTGCTGGGGTAAGGGGCCCCTAGGAGGAGGGCCAGGGGGCACCCTGGGGCCTATACTGCAAGACCAGGGAGAGAGGTGGACCCCTTGGTAGCTTGCTGGGGTCAGGGGCCCTTAGGTGGAGGGCCAGGTGCACCCTGGGGCCTTTAATGGAAGTCCAGGGAAGGAAGTGGACCCTGGGTAGCTTGCTGGGGTCAGATTCCCCTAGGTGGAAGGCTAGTGTGCACCCTGGGGCCTATACTGCAAGTCCAGGGAGAGAGGTGGACCCCTTGGTAGCTTGCTGGGGTCAGGGGCACCTAGATGGAGGGCCAGGGGTAACCCTGGGGCCTCTACTGCAAGTCCAGGGAGAGAGGTGGACCCCTGGGTAGCTTGCTGGTGTCAGGGGCACCTAGATGGAGGGCCAGGGGCACCCTGGGGCCTATACTGCAAATCCAGGGAGAGAGCTGGTCCTCTGGGTAGCTTGCTGGGGTGGGGGGCCCTTAGGTGGAGGGCAAGGGGGCACCCTGGGGCCTACACTGCAAGTCCAGGGAGAGAGGTGGACCCCTGGGTAGCTTGCTGGGGTCAGGATCCCTTAGGTGGAGGGCAAGGGGGCACCCTGGGGCCTACACTGCATGTCCAGGGAGAGAAGTGGACCCCTGGGTAGCTTGCTGGGGTCAGGGGCCCTTAGGTGGAGGGCCAGGGGGCACTCTGGGGCCTATACTGCAAGTCCAGGAAGAGATGTGGACCCCTGGGTAGCTTGCTGGGGTCAGGGGCCCTTAGGTGGAGGGCAAGGGGGCACCCTGGGGCCTACACTGCAAGTCCAGGGAGAGAGGTGGACCCCTGGGTAGCTTGCTGGGGTCAGAGGCCCCTAGGTGGAGGGCCAGGGGGCACCCTGGGGCCTATACTGCAAGATCAGGGAGAGAGGTGGACCCCTTGGTAGCTTGCTGGGGTCAGAGACCCCTAGGTGGAGGGCAAAGGGGCACTCTGGGGCCTCCACTGCAAGTCCAGGGAGAGAGGTGGACCCCTGGGTAGCTTGCTGGTGTCAGAGACCCCTAGTTGGAGGGCAAGGGGGCACCCTGGGGCCTTTAATGGAAGTCCAAGGAGGGAAGTGGACCCTGGGTAGCCTGCTGGGGTCAGATTCCCTTAGGTGGAAGGCCAGGGCGCACCCTGGGGCCTATACTGCAAGTCCAGGGAGAGAGGTGGACCCCTGGGTAGCTTGCTGGGGTCAGGGGCCCTTAGTTGGAGGGCCAGGGGCACCCTGTGGCCTATACTGCATGTCCAGGAAGAGATGTGGACCCCTGGGTAGCTTGCTGGGGTCAGAGGCCCCTAGGTGGAGGGCCAGGAGGCACAATGGGGCCTATACTGCTGGTCCAGGGAGAGAGGTGGACCACTGGGTAGCTTGCTGGGGTCAGGGGCCCTTAAGTGGACTGCCAGGGGGCACCCTGGGGCCTACACTGCAAGTCCAGGGAGAGAGGTGGACCCCTGGGTAGCTTGCTGGGGTCAGAGGCCCCCAGGTGGAGGGCCAGGGGGCACCCTTGGGCCTACACTGCAAGTCCAGGGAGAGAGGTGGACCCCTGGGTAGCTTGCTGGGGTCAGAGACCCCTAGTTGGAGGGCAAGGGGGCACCCTGGGGCCTTTAATGGAAGTCCAGGGAGGGAAGTGGACCCTGGGTAGCTTGCTGGGGTCATATTCCCCTAGGTGGAAGGCCAGTGTGCACCCTGGGGCCTATACTGCAAGTCCAGGGAGAGAGGTGGACCCCTGGGTAGCTTGCTGGTGTCAGGGGCACCTAGATGGAGGGCCAGGGGTAACCCTGGGGCCTATACTGCAAGTCCAGGGAGAGAGGTGGACCCCTGGTTAGTTTGCTGGACTCATGGGCCCTTAGGTGGAGGGCCAGGGGCACCCTGGGGCCTATACTGCAAGTCCAGGGAGAGAGCTGGTCCTCTGGGTAGCTTGCTGGGGTGGGGGGCCCTTACGTGGAGGGCAAGGGGGCACCCTGGGGCCTACACTGCAAGTCCAGGGAGAGAGGTGGACCCCTGGGTAGCTTGCTGGGGTCAGGATCCCTTAGGTGGAGGGCAAGGGGGCACCCTGGGGCCTACACTGCATGTCCAGGGAGAGAGGTGGACCCCTGGGTAGCTTGCTGGGGTCAGAGGCCCTTAGGTGGAGGGCAAGGGGGCACCCTGGGGCCTACACTGCAAGTCCAGGGAGAGAGGTGGTCCCCTGGGTAGCTTGCTGGGGTCAGAGGCCCTTAGGTGGAGGGCAAGGGGGCACCCTGGGGCCTACACTGCAAGTCCAGGGAGAGAGGTGGACCCCTGGGTAGCTTGCTGGGGTCAGAGGCCCCTAGGTGGAGGGCCAGGGGGCACCCTGGGGCCTATACTGCAAGATCAGGGAGAGAGGTGGACCCCTTGGTAGCTTGCTGGGGTCAGAGACCCCTAGGTGGAGGGCAAGAGGGCACTCTGGGGCCTCCACTGCAAGTCCAGGGAGAGAGGTGGACCCTGGGTAGCTTGCTGGGGTCATATTCCCCTAGGTGGAAGGCCAGTGTGCACCCTGGGGCCTATACTGCAAGTCCAGGGAGAGAGGTGGACCCCTGGGTAGCTTGCTGGTGTCAGGGGCACCTAGATGGAGGGCCAGGGGTAACCCTGGGGCCTATACTGCAAGTCCAGGGAGAGAGGTGGACCCCTGGTTAGTTTGCTGGACTCATGGGCCCTTAGGTGGAGGGCCAGGGGCACCCTGGGGCCTATACTGCAAGTCCAGGGAGAGAGCTGGTCCTCTGGGTAGCTTGCTGGGGTGGGGGCCCTTACGTGGAGGGCAAGGGGGCACCCTGGGGCCTACACTGCAAGTCCAGGGAGAGAGGTGGACCCCTGGGTAGCTTGCTGGGGTCAGGATCCCTTAGGTGGAGGGCAAGGGGGCACCCTGGGGCCTACACTGCATGTCCAGGGAGAGAGTTGGACCCCTGGGTAGCTTGCTGGGGTCAGAGGCCCTTAGGTGGAGGGCAAGGGGGCACCCTGGGGCCTACACTGCAAGTCCAGGGAGAGAGGTGGTCCCCTGGGTAGCTTGCTGGGGTCAGAGGCCCTTAGGTGGAGGGCAAGGGGGCACCCTGGGGCCTACAATGCAAGTCCAGGGAGAGAGGTGGACCCCTGGGTAGCTTGCTGGGGTCAGAGGCCCCTAGGTGGAGGGCCAGGGGGCACCCTGGGGCCTATACTGCAAGATCAGGGAGAGAGGTGGACCCCTTGGTAGCTTGCTGGGGTCAGAGACCCCTAGGTGGAGGGCAAGGGGGCACTCTGGGGCCTCCACTGCAAGTCCAGGGAGAGAGGTGGACCCCTGGGTAGCTTGCTGGGGTCAGAGACCCCTAGTTGGAGGGCAAGGGGGCACCCTGGGGCCTTTAATGGAAGTCCAAGGAGGGAAGTGGACCCTGGGTAGCCTGCTGGGGTCAGATTCCCTTAGGTGGAAGGCCAGGGCGCACCCTGGGGCCTATACTGCAAGTCCAGGGAGAGTTGTGGACCCCTGGGTAGCTTGCTGGGGTCAGGGGCCCTTAGTTGGAGGGCCAGGGGCACCCTGTGGCCTATACTGCATGTCTAGGAAGAGATGTGGACCCCTGGGTAGCTTGCTGGGGTCATAGGCCCCTAAGTGGAGTGCCAGGGGCACCCTGGGGCCTATACTGCAAGTCCAGGGAGAGAGGTGGACCCCTGGGTAGCTTGCTGGGGTCAGGGGCCCTTAGGTGGAGGGCCAGGTAGCACCCTGGGGCCTACACTGCAAGTCCAGGGAGAGAGGTGGACCCCTGGGTAGCTTGCTGGGGTCAGAGGGCCCTAGGTGGAGGGCCAGGTGGCACAATGGGGCCTATACTGCTGGTCCAGGGAGAGAGGTGGACCCCTGGGTAGCTTGCTGGGGTCAGGGGCCCTTAGGTGGAGGTCCAGGGGGCACCCTGGGGTCTACACTGCAAGTCCAGGGAGAGAGGTGGACCCCTGGGTAGCTTGCTGGGGTCAGAGGCCCCCAGGTGGAGGGCCAGGGGGCACCCTTGGGCCTACACTGCAAGTCCAGGGAGAGAGGTGGACCCCTGGGTAGCTTGCTGGGGTCAGAGACCCCTAGTTGGAGGGCCAGGGGCACCCTGGGGCCTTTTATGGAAGTCCAGGGAGGGAAGTGGACCCTGGGTAGCCTGCTGGGGTCAGATTCCCTTAGGTGGAAGGCCAGGGCGCACCCTGGGGCCTATACTGCAAGTCCAGGGAGAGAGGTGGACCCCTGGGTAGCTTGCTGGGGTCAGGGGCCCTTAGGTGGAGGGCCAGGTGCACCCTGGGGCCTATACTGCAAGTCCAGGAAGAGATGTGGACCCCTGGGTAGCTTGCTGGGGTCATAGGCCCTTAAGTGGAGTGCCAGGGGCATCCTGGGGCCTATACTGCAAGTCCAGGGAGAGAGGTGGACCCCTGGGTAGCTTGCTCGGGTCAGGATCCCTTAGGTGGAGGGCAAGGGGGCACCCAGGGGCCTACACTGCATTTCCAGGGAGAGAGGTGGACCCCTGGGTAGCTTGCTGGGGTCAGGGGCCCTTAGGTGGAGGGCCAGGGGGCACCCTGGGGCCTATACTGCAAGTCCAGGAAGAGATGTGGACCCCTGGGTAGCTTGCTGGGGTCAGGGGCCCTTAGGTGGAGGGCAAGGGGGCACCCTGGGGCCTACACTGCAAGTCCAGGGAGAGAGGTGGACCCCTGGGTAGCTTACTGGGGTCAGAGGCCCTTAGGTGGAGGGCCAGGGGGCACCCTGGGGCCTACACTGCAAGTCCAGGGAGAGAGGTGGACCCCTGGGTAGCTTGCTGGGGTCAGAGGCCCCTAGGTGGAGGGCCAGGAGGCACAATGGGGCCTATACTGCTGGTCCAGTGAGAGAGGTGGACCCCTGGGTAGCTTGCTGGGGTCAGGGGCCCTTAGGTGGAGGGCCAGGGGGCATCCTGGGGCCTACACTGCAAGTCCAGGGATAGACACGGAACCCTGGGTAGCTTGCTGGGGTCAGGGGCACCTAGATGGAGGGCCAGGGGTAACCCTGGGGCCTATACTGCAAGTCCAGGGAGAGAGGTGGACCCCTGGTTAGTTTGCTGGGCTCATGGGCCCTTACGTGGAGGGCCAGGGGCACCCTGGGGCCTATATTGCAAGTCCAGGGAGAGAGCTGGTCCTCTTGGTAGCTTGCTTGGGTCAGAAGCCCCTAGGTGGGGTGCAAGGGGGCACCCTGGGGCCTATACTGCAAGTCCAGGGAGAGAGGTGGACCCCTGGGTAGCTTGCTGGGGTAAGGGGCCCCTAGGAAGAGGGCCAGGGGGCACCCTGGGGCCTATACTGCAAGACTAGGGAGAGAGGTGGACCCCTGGGTAGCTTGCTGGGGTCAGGGGCCCTTAGGTGGAGGGCAAGGGGGCACCCTGGGGCCTACACTAAAAGTCCAGGGAGAGAGGTTGACCCCTGAGTAGCTTGCTGGGGTCAGAGGCCCCTAGGTGGAGGGCCAGGAGGCACAATGGGGCCTATACTGCTGGTCCAGGGAGAGAGGTGGACCCCTGGGTAGCTTGCTGGGTTCAGAAGCCCCTAGATGGAGGGCCAGGGGGCACCCTGGGGCCTATACTGCAAGATCAGGGAGAGAGGTGGACCCCTGGGTAGCTTGCTGGGGTCAGAGACCCCTAGGTGGAGGGCAAGGGGGCACCCTGGGGCCTATACTGCAAGATCAGGGAGAGAGGTGGACCCCTTGGTAGCTTGCTGGGGTCAGAGACCCCTAGGTGGAGGGCAAGGGGGCACTCTGGGGCCTCCACTGCAAGTCCAGGGAGAGAGGTGGACCCTGGGTAGCTTGCTGGGGTCATATTCCCCTAGGTGGAAGGCCAGTGTGCACCCTGGGGCCTATACTGCAAGTCCAGGGAGAGAGGTGGACCCCTGGGTAGCTTGCTGGTGTCAGGGGCACCTAGATGGAGGGCCAGGGGTAACCCTGGGGCCTATACTGCAAGTCCAGGGAGAGAGGTGGACCCCTGGTTAGTTTGCTGGACTCATGGGCCCTTAGGTGGAGGGCCAGGGGCACCCTGGGGCCTATACTGCAAGTCCAGGGAGAGAGCTGGTCCTCTGGGTAGCTTGCTGGGGTGGGGGCCCTTACGTGGAGGGCAAGGGGGCACCCTGGGGCCTACACTGCAAGTCCAGGGAGAGAGGTGGACCCCTGGGTAGCTTGCTGGGGTCAGGATCCCTTAGGTGGAGGGCAAGGGGGCACCCTGGGGCCTACACTGCATGTCCAGGGAGAGAGTTGGACCCCTGGGTAGCTTGCTGGGGTCAGAGGCCCTTAGGTGGAGGGCAAGGGGGCACCCTGGGGCCTACACTGCAAGTCCAGGGAGAGAGGTGGTCCCCTGGGTAGCTTGCTGGGGTCAGAGGCCCTTAGGTGGAGGGCAAGGGGGCACCCTGGGGCCTACAATGCAAGTCCAGGGAGAGAGGTGGACCCCTGGGTAGCTTGGTGGGGTCAGAGGCCCCTAGGTGGAGGGCCAGGGGGCACCCTGGGGCCTATACTGCAAGATCAGGGAGAGAGGTGGACCCCTTGGTAGCTTGCTGGGGTCAGAGACCCCTAGGTGGAGGGCAAGGGGGCACTCTGGGGCCTCCACTGCAAGTCCAGGGAGAGAGGTGGACCCCTGGGTAGCTTGCTGGGGTCAGAGAACCCTAGTTGGAGGGCAAGGGGGCACCCTGGGGCCTTTAATGGAAGTCCAAAGAGGGAAGTGGACCCTGCGTAGCCTGCTGGGGTCAGATTCCCTTAGGTGGAAGGCCAGGGCGCACCCTGGGGCCTATACTGCAAGTCCAGGGAGAGTTGTGGACCCCTGGTTAGCTTGCTGGGGTCAGGGGCCCTTAGTTGGAGGGCCAGGGGCACCCTGTGGCCTATACTGCATGTCTAGGAAGAGATGTGGACCCCTGGGTAGCTTGCTGGGGTCATAGGCCCCTAAGTGGAGTGCCAGGGGCACCCTGGGGCCTATACTGCAAGTCCAGGGAGAGAGGTGGACCCCTGGGTAGCTTGCTGGGGTCAGGGGCCCTTAGGTGGAGGGCCAGGGGGCACCCTGGGGCCTACACTGCAAGTCCAGGGAGAGAGGTGGACCCCTGGGTAGCTTGCTGGGGTCAGAGGGCCCTAGGTGGAGGGCCAGGTGGCACAATGGGGCCTATACTGCTGGTCCAGGGAGAGAGGTGGACCCCTGGGTAGCTTGCTGGGGTCAGGGGCCCTTAGGTGGAGGTCCAGGGGGCACCCTGGGGTCTACACTGCAAGTCCAGGGAGAGAGGTGGACCCCTGGGTAGCTTGCTGGGGTCAGAGGCCCCCAGGTGGAGGGCCAGGGGGCACCCTTGGGCCTACACTGCAAGTCCAGGGAGAGAGGTGGACCCCTGGGTAGCTTGCTGGGGTCAGAGACCCCTAGTTGGAGGGCCAGGGGCACCCTGGGGCCTTTTATGGAAGTCCAGGGAGGGAAGTGGACCCTGGGTAGCCTGCTGGGGTCAGATTCCCTTAGGTGGAAGGCCAGGGCGCACCCTGGGGCCTATACTGCAAGTCCAGGGAGAGAGGTGGACCCCTGGGTAGCTTGCTGGGGTCAGGGGCCCTTAGGTGGAGGGCCAGGTGCACCCTGGGGCCTATACTGCAAGTCCAGGAAGAGATGTGGACCCCTGGGTAGCTTGCTGGGGTCATAGGCCCTTAAGTGGAGTGCCAGGGGCATCCTGGGGCCTATACTGCAAGTCCAGGGAGAGAGGTGGACCCCTGGGTAGCTTGCTCGGGTCAGGATCCCTTAGGTGGAGGGCAAGGGGGCACCCAGGGGCCTACACTGCATTTCCAGGGGAAGAGGTGGACCCCTGGGTAGCTTGCTGGGGTCAGGGGCCCTTAGGTGGAGGGCCAGGGGGCACCCTGGGGCCTATACTGCAAGTCCAGGAAGAGATGTGGACCCCTGGGTAGCTTGCTGGGGTCAGGGGCCCTTAGGTGGAGGGCAAGGGGGCACCCTGGGGCCTACACTGCAAGTCCAGGGAGAGAGGTGGACCCCTGGGTAGCTTACTGGGGTCAGAGGCCCTTAGGTGGAGGGCCAGGGGGCACCCTGGGGCCTACACTGCAAGTCCAGGGAGAGAGGTGGACCCCTGGGTAGCTTGCTGGGGTCAGAGGCCCCTAGGTGGAGGGCCAGGAGGCACAATGGGGCCTATACTGCTGGTCCAGTGAGAGAGGTGGACCCCTGGGTAGCTTGCTGGGGTCAGGGGCCCTTAGGTGGAGGGCCAGGGGGCATCCTGGGGCCTACACTGCAAGTCCAGGGATAGACACGGAACCCTCGGTAGCTTGCTGGGGTCAGGGGCACCTAGATGGAGGGCCAGGGGTAACCCTGGGGCCTATACTGCAAGTCCAGGGAGAGAGGTGGACCCCTGGTTAGTTTGCTGGGCTCATGGGCCCTTACGTGGAGGGCCAGGGGCACCCTGGGGCCTATATTGCAAGTCCAGGGAGAGAGCTGGTCCTCTTGGTAGCTTGCTTGGGTCAGAAGCCCCTAGGTGGGGTGCAAGGGGGCACCCTGGGGCCTATACTGCAAGTCCAGGGAGAGAAGTGGACCCCTGGGTAGCTTGCTGGGGTAAGGGGCCCCTAGGAAGAGGGCCAGGGGGCACCCTGGGGCCTATACTGCAAGACTAGGGAGAGAGGTGGACCCCTGGGTAGCTTGCTGGGGTCAGGGGCCCTTAGGTGGAGGGCAAGGGGGCACCCTGGGGCCTACACTAAAAGTCCAGGGAGAGAGGTTGACCCCTGAGTAGCTTGCTGGGGTCAGAGGCCCCTAGGTGGAGGGCCAGGAGGCACAATGGGGCCTATACTGCTGGTCCAGGGAGAGAGGTGGACCCCTTGGTAGCTTGCTGGGTTCAGAAGCCCCTAGATGGAGGGCCAGGGGGCACCCTGGGGTCTATACTGCAAGATCAGGGAGAGAGGTGGACCCCTGGGTAGCTTGCTGGGGTCAGAGACCCCTAGGTGGAGGGCAAGGGGGCACCCTGGGGCCTCCACTGCAAGTCCAGGGAGAGAGGTGGACCCCTGGCTAAATTGTTGGGGTCAGAGGCCCCCAGGTGGAGTGCCAAGGGGCACCCTTGGGCCTACACTGCAAGTCCAGGGAGAGAGGTGGACCCCTGGGTAGCTTGCCAGGGTCAGAGACCCCTAGTTGGAGGGCAAGGGGGCACCCTGGGGCCTTTAATGGAAGTCCAAGGAGGGAAGTGGACCCCTGGGTAGCTGGCTAGGGTCAGATTCCCCTAGGTGGAAGGCCAGGGCGCACCCTGGGGCCTATACTGCAAGTCCAGGGAGAGAGGTGGACCCCTGGGTAGCTTGCTAGGGTCAGGGCCCCTTAGGTGGAGGGCCAGAGGGCACCCTGGGGCCTATACTGCAAGTCCAGGAAAATATGTGGACCCCTGGGTAGCTTGCTGGGGTCATAGGCCCCTAAGTGGAGTGCCAGGGGCACCCTGGGGCCTATACTGCAAGTCCAGGGAGAGAGGTGGAGCCCTGGGTAGCTTGCTGGGGTCAGGGGCCCTTAGGTGGAGGGACAGGTGGCACCCTGGTGCCTATACTGCAAGTCCAGGAAGAGAGGTGGACCCCTGGGTAGCTAGCTGGGGTCAGAGGCCCCTAGGTGGAGGGCCAGGGGGCATCCTGGGGCCTACACTGCAAGTCCAGGGATAGACACGGACCCCTGGGTAGCTTGCTGGGGTCAGGGGCACCTAGATGGAGGGTCAGGGGTAACCCTGGGGCCTATACTGCAAGTCCAGGGAGAGAGGTGGACCCCTGGTTAGTTTGCTGGGCTCATGGCCCCTTACGTGGAGGGCCAGGGGCACCCTGGGGCCTATACTGCAAGTCCAGGGAGAGAGCTGATTCTCTGGGTAGCTTGCTGGGGTCAAAAGCCCCTAGGTGGGGTGCAAGGGGGCACCCTGGGGCCTATACTGCAAGTCCAGGGAGAGAGGTGGACCCCTGGGTAGCTTGCTGGGGTAAGGGGCCCCTAGGAGGAGGGCCAGGGGTACCCTGGGGCCTATACTGCAAGACCAGGGAGAGAGGTGGACCCCTTGGTAGCTTGCTGGGGTCAGGGGCCCTTAGGTGGAGGGCCAGGTGCACCCTGGGGCCTTTAATGGAAGTCCAGGGAGGGAAGTGGACCCTGGGTAGCTTGCTGGGGTCATATTCCCCTAGGTGGAAGGCCAGTGTGCACCCTGGGGCCTATACTGCAAGTCCAGGGAGAGAGGTGGACCCCTGGGTAGCTTGCTGGTGTCAGGGGCACCTAGATGGAGGGCCAGGGGTAACCCTGGGGCCTATACTGCAAGTCCAGGAAGAGATGTGGACCCCTGGGTAGCTTGCTGGGGTCATAGGCCCCTAAGTGGAGTGTCAGGGGCACCCTGGGGCCTACACTGCAAGTCCAGGGAGAGAGCTGGTCCTCTGGGTAGCTTGCTGGGGTGGGGGGCCCTTAGGTGGAGGGCAAGGGGGCACCCTGGGGCCTACACTGCAAGTCCAGGGAGAGAGGTGGACCCCTGGGTAGCTTGCTGGGGTCAGGATCCCTTAGGTGGAGGGCAAGGGGGCACCCTGGGGCCTACACTGCATGTCCAGGGAGAGAGGTGGACCCCTGGGTAGCATGCTGGGGTAAGAGGCCCTTAGGTGGAGGGCAAGGGGGCACCCTGGGGCCTACACTGCAAGTCCAGGGAGAGAGGTGGTCCCCTGGGTAGCTTGCTGGGGTCAGAGGCCCTTAGGTGGAGGGCAAGGGGGCACCCTGGGGCCTACACTGCAAGTCCAGGGAGAGAGGTGGACCCCTGGGTAGCTTGCTGGGGTCAGAGGCCCCTAGGTGGAGGGCCAGGGGGCACCCTGGGGCCTATACTGCAAGATCAGGGAGAGAGGTGGACCCCTTGGTAGCTTGCTGGGGTCAGAGACCCCTAGGTGGAGGGCAAGGGGGCACTCTGGGGCCTACACTGCAAGTCCAGGGAGAGAGGTGGACCCCTGGGTAGCTTGCTGGGGTCAGAGACCCCTAGTTTGAGGGCAAGGGGGCACCCTGGGGCCTTTAATGGAAGTCCAAGGAGGGAAGTGGACCCTGGTTAGCCTGCTGGGGTCAGATTCCCTTAGGTGGAAGGCCAGGGCGCACCCTGGGGCCTATACTGCAAGTCCAGGGAGAGAGGTGGACCCCTGGGTAGCTTGCTGGGGTCAGGGGCCCTTAGTTGGAGGGCCAGGGGCACCCTGGGGCCTATACTGCATGTCCAGGAACAGATGCGGACCCCTGGGTAGCTTGCTGTGGTTATAGGCCCCTAAGTGGAGGGCCAGGGGCACCCTGGGGCCTATACTGCAAGTCCAGGGAGAGAGGTGGACCCCTGGGTAGCTTGCTGGGGTCAGGGGCCCTTAGGTGGAGGGCCAGGGGGCACCCTGGGGCCTACACTGCAAGTCCAGGGAGAGAGGTGGACCCCTGGGTAGCTTGCTGGTGTCAGGGGCACCTAGATGGAGGGCCAGGGGTAACCCTGGGGCCTATACTGCAAGTCCAGGGAGAGAGGTGGACCCCTGGTTAGTTTGCTGGACTCATGGGCCCTTAGGTGGAGGGCCAGGGGCACCCTGGGGCCTACACTGCAAGTCCAGGGAGAGAGCTGGTCCTCTGGGTAGCTTGCTGGGGTGGGGGGCCCTTAGGTGGAGGGCAAGGGGGCACCCTGGGGCCTACACTGCAAGTCCAGGGAGAGAGGTGGACCCCTGGGTAGCTTGCTGGGGTCAGGATCCCTTAGGTGGAGGGCAAGGGGGCACCCTGGGGCCTACACTGCATGTCCAGGGAGAGAGGTGGACCCCTGGGTAGCATGCTGGGGTAAGAGGCCCTTAGGTGGAGGGCAAGGGGGCACCCTGGGGCCTACACTGCAAGTCCAGGGAGAGAGGTGGTCCCCTGGGTAGCTTGCTGGGGTCAGAGGCCCTTAGGTGGAGGGCAAGGGGGCACCCTGGGGCCTACACTGCAAGTCCAGGGAGAGAGGTGGACCCCTGGGTAGCTTGCTGGGGTCAGAGGCCCCTAGGTGGAGGGCCAGGGGGCACCCTGGGGCCTATACTGCAATATCAGGGAGAGAGGTGGACCCCTTGGTAGCTTGCTGGGGTCAGAGACCCCTAGGTGGAGGGCAAGGGGGCACACTGGGGCCTACACTGCAAGTCCAGGGAGAGAGGTGGACCCCTGGGTAGCTTGCTGGGGTCAGAGACCCCTAGTTTGAGGGCAAGGGGGCACCCTGGGGCCTTTAATGGAAGTCTAAGGAGGGAAGTGGACCCTGGGTAGCCTGCTGGGGTCAGATTCCCTTAGGTGGAAGGCCAGGGCGCACCCTGGGGCCTATACTGCAAGTCCAGGGAGAGAGGTGGACCCCTGGGTAGCTTGCTGGGGTCAGGGGCCCTTAGTTGGAGGGCCAGGGGCACCCTGGGGCCTATACTGCATGTCCAGGAAGAGATGTGGACCCCTGGGTAGCTTGCTGGGGTCATAGGCCCCTAAGTGGAGGGCCAGGGGCACCCTGGGGCCTATACTGCAAGTCCAGGGAGAGAGGTGGACCCCTGGGTAGCTTGCTGGGGTCAGGGGCCCTTAGGTGGAGGGCCAGGGGGCACCCTGGGGCCTACACTGCAAGTCCAGGGAGAGAGGTGGACAGCTGGGTAGCTTGCTGGGGTCAGAGGCCCCTAGGTGGAGGGCCAGGTGGCACAATGGGGCCTATACTGCTGGTCCAGGGAGAGAGGTGGACCCCTGGGTAGCTTGCTGGGGTCAGAGGCCCCCGGGTGGAGGGCCAGGGGGCACCCTTGGGCCTACACTGCAAGTCCAGGGAGAGAGGTGGACCCCTGGGTAGCTTGCTGGGGTCAGAGACCCCTAGTTGGAGGGCCAGGGGCACCCTGGGGCCTTTTATGGAAGTCCAGGGAGGGAAGTGGACCTTGGGTAGCCTGCTGGGGTCAGATTCCCTTAGGTGGAAGGCCAGGGCGCACCCTGGGGCCTATACTGCAAGTCCAGGGAGAGAGGTGGACCCCTGGGTATCTTGCTGGGGTCAGGGGCCCTTAGGTGGAGGGCCAGGTGCACCCTGGGGCCTATACTGCAAGTCCAGGAAGAGATGTGGACCCCTGGGTAGCTTGCTGGGGTCATAGGCCCCTAAGTGGAGTGCCAGGGGCACCCTGGGGCCTATACTGCAAGTCCAGGGAGAGAGGTGGACCCCTGGGTAGCTTGCTCGGGTCAGGATCCCTTAGGTGGAGGGCAAGGGGGCACCCTGGGGCCTACACTCTATGTCCAGGGAGAGAGGTGGACCCCTGGGTAGCTTGCTGGGATCAGGGGCCCTTAGGTGGAGGGCCAGAGGGCACCCTGGGGCCTATACTGCAAGTCCAGGAAGATATGTGGACCCCTGGGTAGCTTGCTGGGGTCAGGGGCCCTTAGGTGGAGGGCAAGGGGGCACCCTGGGGCCTACACTGCAAATCCAGGGAGAGAGTTGGACCCCTGGGTAGCTTACTGGCGTCAGAGGCCCTTAGGTGGAGGGCCAGGGGGCACCCTGGGGCCTACACTGCAAGTCCAGGGAGAGAGGTGGACCCCTGGGTAGCTTGCTGGGGTCAGAGGCCCCTAGGTGGAGGGCCAGGAGGCACAATGGGGCCTATACTGCTGGTCCAGGGAGAGAGGTGGACCCCTGGGTAGCTTGCTGGGGTCAGGGGCCCTTAGGTGGAGGGCCAGGGGGCACCCTGGGGCCTACACTGCAAGTCCAGGGAGAGAGGTGGACCCCTGGGTAGCTTGCTGGGGTCAGAGGCCCCCAGGTGGAGGGCCTGGGGGCACCCTTGGGCCTACACTGCAAGTCCAGGGAGAGAGGTGGACCCCTGGGTAGCTTGCTGGGGTCAGAGACCCCTAGTTGGAGGGCAAGGGGGCACCCTGGGGCCTTTAATGGAAGTCCAGGGAGGGAAGTGGACCTTGGGTAGCCTGCTGGGGTCAGATTCCCTTAGGTGGAAGGCCAGGGCGCACCCTGGGGCCTATACTGCAAGTCCAGGGAGAGAGGTGGACCCCTGGGTAGCTTGCTGGGGTCAGGGGCCCTTAGTTGGAGGGCCAGGGGCACCCTGGGGCCTATACTGCATGTCCAGGAAGAGATGTGGACCCCTGGGTAGCTTGCTGGGGTCATAGGCCCCTAAGTGGAGGGCCAGGGGCACCCTGGGGCCTATACTGCAAGTCCAGGGAGAGAGGTGGACCCCTGGGTAGCTTGCTGGGGTCAGGGGCCCTTAGGTGGAGGGCCAGGGGGCACCCTGGGGCCTACACTGCAAGTCCAGGGAGAGAGGTGGACCCCTGGGTAGCTTGCTGGGGTCAGAGGCCCCTAGGTGGAGGGCCAGGTGGCACAATGGGGCCTATACTGCTGGTCCAGGGAGAGAGGTGGACCCCTGGGTAGCTTGCTGGGGTCAGAGGCCCCCAGGTGGAGGGCCAGGGGGCACCCTTGGGCCTACACTGCAAGTCCAGGGAGAGAGGTGGACCCCTGGGTAGCTTGCTGGGGTCAGAGACCCCTAGTTGGAGGGCCAGGGGCACCCTGGGGCCTTTTATGGAAGTCCAGGGAGGGAAGTGGACCTTGGGTAGCCTGCTGGGGTCAGATTCCCTTAGGTGGAAGGCCAGGGCGCACCCTGGGGCCTATACTGCAAGTCCAGGGAGAGAGGTGGACCCCTGGGTATCTTGCTGGGGTCAGGGGCCCTTAGGTGGAGGGCCAGGTGCACCCTGGGGCCTATACTGCAAGTCCAGGAAGAGATGTGGACCCCTGGGTAGCTTGCTGGGGTCATAGGCCCCTAAGTGGAGTGCCAGGGGCACCCTGGGGCCTATACTGCAAGTCCAGGGAGAGAGGTGGACCCCTGGGTAGCTTGCTCGGGTCAGGATCCCTTAGGTGGAGGGCAAGGGGGCACCCTGGGGCCTACACTCTATGTCCAGGGAGAGAGGTGGACCCCTGGGTAGCTTGCTGGGATCAGGGGCCCTTAGGTGGAGGGCCAGAGGGCACCCTGGGGCCTATACTGCAAGTCCAGGAAGATATGTGGACCCCTGGGTAGCTTGCTGGGGTCAGGGGCCCTTAGGTGGAGGGCAAGGGGGCACCCTGGGGCCTACACTGCAAATCCAGGGAGAGAGTTGGACCCCTGGGTAGCTTACTGGCGTCAGAGGCCCTTAGGTGGAGGGCCAGGGGGCACCCTGGGGCCTACACTGCAAGTCCAGGGAGAGAGGTGGACCCCTGGGTAGCTTGCTGGGGTCAGAGGCCCCTAGGTGGAGGGCCAGGAGGCACAATGGGGCCTATACTGCTGGTCCAGGGAGAGAGGTGGACCCCTGGGTAGCTTGCTGGGGTCAGGGGCCCTTAGGTGGAGGGCCAGGGGGCACCCTGGGGCCTACACTGCAAGTCCAGGGAGAGAGGTGGACCCCTGGGTAGCTTGCTGGGGTCAGAGGCCCCCAGGTGGAGGGCCTGGGGGCACCCTTGGGCCTACACTGCAAGTCCAGGGAGAGAGGTGGACCCCTGGGTAGCTTGCTGGGGTCAGAGACCCCTAGTTGGAGGGCAAGGGGGCACCCTGGGGCCTTTAATGGAAGTCCAGGGAGGGAAGTGGACCTTGGGTAGCCTGCTGGGGTCAGATTCCCTTAGGTGGAAGGCCAGGGCGCACCCTGGGGCCTATACTGCAAGTCCAGGGAGAGAGGTGGACCCCTGGGTATCTTGCTGGGGTCAGGGGCCCTTAGGTGGAGGGCCAGGTGCACCCTGGGGCCTATACTGCAAGTCCAGGAAGAGATGTGGACCCCTGGGTAGCTTGCTGGGGTCATAGGCCCCTAAGTGGAGTGCCAGGGGCACCCTGGGGCCTATACTGCAAGTCCAGGGAGAGAGGTGGACCCCTGGGTAGCTTGCTCGGGTCAGGATCCCTTAGGTGGAGGGCAAGGGGGCACCCTGGGGCCTACACTCTATGTCCAGGGAGAGAGGTGGACCCCTGGGTAGCTTGCTGGGATCAGGGGCCCTTAGGTGGAGGGCCAGAGGGCACCCTGGGGCCTATACTGCAAGTCCAGGAAGAGATGTGGACCCCTGGGTAGCTTGCTGGGGTCAGGGGCCCTTAGGTGGAGGTCAGGGGGGCACCCTGGGGCCTACACTGCAAGTCCAGGGAGAGAGGTGGACCATTGGGTAGCTTACTGGGGTCAGAGGCCCTTAGGTGAAGGGCCAGGGGGCACCCTGGGGCCTACACTGCAAGTCCAGGGAGAGAGGTGGACCCCTGGGTAGCTTGCTGGGGTCAGAGTCCCCTAGGTGGAGGGCCAGGAGGCACAATGGGGCCTATACTGATGGTCCAGGGAGAGAGTTGGACCCCTGGGTAGCTTGCTGGGGTCAGGGGCCCTTAGGTGGAGGGCCAGGGGGCACCCTGGGGCCTACACTGCAAGTCCAGGGAGAGAGGTGGACCCCTGGGTAGCTTGCTGGGGTCAGAGGCCCCCAGGTGGAGGGCCAGGGGGCACCCTTGGGCCTACACTGCAAGTCCAGGGAGAGAGGTGGACCCCTGGGTAGCTTGCTGGGGTCAGAGACCCCTAGTTGGAGGGCAAGGGGGCACCCTGGGGCCTTTAATGGAAGTCCACGGAGGGAAGTGGACTCTGGGTAGCCTGCTGGGGTCAGATTCTCTTAGGTGGAAGGCCAGGGTGCACCCTGGGGCCTATACTGCAAGTCCAGGGAGAGAGGTGGACCCCTGGGTAGCTTGCTGGGGTCAGGGGCCCTTAGGTGGAGGGCCAGGGGCACCCTGGGGCCTATACTGCATGTTCAGGAAGAGATGTGGACCCCTGGGTAGCTTGCTGGGGTCATAGGCCCCTAAGTGGAGTGCCAGGGGCACCCTGGGGCCTATACTGCAAGTCCAGGGAGAGAGGTGGACCCCTGGGTAGCTTGCTGGGGTCAGGGGCACTTAGGTGGAGGGCCAGGGGGCACCCTGGGGCCTACACTGCAAGTCCAGGTAGAGAGGTGGACCCCTTGGTAGCTTGCTGGGGTCAGAGGCCCCTAGGTGGAGGGCCAGGAGGCACAATGGGGCCTATACTGCTAGTCCAGGGAGAGAGGTGGACCCCTGGGTAGCTTGCTGGGGTCAGGGGCCCTTAGGTGGAGGGCAAGGGGGCACCCTGGGGCCTACACTGCAAGTCCAGGGAGAGAGGTGGACCCCTGGGTAGCTTGCTGGGGTCAGAGGCCCCCAGGTGGAGGGCCAGGGGGCACCCTTGGGCCTACACTGCAAGTCCAGGGAGAGAGGTGGACCCCTGGGTAGCTTGCTGGGGTCAGAGACCCCTAGTTGGAGGGCCAGGGGGCACCCTGGGGCCTTTAATGGAAGTCCAGGGAGGGAAGTGGACCCTGGGTAGCCTGCTGGGGTCAGATTCCCTTAGGTGGAAGGCCAGGGCGCACCCTGGGGCCTATACTGCAAGTCCAGGGAGAGAGGTGGACCCCTGGGTAGCTTGCTGGGGTCAGGGGCCCTTAGGTGGAAGGCCAGGTGCACCCTGGGGCCTATACTGCAAGTCCAGGAAGAGAGGTGGACCCCTGGGTAGCTTGCTGGGGTCAGAGACCCCTAGTTGGAGGGCCAGGGGGCACCCTGGGGCCTTTAATGGAAGTCCAGGGAGGGAAGTGGACCCTGGGTAGCCTGCTGGGGTCAGATTCCCTTAGGTGGAAGGCCAGGGCGCACCCTGGGGCCTATACTGCAAGTCCAGGGAGAGAGGTGGACCCCTGGGTAGCTTGCTGGGGTCAGGGGCCCTTAGGTGGAAGGCCAGGTGCACCCTGGGGCCTATACTGCAAGTCCAGGAAGAGAGGTGGACCCCTGGGTAGCTTGCTGGGGTCAGAGGCCCCTAGGTGGAGGGCAAGGGGGCATCCTGGGGCCTACACTGCAAGTCCAGGGATAGACACGGAACCCTGGGTAGCTTGCTTGGGTCAGGGGCACCTAGATGGAGGGCCAGGGGTAACCCTGGGGCCTATACTGCAAGTCCAGGGAGAGAGGTGGACCCCTGGTTAGTTTGCTGGGCTCATGGGCCCTTACGTGGAGGGCCAGGGGCACCCTGGGGCCTATATTGCAAGTCCAGGGAGAGAGCTGGTCCTCTTGGTAGCTTGCTTGGGTCAGAAGCCCCTTGGTGGGGTGCAAGGGGGCACCCTGGGGCCTATACTGCAAGTCCAGGGAGAGAGGTGGACCCCTGGGTAGCTTGCTGGGGTAAGGGGCCCCTAGGAGGAGGGCCAGGGGGCACCCTGGGGCCTATACTGCAAGACCAGGGAGAGAGGTGGACCCCTTGGTAGCTTGCTGGTGTCAGGGGCCCTTAGGTGGAGGGCCAGGTGCACCCTGGGGCCTTTAATGGAAGTCCAGGGAGAGAAGTGGACCCTGGGTAGCTTGCTGGGGTCATATTCCCCTAGGTGGAAGGCCAGTGTGCACCCTGGGGCCTATACAGCAAGTCCAGGGAGAGAGGTGGACCCCTGGGTAGCTTGCTGGTGTCAGGGGCACCTAGATGGAGGGCCAGGGGTAACCCTGGGGCCTATACTGCAAGTCCAGGGAGAGAGGTGGACCCCTGGTTAGTTTGCTGGACTCATGGGCCCTTAGGTGGAGGGTCAGGGGCACCCTGGGGCCTACACTGCAAGTCCAGGGAGAGAGCTGGTCCTCTGGGTAGCTTGCTGGGGTGGGGGGCCCTTAGGTGGAGGGCAAGGGGGCACCCTGGGGCCTACACTGCAAGTCCAGGGAGAGAGGTGGACCCCTGGGTAGCTTGCTGGGGTCAGAGACCCCTAGTTGGAGGGCCAGGGGGCACCCTGGGGCCTTTAATGGAAGTCCAGGGAGAGAGGTGGACCCCTGGGTAGCTTGCTCGGGTCAGGATCCCTTAGGTGGAGGGCAAGGGGGCACCCTGGGGCCTACACTGCATGTCCAGGGAGAGAGGTGGACCCCTGGGTAGCTTGCTGGGGTCAGGGGCCCTTAGGTGGATTTCAATTCAATTCAGCTTTATTTGTATAGCGCTTTTACAATGTAGATTGTGTCAAAGCAGCTTCACATAAATGGTCATAGTAACTGGAACAGTGTGGTTCAGGTTTTAGTGTTTAAGTTCAGTTCAGTTCAGTTTAGCTCTGTTCAGTGTGATTTAATCATTACTGAGAGTTCAAACACTGAAGAGCAAATTCATCGATGCGTAGCTCTACCAATCCTGAACCATGCGAGGCAGTGGCGACAGCGGAGAGGGAAAAAAAACTTCACCTGATGGGAGTGAAGAAAAAAAACCTTTAGGGAACCAGACTCAGTTGGGCACGACCATTTTAATTTCTCCGCTGGCCAAAAGTCTTGTGCAGAAATTCATTCGCCGTGGTTTATGCTGGAAGATGGCCTCAATGAAGACTCGTCTGTCCCTGGAGCGTCTCTGGAATCAGACTCATGTTCTCCACTCCCCACGACCATCAGCGCAGCAGCAGCTCAGGATATGGCCTGGTCCCGGATATGGAATCCTTGGGATCATCACGTCGCTGGTCTTGGATCCAATCAGTGACTCCGCCTAATCTGAGGACCTCGGGATGAGTATGCCCAGGTGAAAATAGAGAATAAAGAGAATAATTAGCGTAGCTGCTGTTCATAGTGTATATAAGCAAGATGTAGAAGCCAGTGTGGAACCCGCTAGGTGATGCACTGAGTGTATGCTTTACTAAACAGATAGGTGGAGGGCCAGGGGGCACCCTGGGGCCTATACTGCAAGTCCAGGAAGAGATGTGGACCCCTGGGTAGCTTGCTGGGGTCAGGGGCCCTTAGGTGGAGGTCAAGGGGGCACCCTGGGGCCTATACTGCAAGTCCAGGGAGAGAGGTGGACCCCTGGTTAGTTTGCTGGGCTCATGGGCCCTTACGTGGAGGGCCAGGGGCACCCTGGGGCCTATACTGCAAGTCCAGGGAGAGAGCTGATTCTCTGGGTAGCTTGCTGGGGTCAAAAGCCCCTAGGTGGGGTGCAAGGGGGCACCCTGGGGCCTATACTGCAAGTCCAGGGAGAGAGGTGGACCCCTGGGTAGCTTGCTGGGGTAAGGGGCCCCTAGGAGGAGGGCCAGGGGGCACCCTGGGGCCTATACTGCAAGACCAGGGAGAGAGGTGGACCCCTTGGTAGCTTGCTGGGGTCAGGGGCCCTTAGGTGGAGGGCCAGGTGCACCCTGGGGCCTTTAATGGAAGTCCAGGGAGGGAAGTGGACCCTGGGTAGCTTGCTGGGGTCATATTCCCCTAGGTGGAAGGCCAGTGTGCACCCTGGGGCCTATACTGCAAGTCCAGGGAGAGAGGTGGACCCCTGGGTAGCTTGCTGGTGTCAGGGGCACCTAGATGGAGGGCCGGGGGTAACCCTGGGGCCTATACTGCAAGTCCAGGGAGAGAGGTGGACCCCTGGTTAGTTTGCTGGACTCATGGGCCCTTAGGTGGAGGGCCAGGGGCACCCTGGGGCCTACACTGCAAGTCCAGGGAGAGAGCTGGTCCTCTGGGTAGCTTGCTGGGGTGGGGGGCCCTTAGGTGGAGGGCAAGGGGGCACCCTGGGGCCTACACTGCAAGTCCAGGGAGAGAGGTGGACCCCTGGGTAGCTTGCTGGGGTCAGGATCCCTTAGGTGGAGGGCAAGGGGGCACCCTGGGGCCTACACTGCATGTCCAGGGAGAGAGGTGGACCCCTGGGTAGCTTGCTGGGGTGAGAGGCCCCTAGGTGGAGGGCCAGGGGGCACCCTGGGGCCTATACTGCAAGATCAGGGAGAGAGGTGGACCCCTTGGTAGCTTGCTGGGGTCAGAGACCCCTAGGTGGAGGGCAAGGGGGCACTCTGGGGCCTCCACTGCAAGTCCAGGGAGAGAGGTGGACCCCTGGGTAGCTTGCTGGGGTCAGAGGCCCCCAGGTGGAAGGCCAGGGGGCACCCTTGGGCCTACACTGCAAGTCCAGGGAGAGAGGTGGACCCCTGGGTAGCTTGCTGGGGTCAGAGACCCCTAGTTTGAGGGCAAGGGGGCACCCTGGGGCCTTTAATGGAAGTCCAAGGAGGGAAGTGGACCCTGGGTAGCCTGCTGGGGTCAGATTCCCTTAGGTGGAAGGCCAGGGCGCACCCTGGGGCCTATACTGCAAGTCCAGGGAGAGAGGTGGACCCCTGGGTAGCTTGCTGGGGTCAGGGGCCCTTAGATTGGAGGGCCAGGGGCACCCTGGGGCCTATACTGCATGTCCAGGAAGAGATGTGGACCCCTGGGTAGCTTGCTGGGGTCTTAGGCCCCTAAGTGGAGGGCCAGGGGCACCCTGGGGCCTATACTGCAAGTCCAGGGAGAGAGGTGGACCCCTGGGTAGCTTGCTGGGGTCAGGTGCCCTTAGGTGGAGGGCCAGGGGGCACCCTGGGGCCTACACTGCAAGTCCAGGGAGAGATGTGGACCCCTGGGTAGCTTGCTGGGGTCAGAGGCCCCTAGGTGGAGGGCCAGGTGGCACAATGGGGCCTATATTGCTGGTCCAGGGAGAGAGGTGGACCCCTGGGTAGCTTGCTGGGGTCAGGGGCCCTTAGGTGGAGGGCCAGGGGTCACCCTGGGGCCTACACTGCAAGTCCAGGGAGAGAGGTGGACCCCTGGGTAGCTTGCTGGGGTCAGAGGCCCCCAGGTGGAGGGCCAGGGGGCACCCTTGGGCCTACACTGCAAGTCCAGGGAGAGAGGTGGACCCCTCGGTAGCTTGCTGGGGTCAGAGACCCCTAGTTGGAGGGCCAGGGGCACCCTGGGGCCTTTTATGGAAGTCCAGGGAGGGAAGTGGACCTTGGGTAGCCTGCTGGGGTCAGATTCCCTTAGGTGGAAGGCCAGGGCGCACCCTGGGGCCTATACTGCAAGTCCAGGGAGAGAGGTGGACCCCTGGGTATCTTGCTGGGGTCAGGGGCCCTTAGGTGGAGGGCCAGGTGCACCCTGGGGCCTATACTGCAAGTCCAGGAAGAGATGTGGACCCCTGGGTAGCTTGCTGGGGTCATAGGCCCCTAAGTGGAGTGCCAGGGGCACCCTGGGGCCTATACTGCAAGTCCAGGGAGAGAGGTGGACCCCTGGGTAGCTTGCTCGGGTCAGGATCCCTTAGGTGGAGGGCAAGGGGGCACCCTGGGGCCTACACTCTATGTCCAGGGAGAGAGGTGGACCCCTGGGTAGCTTGCTGGGGTCAGGGGCCCTTAGGTGGAGGTCCAGGGGGCACCCTGGGGCCTATACTGCAAGTCCAGGAAGATATGTGGACCCCTGGGTAGCTTGCTGGGGTCAGGGGCCCTTAGGTGGAGGGCAAGGGGGCACCCTGGGGCCTACACTGCAAGTCCAGGGAGAGAGTTGGACCCCTGGGTAGCTTACTGGCGTCAGAGGCCCTTAGGTGGAGGGCCAGGGGGCACCCTGGGGCCTACACTGCAAGTCCAGGGAGAGAGGTGGACCCCTGGGTAGCTTGCTGGGGTCAGAGGCCCCTAGGTGGAGGGCCAGGAGGCACAATGGGGCCTATACTGCTGGTCCAGGGAGAGAGGTGGACCCCTGGGTAGCTTGCTGGGGTCAGGGGCCCTTAGGTGGAGGGCCAGGGGGCACCCTGGGGCCTACACTGCAAGTCCAGGGAGAGAGGTGGACCCCTGGGTAGCTTGCTGAGGTCAGGGGCCCTTAGGTGGAGGGCCTGGGGGCACCCTTGGGCCTACACTGCAAGTCCCGGGAGAGAGGTGGACCCCTGGGTAGCTTGCTGGGGTCAGAGACCCCTAGTTGGAGGGCAAGGGGGCACCCTGGGGCCTTTAATGGAAGTCCAGGGAGGGAAGTGGACCCTGGGTAGCCTGCTGGGGTCAGATTCCCTTAGGTGGAAGGCCAGGGTGCACCCTGGGGCCTATACTGCAAGTCCAGGGAGAGAGGTGGACCCCTGGGTAGCTTGCTGGGGTCAGGGGCCCTTAGGTGGAGGGCCAGGGGCACCCTGGGGCCTATACTGCATGTCCAGGAAGAGATGTGGACCCCTGGGTAGCTTGCTGGGGTCATAGGCCCCTAAGTGGAGTGCCAGGGGCACCCTGGGGCCTATACTGCAAGTCCAGGGAGAGAGGTGGACCCCTTGATAGCTTGCTAGGGTCAGGATCCCTTAGGTGGAGGGCAAGGGGGCACCCTGGGGCCTACACTGCATGTCCAGGGAGAGAGGTGGACCCCTGGGTAGCTTGCTGGGGTCAGGGGCCCTTAGGTGGAGGGCCAGGTGGCACCCTGGGGCCTATACTGCAAGTCCAGGGAGAGAGGTGGACCCCTGGGTAGCTTGCCGGGGTCAGAGACCCCTAGTTGGAGGGCAAGGGGGCACCCTGGGGCCTATACTGCAAGTCCAGGGAGAGAGGTGGACCCCTGGGTTGCTTGCTAGGGTCAGGGGCCCTTAGGTGGAGGGCCAGAGGGCACCCTGGGGCCTATACTGCAAGTCCAGGGAGAGAGGTGGACCCCTGGGTAGCTTGCTGGGGTCAGGGGCCCTTAGGTGGAGGGCCAGGTGGCACCCTGGTGCCTATAATGCAAGTCCAGGAAGAGAGGTGGACCCCTGGGTAGCTTGCTGGGGTCAGAGGCCCCTAAGTGGAGTGCCAGGGGCACCCTGGGGCCTATACTGCAAGTCCAGGGAGGGAGATGGACCCCTGGGTAGCTTGCTCGGGTCAGGATCCCTTAGGTGGTGGGCAAGGGGGCACCCTGGGGCCTACACTGCATGTCCAGGGAGAGAGGTGGACCCCTGGGTAACTTGCTGGGGTCAGGGGCCCTTAGGCGGAGGGCCAGGGGGCACCCTGGGGCCTCTACTGCAAGTCCAGGAAGAGATGTGGACCCCTGGGTAGCTTGCTGGGGTCAGGGGCCCTTAGGTGGAGGGCAAGGGGGCACCCTGGGGCCTACACTGCAAGTCCAGGGAGAGAGGTGGACCCCTGGGTAGCTTGCTGGGGTCAGAGGCCCTTAGGTGGAGGGCCAGGGGGCACCCTGGGGCCTACACTGCAAGTCCAGGGAGAGAGGTGGACCCCTGGGTAGCTTGCTGGGGTCAGAGGCCCCCAGGTGGAGGGCCAGGGGGCACGCTTGGGCCTACACTGCAAGTCCAGGGAGAGAGGTGGACCCCTGGGTAGCTTGCTGGGGTCAGAGGCCCCTAGGTGAAGGGCCAGGAGGCACAATATGGCCTATACTGCTGGTCCAGGGAGAGAGGTGGACCCCTGGGTAGCTTGCTGGATTCAGAAGCCCCTAGGTGGAGGGCCAGGGGGCACCCTGGGGCCTATACTGCAAGATCAGGGAGAGACGTGGACCCCTGGGTAGCTTGCTGGGGTCAGAGTCCCCTAGGTGGAGGGCAAGGGGGCACTCTGGGGCCTCCACTGCAAGTCCAGAGAGAGAGGTGGACCCCTGGGTAGCTTGCTGGGGTCAGAGGCCCCCAGGTGGAGGGCCGGGGGGCACTCTTGGGCCTACACTGCAAGTCCAGGGAGAGAGGTGGACCCCTGGGTAGCTTGCTGGGGTCAGAGACCCCTAGTTGGAGGGCAAGGGGGCACCCTGGGGCCTTTAATGGAAGTCCAGGGAGGGAAGTGGACCCTGGGTAGCCTGCTGGGGTCAGATTCCCTTAGGTGGAAGGCCAGGGGGCTCCCTGGGGCCTATACTGCAAGTCCAGGGAGAGAGGTGGACCCCTGGGTAGCTTGTTGGGGTCAGGGGCCCTTAGGTGGAGGGCCAGGGGCACCCTGGGGCCTATACTGCAAGTCCAGGAAGAGATGTGGACCCCTGGGTAGCTTGCTTGGGTCATAGGCCCCTAAGTGGAGTGTCAGGGGCACCCTGGGGCCTATACTGCAAGTCCAGGGAGAGAGGTGGACCCCTGGGTAGCTTGCTGGGCTCAGGGGCCCTTAGGTGGAGGGCCAGGGGGCACCCTGGGGCCTACACTGCAAGTCCAGGGAGAGAGGTGGACCCCTGGGTAGCTTGCTGGGGTCAGAGGCCACTAGGTGGAGGGCCAGGGGGCATCCTGGGGCCTACACTGCAAGTCCAGGGATAGACACAGACCCCTGGGTAGCTTGCTGGGGTCAGGGGCCCTTAGGCGGAGGGCCAGGGGGCACCCTGGGGCCTATACTGCAAGTCCAGGGAGAGAGGTGGACCCCTGGGTTGCTTGCTAGGGTCAGGGCCCCTTAGGTGGAGGGCCAGAGGGCACCCTGGGGCCTATACTGCAAGTCCAGGGAGAGAGGTGGACCCCTGGGTAGCTTGCTGGGGTCAGGGGCCCTTAGGTGGAGGGCCAGGTGGCACCCTGGTGCCTATAATGCAAGTCCAGGAAGAGAGGTGGACCCCTGGGTAGCTTGCTGGGGTCAGAGGCCCCTAAGTGGAGTGCCAGGGGCACCCTGGGGCCTATACTGCAAGTCCAGGGAGGGAGGTGGACCCCTGGGTAGCTTGCTCGGGTCAGGATCCCTTAGGTGGTGGGCAAGGGGGCACCCTGGGGCCTACACTGCATGTCCAGGGAGAGAGGTGGACCCCTGGGTAACTTGCTGGGGTCAGGGGCCCTTAGGCGGAGGGCCAGGGGGCACCCTGGGGCCTATACTGCAAGTCCAGGAAGAGATGTGGACCCCTGGGTAGCTTGCTGGGGTCAGGGGCCCTTAGGTGGAGGGCAAGGGGGCACCCTGGGGCCTACACTGCAAGTCCAGGGAGAGAGGTGGACCCCTGGGTAGCTTGCTGGGGTCAGAGGCCCTTAGGTGGAGGGCCAGGGGGCACCCTGGGGCCTACACTGCAAGTCCAGGGAGAGAGGTGGACCCCTGGGTAGCTTGCTGGGGTCAGAGGCCCCCAGGTGGAGGGCCAGGGGGCACGCTTGGGCCTACACTGCAAGTCCAGGGAGAGAGGTGGACCCCTGGGTAGCTTGCTGGGGTCAGAGGCCCCTAGGTGAAGGGCCAGGAGGCACAATATGGCCTATACTGCTGGTCCAGGGAGAGAGGTGGACCCCTGGGTAGCTTGCTGGATTCAGAAGCCCCTAGGTGGAGGGCCAGGGGGCACCCTGGGGCCTATACTGCAAGATCAGGGAGAGACGTGGACCCCTGGGTAGCTTGCTGGGGTCAGAGTCCCCTAGGTGGAGGGCAAGGGGGCACTCTGGGGCCTCCACTGCAAGTCCAGAGAGAGAGGTGGACCCCTGGGTAGCTTGCTGGGGTCAGAGGCCCCCAGGTGGAGGGCCGGGGGGCACTCTTGGGCCTACACTGCAAGTCCAGGGAGAGAGGTGGACCCCTGGGTAGCTTGCTGGGGTCAGAGACCCCTAGTTGGAGGGCAAGGGGGCACCCTGGGGCCTTTAATGGAAGTCCAGGGAGGGAAGTGGACCCTGGGTAGCCTGCTGGGGTCAGATTCCCTTAGGTGGAAGGCCAGGGGGCTCCCTGGGGCCTATACTGCAAGTCCAGGGAGAGAGGTGGACCCCTGGGTAGCTTGTTGGGGTCAGGGGCCCTTAGGTGGAGGGCCAGGGGCACCCTGGGGCCTATACTGCAAGTCCAGGAAGAGATGTGGACCCCTGGGTAGCTTGCTGGGGTCATAGGCCCCTAAGTGGAGTGTCAGGGGCACCCTGGGGCCTATACTGCAAGTCCAGGGAGAGAGGTGGACCCCTGGGTAGCTTGCTGGGCTCAGGGGCCCTTAGGTGGAGGGCCAGGGGGCACCCTGGGGCCTACACTGCAAGTCCAGGGAGAGAGGTGGACCCCTGGGTAGCTTGCTGGGGTCAGAGGCCACTAGGTGGAGGGCCAGGGGGCATCCTGGGGCCTACACTGCAAGTCCAGGGATAGACACAGACCCCTGGGTAGCTTGCTGGGGTCAGGGGCACCTAGATGGAGGGCCAGGGGTAACCCTGGGGCCTATACTGCAAGTCCAGGGAGAGAGGTGGACCCCTGGTTAGTTTGCTGGGCTCATGGGCCCTTACGTGTAGGGCCAGGGGCACCCTGGGGCCTATACTGCAAGTCCAGGTAGAGAGCTGGTTCTCTGGGTAGCTTGCTGGGGTCAAAAGCCCCTAGGTGGGGTGCAAGGGGGCACCCTGGGGCCTATACTGCAAGTCCAGGGAGAGAGGTGGACCCCTGGGTAGCTTGCTGGGGTCATAGGCCCCTAAATGGAGTGCCCGGGGCACACTGGGGCCTATACTGCAAGTCCAGGGAGAGAGGTGGACCCCTGGGTAGCTTGCTGGGGTCAGAGAACCCTAGGTGGAGGGCCAGGGGTAACCCTGGGGCCTATACTGCAAGTCCAGGGAGAGAGGTGGACCCCTGGTTAGATTGCTGGGCTCATGGGCCCTTAGGTGGAGGGCCAGGGGCACCCTGGGGCCTATACTGCAAGTCCACGGAGAGAGCTGGTCCTCTGGGTAGCTTGCTGGGGTGGGGGGCCCTTAGGTGGAGGGCAAGGGGGCACCCTGGGGCCTACACTGCAAGTCCAGGGAGAGAGGTGGACCCCTGGGTAGCTTGCTTGGGTCAGGACCCCTTAGGTGGAGGGCAAGGGGGCACCCTGAGGCCTACACTGCATGTCCAGGGAGAGAGGTGGACCCCTGGGTAGCTTGCTGGGGTCAGGGGCCCTTAGGTGGAGGACCAGGGGGCACCCTGGGGCCTATACTGCAAGTCCAGGAAGAGATGTGGACCCCTGGGTAGCTTGCTGGGGTCAGGGGCCCTTAGGTGGAGGGCAAGGGGGCACCCTGGGGCCTACACTGCAAGTCCAGGGAGAGAGGTGGACCTCTGGGTAGCTTTCTGGGGTTAGAGGCCCGTAGGTGGAGGGCCAGGAGGCACAATATGGCCTATACTGCTGGTCCAGGGAGAGAGGTGGACCCCTGGGTAGCTTGGTGGGTTCAGAAGCCCCTAGGTGGAGGGACAGGGGGCACCCTGGGGCCTACACTGCAAGTCCAGGGAGAGAGGTGGACCCCTGGGTAGCTTGCTGGGGTCATAGGCCCCTAAATGGAGTGCCCGGGGCACACTGGGGCCTATACTGCAAGTCCAGGGAGAGAGGTGGACCCCTGGGTAGCTTGCTGAGGTCAGAGAACCCTAGGTGGAGGGCCAGGGGTAACCCTGGGGCCTATACTGCAAGTCCAGGGAGAGAGGTGGACCCCTGGTTAGATTGCTGGGCTCATGGGCCCTTAGGTGGAGGGCCAGGGGCACCCTGGGGCCTATACTGCAAGTCCAGGGAGAGAGCTGGTCCTCTGGGTAGCTTGCTGGGGTGGGGGGCCCTTAGGTGGAGGGCAAGGGGGCACCCTGGGGCCTACACTGCAAGTCCAGGGAGAGAGGTGGACCCCTGGGTAGCTTGCTTGGGTCAGGACCCCTTAGGTGGAGGGCAAGGGGGCACCCTGGGGCCTACACTGCATGTCCAGGGAGAGAGGTGGACCCCTGGGTAGCTTGCTGGGGTCAGGGGCCCTTAGGTGGAGGACCAGGGGGCACCCTGGGGCCTATACTGCAAGTCCAGGAAGAGATGTGGACCCCTGGGTAGCTTGCTGGGGTCAGGGGCCCTTAGGTGGAGGGCAAGGGGGCACCCTGGGGCCTACACTGCAAGTCCAGGGAGAGAGGTGGACCTCTGGGTAGCTTTCTGGGGTTAGAGGCCCGTAGGTGGAGGGCCAGGAGGCACAATATGGCCTATACTGCTGGTCCAGGGAGAGAGGTGGACCCCTGGGTAGCTTGGTGGGTTCAGAAGCCCCTAGGTGGAGGGCCAGGGGGCACCCTGGGGCCTATATTGCAAGATCAGGGAGAGAGGTGGACCCCTGGGTAGCTTGCTGGAGTCAGAGAACCCTAGGTGGAGGGCAAGGGGGCATTCTGGGGCCTCCACTGCAAGTCCAGGGAGAGAGGTGGACCCCTGGGTAGCTTGCTGGGGTCAGAGGCCCCCAGGTGGAGGGCCAGGGGGCACCCTTGGGCCTACACTGCAAGTCCAGGGAGAGAGGTGGACCCCTGGGTAGCTTGCTGGGGTCAGAGACCCCTAGTTGGAGGGCAAGGGGGCACCCTGGGGCCTTTAATGGAAGTCCAGGGAGGGAAGTGGACCCTGGGTAGCCTGCTGGGGTCAGATTCCCTTAGGTGGAAGGCCAGGGTGCACCCTGGGGCCTATACTGCAAGTCCAGGGAGAGAGGTGGACCCCTGGGTAGCTTGCTGGGGTCAGGGGCCCTTAGGTGGAGGGCCAGGGGCACCCTGGGGCCTATACTGCAAGTCCAGGAAGAGATGTGGACCCCTGGGTAGCTTGCTGGGGTCATAGGCCCCTAAGTGGAGTGCCAGGGGCACCCTGGGGCCTATACTGCAAGTCCAAGGAGAGAGGTGGACCCCTGGGTAGCTTGCTGGGGTCAGGGGCCCTTAGGTGGAGGGCCAGGGGGCACCCTGGGGCCTACACTGCAAGTCCAGGGAGAGAGTTGGACCCCTGGGTAGCTTGCTGGGGTCAGAGGCCCCTAGGTGGAAGGCCAGGAGGCACAATGGGGCCTATACTGCTGGTCCAGGGAGAGAGGTGGACCCCTCGGTAGCTTGCTGGGTTCAGAAGCCCCTAGGTGGAGGGCCAGGGGGCACCCTGGGGCCTATACTGCAAGATCAGGGAGAGAGGTGGTCCCCTGGGTTGCTTGCTGGGGTCAGCGACCCCTAGGTGGAGGGCAAGGGGGCACCCTGGGGCCTCCACTGCAAGTCCAAGGAGAGAGGTGGACCCCTGGGTAGCTTGCTGGGATTAGGGGCCCTTAGGTGGAGGGCCAGGTGGCACCCTGGGGCCTATAATGCAAGTCCAGGAAGAGAGGTGGACCCCTGGGTACCTTGCTGGGGTCAGAGGCCCCTAGGTGGAGGGCCAGGGGGCATCCTGGGGCCTACACTGCAAGTCCAGGGATAGACACGGACCCCTGGGTAGCTTGCTGGGGTCAGGGGCACCTAGATGGAGGGCCAGGGGTAACCCTGGGGCCTATACTGCAAGTCCAGGGAGAGAGGTGGACCCCTGGTTAGTTTGCTGGGCTCATGGGCCCTTACGTGGAGGGCCAGGGGCACCCTGGGGCCTATACTGCAAGTCCAGGGAGAGAGGTGGACCCCTGGGTAGCTTGCTGGGGTAAGGTGGCCCTAGGAGGAGGGCCAGGGGGCACCCTGGGGCCTATACTGCAAGACCAGGGAGAGAGGTGGACCACTGGGTAGCTTGCTGTGGTCAGAGACCCTTAGGTGGAGGGCAAGGGGGCACCCTGGGGCCTACACTTTAAGTCCAGGGAGAGAGGTGGACCCCTTGGTACCTTGCTGGGGTCAGTGGCCCCCAGGTGGAGGGCCAGGGGGCTCCCTTGGGCCTACACTGCAAGTCCAGGGAGAGAGGTGGACCCCTGGGTAGCTAGCTGGGGTCATAGGCCCCTAAATGGAGTGCCAGGGGCACACTGGGGCCTATACTGCAAGTCCAGGGAGAGAGGTGGACCCCTGGGTAGCTTGCTGGGGTCAGGGGCCCTTAGTTGGAGGGCCAGGTGGCACCCTGGGGCCTATACTGCAAGTCCAGGAAGAGAGGTGGACCCCTGGGTAGCTTGCTGGGTTCAGAGGCCCCTAGGTGGAAGACCAGGGGGCATCCTGGGGCCTACACTGCATGTCCAGGGAGAGAGGTAGACCCCTGGGTAGCTTGCTGGGGTCTGAGGCCCCTAGGTGGAGGGCTAGGAGGCACAATGGGGCCTATGCTGCTGGTCCAGGGAGAGAGGTGCACCCCTGGGTAGCTTGCTGGGGTCAGGGGCCCTTAGGTGGAGGGCCAGGGGCACCCTGGGGCCTATACTGCATGTCCAGGAAGAGATGTGGACCCCTGGGTAGCTTGCTCGGGTCATAGGCCCCTAAGTAGAGTGCCAAGGGCACCCTGGGGTCTATACTGCAAGTCCAGGGAGAGAGGTGGACCCCTGGGTAGCTTGCTGGGGTCAGGGGCACTAAGGTGGAGGGCCAGGGGGCACCCTGGGGCCTACACTGCAAGTCCAGGGAGAGAGGTGGACCCCTGGGTAGCTTGCTGGGGTCAGAGGCCCTAGGTGGAGGGCCAGGAGGCACAATGGGGCCTATGCTGCTGGTCCAGGGAGAGAGGTGGACCTCTGGGTAGCTTGCTGGGGTCAGGGGCCCTTAGGTATAGGGCCAGGGGGCACCCTTGGGCCTACACTGCAAGTCCAGGGAGAGAGGTGGACCCCTGGGTAGCTTGCTGGGGTCAGAGACCCCTAGTTGGAGGGCCAGGGGGCACCCTGGGGCCTTTAATGGAAGTCCAGGGAGGGAAGTGGACCCATGGGTAGCCTGCTGGGGTCAGATTCCCTTAGGTGGAAGGCCAGGGCGCACCCTGGGGCCTATACTGCAAGTCCAGGGAGAGAGGTGGACCCCTGGGTAGCTTGCTGGGGTCAGGGGCCCTTAGGTGGAGGGCCAGGTGCACCCTGGACCTATACTGCAAGTCCAGGAAGAGATGTGGACCCCTGGGTAGCTTGCTGGGGTCATAGGCCCCTAAGTGGAGTGCCAGGGGCACCCTAGGGCCTATACTGCAAGTCCAGGGAGAGAGGTGGACCCCTGGGTAGCTTGCTGGGGTCAGGGGCCCTTAGGTGGAGGGCCAGGGGGCACCCTGGGGCCTACACTGCAAGTCCAGGGAGAGAGGTGGACCCCTGGGTAGCTTGCTGGGGTCAGAGGCCCCTAGGTGTAGGGCCAGGAGGCACAATGGGGCCTATACTGCTGGTCCAGGGAGAGAGGTGGACCCCTGGGTAGCTTGCTGGGGTCAGGGGCCCTTAGGTGGAGGGCAAGGGGGCACCCTGGGGCCTACACTGCAAGTCCAGGGAGAGAGGTGGACCCCTGGGTAGCTTGCTGGGGTCAGAGGCCCCCAGGTGGAGGGCCAGGGGGCACCCTTGGGCCTACACTGCAAGTCCAGGGAGAGAGGTGGACCCCTGGGTAGCTTGCTGGGGTCAGAGACCCCTAGTTGGAGGGCCAGGGGCACCCTGGGGCCTTTTATGGAAGTCCAGGGAGGGAAGTGGACCCTGAGTAGCTTGCTGGGGTCAGATTCCCTTAGGTGGAAGGCCAGGGCGCACCCTGGGGCCTATACTGCAAGTCCAGGGAGAGAGGTGGACCCCTGGGTAGCTTGCTGGGTTCAGGGGCCCTTAGGTGGAGGGCCAGGTGCACCCTGGGGCCTATACTGCAAGTCCAGGAAGAGATGTGAACGCCTGGGTAGCTTGCTGGGGTCATAGGCCCCTAAGTGGAGTGCCAGGGGCACCCTGGGGCCTATACTGCAAGTCTAGGGAGAGAGTTGGACCCCTGGGTAGCTTGCTCGGGTCAGGATCCCTTAGGTGGAGGTTAAGGGGGCACCCTGGGGCCTACACTGCATGTCCAGGGAGAGAGGTGGACCCCTGGGTAGCTTGCTGGGGTCAGGGGCCTTTAGGTGGAGGGCCAGGGGGCACCCTGGGGCCTATACTGCAAGCCCAGGAAGAGATGTGGACCCCTGGGTAGCTTGCTGGGGTCAGGGGCCCTTAGGTGGAGGGCAAGGGGGCACCCTGGGGCCTACACTGCAAGTCCAGGGAGAGAGGTGGACCCCTGGGTAGCTTACTGGGGTCAGAGGCCCTTAGGTGGAGGGCCAGGGGGCACCCTGGGGCCTACACTGCAAGTCCAGGGAGAGAGGTGGACCCCTGGGTAGCTTGCTGGGGTCAGAGACCCCTAGTTGGAGGGCAAGGGGGCACCCTGGGGCCTTTAATGGAAGTCCAGGGAGGGAAGTGGACCCTGGGTAGCCTGCTGGGGTCAGATTCCCTTAGGTGGAAGGCCAGGGTGCACCCTGGGGCCTATACTGCAAGTCCAGGGAGAGAGGTGGACCCCTGGGTAGCTTGCTGGGGTCAGGGGACCTTAGGTGGAGGGCCAGGGGCACCCTGGGGCCTATACTGCATGTCCAGGAAGAGATGTGGACCCCTGGGTAGCTTGCTGGGGTCATAGGCCCCTAAGTGGAGTGCCAGGGGCACCCTGGGGCCTATACTGCAAGTCCAGGGAGAGAGGTGGACCCCTGGGTAGCTGCTGGGGTCAGGGGCACTTAGGTGGAGGGCCAGGGGGCACCCTGGGGCCTACACTGCAAGTCCAGGTAGAGAGGTGGACCACTGGGTAGCTTGCTGGGGTCAGAGGCCCCTAGGTGGAGGGCCAGGAGGCACAATGGGGCCTATACTGCTAGTCCAGGGAGAGAGGTGGACCCCTGGGTAGCTTGCTGGGGTCAGGGGCCCTTAGGTGGAGGGCAAGGGGGCACCCTGGGGCCTACACTGCAAGTCCAGGGAGAGAGGTGGACCCCTGGGTAGCTTGCTGGGGTCAGAGGCCCCCAGGTGGAGGGCCAGGGGGCACCCTTGGGCCTACACTGCAAGTCCAGGGAGAGAGGTGGACCCCTGGGTAGCTTGCTGGGGTCAGAGACCCCTAGTTGGAGGGCCAGGGGGCACCCTGGGGCCTTTAATGGAAGTCCAGGGAGGGAAGTGGACCCTGGGTAGCCTGCTGGGGTCAGATTCCCTTAGGTGGAAGGCCAGGGCGCACCCTGGTGCCTATAATGCAAGTCCAGGAAGAGAGGTGGACCCCTGGGTAGCTTGCTGGGGTCAGAGGCCCCTAGGTGGAGGGCCAGGGGGCATCCTGGGGCCTACACTGCAAGTCCAGGGATAGACACGGACCCCTGGGTAGCTTGCTGGGGTCAGGGGCACCTAGATGGAGGGCCAGGGGTAACCCTGGGGCCTATACTGCAAGTCCAGGGAGAGAGGTGGACCCCTGGTTAGTTTGCTGGGCTCATGGGCCCTTACGTGGAGGGCCAGGGGCACCCTGGGGCCTATACTGCAAGTCCAGGGAAAGAGCTGATTCTCTGGGTAGCTTGCTGGGGTCAAAAGCCCCTAGGTGGGGTGCAAGGGGGCACCCTGGGGCCTATACTACAAGTCCAGGGAGAGAGGTGGACCCCTGGGTAGCTTGCTGGGGTAAGGGGCCCCTAGGAGGAGGGCCAGGGGGCACCCTGGGGCCTATACTGCAAGACCAGGGAGAGAGGTGGACCCCTTGGTAGCTTGCTGGGGTCAGGGGCCCTTAGGTGGAGGGCCAGGTGCACCCTGGGGCCTATACTGCAAGTCCAGGAAGAGATGTGGACCCCTGGGTAGCTTGCTGGGGTCATAGGCCCCTAAGTGGAGTGCCAGGGGCACCCTGGGGCCTATACTGCAAGTCCAGGGAGAGAGGTGGACCCCTGGGTAGCTTGCTGGGGTCAGGATCCCTTAGGTGGAGGGCAAGGGGGCACCCTGGGGCCTACACTGCATGTCCAGGGAGAGAGGTGGACCCCTAGGTAGCTTGCTGGGGTCAGGGGCCCTTAGGTGGAGGGCCAGGTGGCACCCTGGGGCCTATACTGCAAGTCCAGGAAGAGATGTGGACCCCTGGGTAGCTTGCTGGGGTCAGGGGCCCTTAGGTGGAGGGCAAGGGGGCACCCTGGGGCCTACACTGCAAGTCCAGGGAGAGAGGTGGACCCCTGGGTAAATTGCTGGGGTCAGAGGCCCCCAGGTGGAGTGCCAAGGGGCACCCTTGGGCCTACACTGCAAGTCCAGGGAGAGAGGTGGACCCCTGGGTAGCTTGCCGGGGTCAGAGACCCCTAGTTGGAGGGCAAGGGGTCACCCTGGGGCCTTTAATGGAAGTCCAGGGAGGGAAGTGGACCCCTGGGTAGCTGGCTAGGGTCAGATTCCCCTAGGTGGAAGGCCATGGCGCACCCTGGGGCCTATACTGCAAGTCCAGGGAGAGAGGTGGACCCCTGGGTAGCTTGCTAGGGTCTGGGGCCCTTAGGTGGAGGGCCAGAGGGCACCCTTGGGCCTATACTGCAAGTCCAGGAAGAGATGTGGACCCCTGGGTAGCTTGCTGGGGTCATAGGCCCCTAAGTGGAGTGCCAGGGGCACCCTGGGGCCTATACTGCAAGTCCAGGGAGAGAGGTGGACCCCTGGGTAGCTTGCTGGGGTCAGGGGCCCTTAGGTGGAGGGCCAGGTGGCACCCTGGTGCCTATAATGCAAGTCCAGGAAGAGAGGTGGACCCCTGGGTAGCTTGCTGGGGTCAGAGGCCCCTAGGTGGAGGGCCAGGGGGCATCCTGGGGCCTACACTGCAAGTCCAGGAATAGACACGGACCCCTGGGTAGCTTGCTGGGGTCAGGGGCACCTAGATGGAGGGCCAGGGGTAACCCTGGGGCCTATACTGCAAGTCCAGGGAGAGAGGTGGACCCCTGGTTAGTTTGCTGGGCTCATGGGCCCTTACGTGGAGGGCCAGGGGCACCCTGGGGCCTATACTGCTAGTCCAGGGAGAGAAATGGACCCCTGGGTAGCTTGCTGGGGTCAGGGGCCCTTAGGTGGAGGGCAAGGGGGCACCCTGGGGCCTACACTGCAAGTCCAGGGAGAGAGGTGGACCCCTGGGTAGCTTGCTGGGGTCAGAGGCCCCCAGGTGGAGGGCCAGGGGGCACCCTTGGGCCTACACTGCAAGTCCAGGGAGAGAGGTGGACCCCTGGGTAGCTTGCTGGGGTCAGAGACCCCTAGTTGGAGGGCCAGGGGGCACCCTGGGGCCTTTAATGGAAGTCCAGGGAGGGAAGTGGACCCTGGGTTGCCTGCTGGGGTCAAATTCCCTTAAGTGGAAGGCCAGGGCGCACCCTGGGGCCTATACTGCAAGTCCAGGGAGAGAGGTGGACCCCTGGGTAGCTTGCTGGGGTCAGGGGCCCTTAGATGGAGGCCCAGGTGCACCCTGGGGCCTATACTGCAAGTCCAGGAAGAGATGTGGACCCCTGGGTAGCTTGCTGGGGTCATAGGCCCCTAAGTGGAGTGCCAGGTGCACCCTGGGGCCTATACTGCAAGTCCAGGGAGAGAGGTGGACCCCTTGGTAGCTTGCTAGGGTCAGGATCACTTAGGTGGAGGGCAAGGGGGCACCCTGGGGCCTACACTGCATGTCCAGGGAGAGAGGTGGACCCCTGGGTAGCTTGCTGGGGTCAGGGGCCCGTAGGTGGAGGGCCAGCTGGCACCCTGGGGCCTATACTGCAAGTCCAGGAAGAGATGTGGACCCCTGGGTAGCTTGCTGGGGTCAGAGACCCCTAGTTGGAGGGCCAGGGGGCACCCTGGGGCCTTTAATGGAAGTCCAGGGAGGGAAGTGGACCCTGGGTAGCCTGCTGGGGTCAGATTCCCTTAGGTGGAAGGCCAGGGCGCACCCTGGTGCCTATAATGCAAGTCCAGGAAAAGAGGTGGACCCCTGGGTAGCTTGCTGGGGTCAGAGGCCCCTAGGTGGAGGGCCAGGGGGCATCCTGGGGCCTACACTGCAAGTCCAGGGATAGACACGGACCCCTGGGTAGCTTGCTGGGGTCAGGGGCACCTAGATGGAGGGCCAGGAGTAACCCTGGGGCCTATACTGCAAGTCCAGGGAGAGAGGTGGACCCCTGGTTAGTTTGCTGGGCTCATGGGTCCTTACGTGGAGGGCCAGGGGCACCCTGGGGCCTATACTGCAAGTCCAGGGAAAGAGCTGATTCTCTGGGTAGCTTGCTGGGGTCAAAAGCCCCTAGGTGGGGTGCAAGGGGGCACCCTGGGGCCTATACTGAAAGTCCAGGGAGAGAGGTGGACCCCTGGGTAGCTTGCTGGGGTAAGGGGCCCCTAGGAGGAGGGCCGGGGGCACCCTGGGGCCTATACTGCAAGACCAGGGAGAGAGGTGGACCCCTTGGTATCTAGCTGGCGTAAGGGGCCCTTAGGTGGAGGGCCAGGTGCACCCTGGGCCTATAGTGCAAGTCCAGGAAGAGATGTGGACCCCTGGGTAGCTTGCTGGGGTCATAGGCCCCTAAGTGGAGTGCCAGGGGCACCCTGGGGCCTATACTGCAAGTCCAGGGAGAGAGGTGGACCCCTGGTTAGCTTGCTGGGGTCAGGATCCCTTAGGTGGAGGGCAAGGGGGCACCCTGGGGCCTACACTGCATGTCCAGGGAGAGAGGTGGACCCCTAGGTAGCTTGCTGGGGTCAGGGGCCCTTAGGTGGAGGGCCAGGTGGCACCCTGGGGCCTATACTGCAAGTCCAGGAAGAGATGTGGACCCCTGGGTAGCTTGCTGGGGTCAGGGGCCCTTAGGTGGACGGCAAGGGGGCACCCTGGGGCCTACACTGCAAGTCCAGGAAGAGAGGTGGACCCCTGGGTAAATTGCTGGGGTCAGAGGCAACCAGGTGGAGTGCCAAGGGGCACCCTTGGGCCTACACTGCAAGTACAGGGAGAGAGGTGGACCCCTGGGTAGCTTGCCGGGGTCAGAGACCCCTAGTTGGAGGGCAAGGGGGCACCCTGGGGCCTTTACTGCAAGTCCAGGGAGAGAGGTGGACCCCTGGGTAGCTTGCTAGGGTCAGGGGCCCTTAGGTGGAGGGCCAGAGGGCAGCCTGGGGCCTATACTGCAAGTCCAAGAAGAGATGTGGACCCCTGGGTAGCTTGCTGGGGTCAGGGGCACCTAGATGGAGGGCCAGGGGTAACCCTGGGGCCTATACTGCAAGTCCAGGGAGAGAGGTGGACCCCTGGTTAGTTTGCTGGGCTCATGGGCCCTTACGTGGAGGGCCAGGGGCACCCTGGGGCCTATACTGCAACTCCAGGGAGAGAGCTGATTTTCTGGGTAGCTTGCTGGGGTCAAAAGCCCCTAGGTGGGGTGCAAGGGGGCACCCTGGGGCCTATACTGCAAGTCCAGGGAGAGAGGTGGACCCCTGGGTAGCTTGCTGGGGTAAGGGGCCCCTAGGAGGAGGGCCAGGGGGCACCCTGGGGCCTATACTGCAAGACCAGGGAGAGAGGTGGACCCCTTGGTAGCTTGCTGGGGTCAGGGGCCCTTAGGTGGAGGGCCAGGTGCACCCTGGGGCCTATACTGCAAGTCCAGGAAGAGATGTGGACCCCTGGGTAGCTTGCTGGGGTCATAGGCCCCTAAGTGGAGTGCCAGGGGCACCCTGGGGCCTATACTGCAAGTCCAGGGAGAGAGGTGGACCCCTGGGTAGCTTGCTGGGGTCAGGATCCCTTAGGTGGAGGGCAAGGGGGCACCCTGGGGCCTACACTGCATGTCCAGGGAGAGAGGTGGACCCCTGGGTAGCTTGCTGGGGTCAGGGGCCCTTAGGTGGAGGGCCATGTGGCACCATGGGGCCTATACTGCAAGTCCAGGAAGAGATGTGGACCCCTGGGTAGCTTGCTGGGGTCAGGGGCCCTTAGGTGGAGGGCAAGGGGGCACCCTGGGGCCTACACTGCAAGTCCAGGGAGAGAGGTGGACCCCTGGGTAAATTGCTGGGGTCAGAGGCCCCCAGGTGGAGTGTTAAGGGGCACCCTTGGGCCTACACTGCAAGTCCAGGGAGAGAGGTGGACCCCTGGGTAGCTTGCCGGGGTCAGAGACCCCTAGTTGGAGGGCAAGGGGGCACCCTGGGGCCTTTAATGGAAGTCCAGGGAAGGAAGTGGACCCCTGGGTAGCTGGCTAGGGTCAGATTCCCCTAGGTGGAAGGCCATGGCGCACCCTGGGGCCTATACTGCAAGTCCAGGGAGAGAGGTGGACCCCTGGGTAGCTTGCTGGGGTCAGGGGCCCTTAGGTGGAGGGCAAGGGGGCACCCTGGGGCCTACACTGCAAGTCCAGGGAGAGAGGTGGACCCCTGGGTAGCTTGCTGGGGTCAGGGGCCCTTAGGTGGAGGGCCATGTGGCACCATGGGGCCTATACTGCAAGTCCAGGAAGAGATGTGGACCCCTGGGTAGCTTGCTGGGGTCAGGGGCCCTTAGGTGGAGGGCAAGGGGGCACCCTGGGGCCTACACTGCAAGTCCAGGGAGAGAGGTGGACCCCTGGGTAAATTGCTGGGGTCAGAGGCCCCCAGGTGGAGTGCCAAGGGGCACCCTTGGGCCTACACTGCAAGTCCAGGGAGAGAGGTGGACCCCTGGGTAGCTTGCCGGGGTCAGAGACCCCTAGTTGGAGGGCAAGGGGGCACCCTGGGGCCTTTAATGGAAGTCCAGGGAAGGAAGTGGACCCCTGGGTAGCTGGCTAGGGTCAGACTCCCCTAGGTGGAAGGCCATGGCGCACCCTGGGGCCTATACTGCAAGTCCAGGGAGAGAGGTGGACCCCTGGGTAGCTTGCTGGGGTCAGGGGCCCTTAGGTGGAGGGCCAGGTGGCACCTTGGTGCCTATAATGCAAGTCCAGGAAGAGAGGTGGACCCCTGGGTAGCTTGCTGGGGTCAGAGGCCCCTAGGTGGAGGGCCAGGGGGCATCCTGGGGCCTACACTGCAAGTCCAGGGATAGACACGGACCCCTGGGTAGCTTGCTGGGGTCAGGGGCACCTAGATGGAGGGCCAGGGGTAACCCTGGGGCCTATACTGCAAGTCCAGGGAGAGAGGTGGACCCCTGGTTAGTTTGCTGGGCTCATGGGCCCTTACGTGGAGGGCCAGGGGCACCCTGGGGCCTATACTGCAAGTCCAGGGAGAGAGCTGATTCTCTGGGTAGCTTGCTGGGGTCAAAAGCCCCTAGGTGGGGTGCAAGGGGGCACCCTGGGGCCTATACTGCAAGTCCAGGGAGAGAGGTGGACCCCTGGGTAGCTTGCTGGGGTAAGGGGCCCCTAGGAGGAGGGCCAGGGGGCACCCTGGGGCCTATACTGCAAGACCAGGGAGAGAGGTGGACCCCTTGGTAGCTTGCAGGGGTCAGGGGCCCTTAAGTGGAGGGCCAGGTGCACCCTGGGGTCTATACTGCAAGTCCAGGAAGAGATGTGGACCCCTGGGTAGCTTGCTGGTGTCATAGGCCCCTAAGTGGAGTGCCAGGGGCACCCTGGGGCCTATACTGCAAGTCCAGGGAGAGAGGTGGACCCCTGGGTAGCTTGCTGGGGTCAGGATCCCTTAGGTGGAGGGCAAGGGGGCACCCTGGGGCCTACACTGCATGTCCAGGGAGAGAGGTGAACCCCTAGGTAGCTTGCTGGGGTCAGGGGCCCTTAGGTGGAGGGCCAGGTGGCACCCTGGGGCCTATACTGCAAGTCCAGGAAGAGATGTGGACCCCTGGGTAGCTTGCTGGGGTCAGGGGCCCTTAGGTGGAGGGCAAGGGGGCACCCTGGGGCCTACACTGCAAGTCCAGGGAGAGAGGTGGACCCCTGGGTAAATTGCTGGGGTCAGAATCCCCCAGGTGGAGTGCCAAGGGGCACCCTTGGGCCTACACTGCAAGTCCAGGGAGAGAGGTGGACCCCTGGGTAGCTTGCCGGGGTCAGAGACCCCTAGTTGGAGGGCAAGGGGGCACCCTGGGGCCTTTACTGCAAGTCCAGGGAGAGAGGTGGACCCCTGGGTAGCTTGCTAGGGTCAGGGGCCCTTAGGTGGAGGGCCAGAGGGCAGCCTGGGGCCTATACTGCAAGTCCAAGAAGAGATGTGGACCCCTGGGTAGCTTGCTGGGGTCAGGGGCACCTAGATGGAGGGCCAGGGGTAACCCTGGGGCCTATACTGCAAGTCCAGGGAGAGAGGTGGACCCCTGGTTAGTTTGCTGGGCTCATGGGCCCTTACGTGGAGGGCCAGGGGCACCCTGGGGCCTATACTGCAACTCCAGGGAGAGAGCTGATTTTCTGGGTAGCTTGCTGGGGTCAAAAGCCCCTAGGTGGGGTGCAAGGGGGCACCCTGGGGCCTATACTGCAAGTCCAGGGAGAGAGGTGGACCCCTGGGTAGCTTGCTGGGGTAAGGGGCCCCTAGGAGGAGGGCCAGGGGGCACCCTGGGGCCTATACTGCAAGACCAGGGAGAGAGGTGGACCCCTTGGTAGCTTGCTGGGGTCAGGGGCCCTTAGGTGGAGGGCCAGGTGCACCCTGGGGCCTATACTGCAAGTCCAGGAAGAGATGTGGACCCCTGGGTAGCTTGCTGGGGTCATAGGCCCCTAAGTGGAGTGCCAGGGGCACCCTGGGGCCTATACTGCAAGTCCAGGGAGAGAGGTGGACCCCTGGGTAGCTTGCTGGGGTCAGGATCCCTTAGGTGGAGGGCAAGGGGGCACCCTGGGGCCTACAATGCATGTCCAGGGAGAGAGGTGGACCCCTGGGTAGCTTGCTGGGGTCATGGGCCCTTAGGTGGAGGGCCATGTGGCACCATGGGGCCTATACTGCAAGTCCAGGAAGAGATGTGGACCCCTGGGTAGCTTGCTGGGGTCAGGGGCCCTTAGGTGGAGGGCAAGGGGGCACCCTGGGGCCTACACTGCAAGTCCAGGGAGAGAGGTGGACCCCTGGGTAAATTGCTGGGGTCAGAGGCCCCCAGGTGGAGTGCCAAGGGGCACCCTTGGGCCTACACTGCAAGTCCAGGGAGAGAGGTGGACCCCTGGGTAGCTTGCCGGGGTCAGAGACCCCTAGTTGGAGGGCAAGGGGGCACCCTGGGGCCTTTAATGGAAGTCCAGGGAAGGAAGTGGACCCCTGGGTAGCTGGCTAGGGTCAGATTCCCCTAGGTGCAAGTCCAGGGAGAGAGGTGGACCCCTGGGTAGCTTGCTGGGGTCAGGATCCCTTAGGTGGAGGGCAAGGGGGCACCCTGGGGCCTACACTGCATGTCCAGGGAGAGAGGTGAACCCCTAGGTAGCTTGCTGGGGTCAGGGGCCCTTAGGTGGAGGGCCAGGTGGCACCCTGGGGCCTATACTGCAAGTCCAGGAAGAGATGTGGACCCCTGGGTAGCTTGCTGGGGTCAGGGGCCCTTAGGTGGAGGGCAAGGGGGCACCCTGGGGCCTACACTGCAAGTCCAGGGAGAGAGGTGGACCCCTGGGTAAATTGCTGGGGTCAGAATCCCCCAGGTGGAGTGCCAAGGGGCACCCTTGGGCCTACACTGCAAGTCCAGGGAGAGAGGTGGACCCCTGGGTAGCTTGCCGGGGTCAGAGACCCCTAGTTGGAGGGCAAGGGGGCACCCTGGGGCCTTTAATGGAAGTCCAGGGAGGGAAGTGGACCCCTGGGTAGCTGGCTAGGGTCAGATTCCCCTAGGTGGAAGGCCAGGGCGCACCCTGGGGCCTATACTGCAAGTCCAGGGAGAGAGGTGGACCCTGGGTAGCTTGCTAGGGTCAGGGGCCCTTAGGTGGAGGGCCAGAGGGCACCCTTGGGCCTATACTGCAAGTCCAGGAAGAGATGTGGACCCCTGGGTAGCTTGCTGGGGTCATAGGCCCCTAAGTGGAGTGCCAGGGGCACCCTGGGGCCTATACTGCAAGTCCAGGGAGAGAGGCGGACCCCTGGGTAGCTTGCTGGGGTCAGGGGCCATTAGGTGGAGGGCCAGGTGGCACCCTGGTGCCTATAATGCAAGTCCAGGAAGAGAGGTGGACCCCTGGGTAGCTTGCTGGGGTCAGAGGCCCCTAGGTGGAGGGCCAGGGGGCATCCTGGGGCCTACACTGCAAGTCCAGGAATAGACACAGACCCCTGGGTAGCTTGCTGGGGTCAGGGGCACCTAGATGGAGGGCCAGGGGTAACCCTGGGGCTTATACTGCAAGTCCAGGGAGAGAGGTGGACCCCTGGTTTGTTTGCTGGGCTCATGGGCCCTTAAGTGGAGGGCCAGGGGCACCCTGGGGCCTATACTGCTAGTCCAGGGAGAGAGGTGGACCCCTGGGTAGCTTGCTGGGGTCAGGGGCCCTTAGGTGGAGGGCAAGGGGGCACCCTGGGGCCTACACTGCAAGTCCAGGGAGAGAGGTGGACCCCTGGGTAGCTTGCTGGGGTCAGAGGCCCCCAGGTGGAGGGCCAGGGGGCACCCTTGGGCCTACACTGCAAGTCCAGGGAGAGAGGTGGACCCCTGGGTAGCTTGCCGGGGTCAGGATCCCTTAGGTGGAGGGCAAGGGGGCACCCTGGGGCCTACACTGCATGTCCAGGGAGAGAGGTGGACCCCTGGGTAGCTTGCTGGGGTCAGGGGCCCTTAGGTGGAGGGCAAGGGGGCACCCTGGGGCCTACACTGCAAGTCCAGGGAGAGAGGTGGACCCCTGGGTAGCTTGCCGGGGTCAGAGACCCCTAGTTGGAGGGCAAGGGGGCACCCTGGGGCCTATACTGCAAGTCCAGGGAGAGAGGTGGACCCCTGGGTTGCTTGCTAGGGTCAGGGGCCCTTAGGTGGAGGGCCAGAGGGCACCCTGGGGCCTATACTGCAAGTCCAGGGAGAGAGGTGGACCCCTGGGTAGCTTGCTGGGGTCAGGGGCCCTTAGGTGGAGGGCCAGGTGGCACCCTGGTGCCTATAATGCAAGTCCAGGAAGAGAGGTGGACCCCTGGGTAGCTTGCTGGGGTCAGAGGCCCCTAAGTGGAGTGCCAGGGGCACCCTGGGGCCTATACTGCAAGTCCAGGGAGGGAGGTGGACCCCTGGGTAGCTTGCTCGGGTCAGGATCCCTTAGGTGGTGGGCAAGGGGGCACCCTGGGGCCTACACTGCATGTCCAGGGAGAGAGGTGGACCCCTGGGTAACTTGCTGGGGTCAGGGGCCCTTAGGCGGAGGGCCAGGGGGCACCCTGGGGCCTATACTGCAAGTCCAGGAAGAGATGTGGACCCCTGGGTAGCTTGCTGGGGTCAGGGGCCCTTAGGTGGAGGGCAAGGGGGCACCCTGGGGCCTACACTGCAAGTCCAGGGAGAGAGGTGGACCCCTGGGTAGCTTGCTGGGGTCAGAGGCCCTTAGGTGGAGGGCCAGGGGGCACCCTGGGGCCTACACTGCAAGTCCAGGGAGAGAGGTGGACCCCTGGGTAGCTTGCTGGAGTCAGAGGCCCCCAGGTGGAGGGCCAGGGGGCACGCTTGGGCCTACACTGCAAGTCCAGGGAGAGAGGTGGACCCCTGGGTAGCTTGCTGGGGTCAGAGGCCCCCAGGTGGAGGGCCGGGGGGCACTCTTGGGCCTACACTGCAAGTCCAGGGAGAGAGGTGGACCCCTGGGTAGCTTGCTGGGGTCAGAGACCCCTAGTTGGAGGGCAAGGGGGCACCCTGGGGCCTTTAATGGAAGTCCAGGGAGGGAAGTGGACCCTGGGTAGCCTGCTGGGGTCAGATTCCCTTAGGTGGAAGGCCAGGGGGCTCCCTGGGGCCTATACTGCAAGTCCAGGGAGAGAGGTGGACCCCTGGGTAGCTTGTTGGGGTCAGGGGCCCTTAGGTGGAGGGCCAGGGGCACCCTGGGGCCTATACTGCAAGTCCAGGAAGAGATGTGGACCCCTGGGTAGCTTGCTGGGGTCATAGGCCCCTAAGTGGAGTGTCAGGGGCACCCTGGGGCCTATACTGCAAGTCCAGGGAGAGAGGTGGACCCCTGGGTAGCTTGCTGGGCTCAGGGGCCCTTAGGTGGAGGGCCAAGGGGCACCCTGGGGCCTACACTGCAAGTCCAGGGAGAGAGGTGGACCCCTGGGTAGCTTGCTGGGGTCAGAGGCCACTAGGTGGAGGGCCAGGGGGCATCCTGGGGCCTACACTGCAAGTCCAGGGATAGACACAGACCCCTGGGTAGCTTGCTGGGGTCAGGGGCACCTAGATGGAGGGCCAGGGGTAACCCTGGGGCCTATACTGCAAGTCCAGGGAGAGAGGTGGACCCCTGGTTAGTTTGCTGGGCTCATGGGCCCTTACGTGTAGGGCCAGGGGCACCCTGGGGCCTATACTGCAAGTCCAGGTAGAGAGCTGGTTCTCTGGGTAGCTTGCTGGGGTCAAAAGCCCCTAGGTGGGGTGCAAGGGGGCACCCTGGGGCCTATACTGCAAGTCCAGGGAGAGAGGTGGACCCCTGGGTAGCTTGCTGGGGTCATAGGCCCCTAAATGGAGTGCCCGGGGCACACTGGGGCCTATACTGCAAGTCCAGGGAGAGAGGTGGACCCCTGGGTAGCTTGCTGGGGTCAGAGAACCCTAGGTGGAGGGCCAGGGGTAACCCTGGGGCCTATACTGCAAGTCCAGGGAGAGAGGTGCTTCCTGGTTAGATTGCTGGGCTCATGGGCCCTTAGGTGGAGGGCCAGGGGCACCCTGGGGCCTATACTGCAAGTCCACGGAGAGAGCTGGTCCTCTGGGTAGCTTGCTGGGGTGGGGGGCCCTTAGGTGGAGGGCAAGGGGGCACCCTGGGGCCTACACTGCAAGTCCAGGGAGAGAGGTGGACCCCTGGGTAGCTTGCTTGGGTCAGGACCCCTTAGGTGGAGGGCAAGGGGGCACCCTGAGGCCTACACTGCATGTCCAGGGAGAGAGGTGGACCCCTGGGTAGCTTGCTGGGGTCAGGGGCCCTTAGGTGGAGGACCAGGGGGCACCCTGGGGCCTATACTGCAAGTCCAGGAAAAGATGTGGACCCCTGGGTAGCTTGCTGGGGTCAGGGGCCCTTAGGTGGAGGGCAAGGGGGCACCCTGGGGCCTACACTGCAAGTCCAGGGAGAGAGGTGGACCTCTGGGTAGCTTTCTGGGGTTAGAGGCCCGTAGGTGGAGGGCCAGGAGGCACAATATGGCCTATACTGCTGGTCCAGGGAGAGAGGTGGACCCCTGGGTAGCTTGGTGGGTTCAGAAGCCCCTAGGTGGAGGGCCAGGGGGCACCCTGGGGCCTACACTGCAAGTCCAGGGAGAGAGGTGGACCCCTGGGTAGCTTGCTGGGGTCATAGGCCCCTAAATGGAGTGCCCGGGGCACACTGGGGCCTATACTGCAAGTCCAGGGAGAGAGGTGGACCCCTGGGTAGCTTGCTGAGGTCAGAGAACCCTAGGTGGAGGGCCAGGGGTAACCCTGGGGCCTATACTGCAAGTCCAGGGAGAGAGGTGGACCCCTGGTTAGATTGCTGGGCTCATGGGCCCTTAGGTGGAGGGCCAGGGGCACCCTGGGGCCTATACTGCAAGTCCAGGGAGAGAGCTGGTCCTCTGGGTAGCTTGCTGGGGTGGGGGGCCCTTAGGTGGAGGGCAAGGGGGCACCCTGGGGCCTACACTGCAAGTCCAGGGAGAGAGGTGGACCCCTGGGTAGCTTGCTTGGGTCAGGACCCCTTAGGTGGAGGGCAAGGGGGCACCCTGGGGCCTACACTGCATGTCCAGGGAGAGAGGTGGACCCCTGGGTAGCTTGCTGGGGTCAGGGGCCCTTAGGTGGAGGACCAGGGGGCACCCTGGGGCCTATACTGCAAGTCCAGGAAGAGATGTGGACCCCTGGGTAGCTTGCTGGGGTCAGGGGCCCTTAGGTGGAGGGCAAGGGGGCACCCTGGGGCCTACACTGCAAGTCCAGGGAGAGAGGTGGACCTCTGGGTAGCTTTCTGGGGTTAGAGGCCCGTAGGTGGAGGGCCAGGAGGCACAATATGGCCTATACTGCTGGTCCAGGGAGAGAGGTGGACCCCTGGGTAGCTTGGTGGGTTCAGAAGCCCCTAGGTGGAGGGCCAGGGGGCACCCTGGGGCCTATATTGCAAGATCAGGGAGAGAGGTGGACCCCTGGGTAGCTTGCTGGAGTCAGAGAACCCTAGGTGGAGGGCAAGGGGGCATTCTGGGGCCTCCACTGCAAGTCCAGGGAGAGAGGTGGACCCCTGGGTAGCTTGCTGGGGTCAGAGGCCCCCAGGTGGAGGGCCAGGGGGCACCCTTGGGCCTACACTGCAAGTCCAGGGAGAGAGGTGGACCCCTGGGTAGCTTGCTGGGGTCAGAGACCCCTAGTTGGAGGGCAAGGGGGCACCCTGGGGCATTTAATGGAAGTCCAGGGAGGGAAGTGGACCCTGGGTAGCCTGCTGGGGTCAGATTCCCTTAGGTGGAAGGCCAGGGTGCACCCTGGGGCCTATACTGCAAGTCCAGGGAGAGAGGTGGACCCCTGGGTAGCTTGCTGGGGTCAGGGGCCCTTAGGTGGAGGGCCAGGGGCACCCTGGGGCCTATACTGCAAGTCCAGGAAGAGATGTGGACCCCTGGGTAGCTTGCTGGGGTCATAGGCCCCTAAGTGGAGTGCCAGGGGCACCCTGGGGCCTATACTGCAAGTCCAAGGAGAGAGGTGGACCCCTGGGTAGCTTGCTGGGGTCAGGGGCCCTTAGGTGGAGGGCCAGGGGGCACCCTGGGGCCTACACTGCAAGTCCAGGGAGAGAGTTGGACCCCTGGGTAGCTTGCTGGGGTCAGAGGCCCCTAGGTGGAAGGCCAGGAGGCACAATGGGGCCTATACTGCTGGTCCAGGGAGAGAGGTGGACCCCTCGGTAGCTTGCTGGGTTCAGAAGCCCCTAGGTGGAGGGCCAGGGGGCACCCTGGGGCCTATACTGCAAGATCAGGGAGAGAGGTGGTCCCCTGGGTAGCTTGCTGGGGTCAGCGACCCCTAGGTGGAGGGCAAGGGGGCACCCTGGGGCCTCCACTGCAAGTCCAAGGAGAGAGGTGGACCCCTGGGTAGCTTGCTGGGATTAGGGGCCCTTAGGTGGAGGGCCAGGTGGCACCCTGGGGCCTATAATGCAAGTCCAGGAAGAGAGGTGGACCCCTGGGTACCTTGCTGGGGTCAGAGGCCTCTAGGTGGAGGGCCAGGGGGCATCCTGGGGCCTACACTGCAAGTCCAGGGATAGACACGGACCCCTGGGTAGCTTGCTGGGGTCAGGGGCACCTAGATGGAGGGCCAGGGGTAACCCTGGGGCCTATACTGCAAGTCCAGGGAGAGAGGTGGACCCCTGGTTAGTTTGCTGGGCTCATGGGCCCTTACGTGGAGGGCCAGGGGCACCCTGGGGCCTATACTGCAAGTCCAGGGAGAGAGGTGGACCCCTGGGTAGCTTGCTGGGGTAAGGTGGCCCTAGGAGGAGGGCCAGGGGGCACCCTGGGGCCTATACTGCAAGACCAGGGAGAGAGGTGGACCACTGGGTAGCTTGCTGTGGTCAGAGATCCTTAGGTGGAGGGCAAGGGGGCACCCTGGGGCCTACACTTTAAGTCCAGGGAGAGAGGTGGACCCCTTGGTACCTTGCTGGGGTCAGTGGCCCCCAGGTGGAGGGCCAGGGGGCTCCCTTGGGCCTACACTGCAAGTCCAGGGAGAGAGGTGGACCCCTGGGTAGCTAGCTGGGGTCATAGGCCCCTAAATGGAGTGCCAGGGGCACACTGGGGCCTATACTGCAAGTCCAGGGAGAGAGGTGGACCCCTGGGTAGCTTGCTGGGGTCAGGGGCCCTTAGTTGGAGGGCCAGGTGGCACCCTGGGGCCTATACTGCAAGTCCAGGAAGAGAGGTGGACCCCTGGGTAGCTTGCTGGGTTCAGAGGCCCCTAGGTGGAAGACCAGGGGGCATCCTGGGGCCTACACTGCATGTCCAGGGAGAGAGGTAGACCCCTGGGTAGCTTGCTGGGGTCTGAGGCCCCTAGGTGGAGGGCTAGGAGGCACAATGGGGCCTATGCTGCTGGTCCAGGGAGAGAGGTGCACCCCTGGGTAGCTTGCTGGGGTCAGGGGCCCTTAGGTGGAGGGCCAGGGGCACCCTGGGGCCTATACTGCATGTCCAGGAAGAGATGTGGACCCCTGGGTAGCTTGCTGGGGTCATAGGCCCCTAAGTAGAGTGCCAAGGGCACCCTGGGGTCTATACTGCAAGTCCAGGGAGAGAGGTGGACCCCTGGGTAGCTTGCTGGGGTCAGGGGCACTAAGGTGGAGGGCCAGGGGGCACCCTGGGGCCTACACTGCAAGTCCAGGGAGAGAGGTGGACCCCTGGGTAGCTTGCTGGGGTCAGAGGCCCTAGGTGGAGGGCCAGGAGGCACAATGGGGCCTATGCTGCTGGTCCAGGGAGAGAGGTGGACCTCTGGGTAGCTTGCTGGGGTCAGGGGCCCTTAGGTATAGGGCCAGGGGGCACCCTTGGGCCTACACTGCAAGTCCAGGGAGAGAGGTGGACCCCTGGGTAGCTTGCTGGGGTCAGAGACCCCTAGTTGGAGGGCCAGGGGGCACCCTGGGGCCTTTAATGGAAGTCCAGGGAGGGAAGTGGACCCATGGGTAGCCTGCTGGGGTCAGATTCCCTTAGGTGGAAGGCCAGGGCGCACCCTGGGGCCTATACTGCAAGTCCAGGGAGAGAGGTGGACCCCTGGGTAGCTTGCTGGGGTCAGGGGCCCTTAGGTGGAGGGCCAGGTGCACCCTGGACCTATACTGCAAGTCCAGGAAGAGATGTGGACCCCTGGGTAGCTTGCTGGGGTCATAGGCCCCTAAGTGGAGTGCCAGGGGCACCCTAGGGCCTATACTGCAAGTCCAGGGAGAGAGGTGGACCCCTGGGTAGCTTGCTGGGGTCAGGGGCCCTTAGGTGGAGGGCCAGGGGGCACCCTGGGGCCTACACTGCAAGTCCAGGGAGAGAGGTGGACCCCTGGGTAGCTTGCTGGGGTCAGAGGCCCCTAGGTGTAGGGCCAGGAGGCACAATGGGGCCTATACTGCTGGTCCAGGGAGAGAGGTGGACCCCTGGGTAGCTTGCTGGGGTCAGGGGCCCTTAGGTGGAGGGCAAGGGGGCACCCTGGGGCCTACACTGCAAGTCCAGGGAGAGAGGTGGACCCCTGGGTAGCTTGCTGGGGTCAGAGGCCCCCAGGTGGAGGGCCAGGGGGCACCCTTGGGCCTACACTGCAAGTCCAGGGAGAGAGGTGGACCCCTGGGTAGCTTGCTGGGGTCAGAGACCCCTAGTTGGAGGGCCAGGGGCACCCTGGGGCCTTTTATGGAAGTCCAGGGAGGGAAGTGGACCCTGAGTAGCTTGCTGGGGTCAGATTCCCTTAGGTGGAAGGCCAGGGCGCACCCTGGGGCCTATACTGCAAGTCCAGGGAGAGAGGTGGACCCCTGGGTAGCTTGCTGGGGTCAGGGGCCCTTAGGTGGAGGGCCAGGTGCACCCTGGGGCCTATACTGCAAGTCCAGGAAGAGATGTGGACGCCTGGGTAGCTTGCTGGGGTCATAGGCCCCTAAGTGGAGTGCCAGGGGCACCCTGGGGCCTATACTGCAAGTCTAGGGAGAGAGGTGGACCCCTGGGTAGCTTGCTCGGGTCAGGATCCCTTAGGTGGAGGGCAAGGGGGCACCCTGGGGCCTACACTGCATGTCCAGGGAGAGAGGTGGACCCCTGGGTAGCTTGCTGGGGTCAGGGGCCTTTAGGTGGAGGGCCAGGGGGCACCCTGGGGCCTATACTGCAAGCCCAGGAAGAGATGTGGACCCCTGGGTAGCTTGCTGGGGTCAGGGGCCCTTAGGTGGAGGGCAAGGGGGCACCCTGGGGCCTACACTGCAAGTCCAGGGAGAGAGGTGGACCCCTGGGTAGCTTACTGGGGTCAGAGGCCCTTAGGTGGAGGGCCAGGGGGCACCCTGGGGCCTACACTGCAAGTCCAGGGAGAGAGGTGGACCCCTGGGTAGCTTGCTGGGGTCAGAGACCCCTAGTTGGAGGGCAAGGGGGCACCCTGGGGCCTTTAATGGAAGTCCAGGGAGGGAAGTGGACCCTGGGTAGCCTGCTGGGGTCAGATTCCCTTAGGTGGAAGGCCAGGGTGCACCCTGGGGCCTATACTGCAAGTCCAGGGAGAGAGGTGGACCCCTGGGTAGCTTGCTGGGGTCAGGGGACCTTAGGTGGAGGGCCAGGGGCACCCTGGGGCCTATACTGCATGTCCAGGAAGAGATGTGGACCCCTGGGTAGCTTGCTGGGGTCATAGGCCCCTAAGTGGAGTGCCAGGGGCACCCTGGGGCCTATACTGCAAGTCCAGGGAGAGAGGTGGACCCCTGGGTAGCTGCTGGGGTCAGGGGCACTTAGGTGGAGGGCCAGGGGGCACCCTGGGGCCTACACTGCAAGTCCAGGTAGAGAGGTGGACCACTGGGTAGCTTGCTGGGGTCAAAGGCCCCTAGGTGGAGGGCCAGGAGGCACAATGGGGCCTATACTGCTAGTCCAGGGAGAGAGGTGGACCCCTGGGTAGCTTGCTGGGGTCAGGGGCCCTTAGGTGGAGGGCAAGGGGGCACCCTGGGGCCTACACTGCAAGTCCAGGGAGAGAGGTGGACCCCTGGGTAGCTTGGTCAGAGGCCCCCAGGTGGAGGGCCAGGGGGCACCCTTGGGCCTACACTGCAAGTCCAGGGAGAGAGGTGGACCCCTGGGTAGCTTGCTGGGGTCAGAGACCCCTAGTTGGAGGGCCAGGGGGCACCCTGGGGCCTTTAATGGAAGTCCAGGGAGGGAAGTGGACCCTGGGTAGCCTGCTGGGGTCAGATTCCCTTAGGTGGAAGGCCAGGGCGCACCCTGGTGCCTATAATGCAAGTCCAGGAAGAGAGGTGGACCCCTGGGTAGCTTGCTGGGGTCAGAGGCCCCTAGGTGGAGGGCCAGGGGGCATCCTGGGGCCTACACTGCAAGTCCAGGGATAGACACGGACCCCTGGGTAGCTTGCTGGGGTCAGGGGCACCTAGATGGAGGGCCAGGGGTAACCCTGGGGCCTATACTGCAAGTCCAGGGAGAGAGGTGGACCCCTGGTTAGTTTGCTGGGCTCATGGGCCCTTACGTGGAGGGCCAGGGGCACCCTGGGGCCTATACTGCAAGTCCAGGGAAAGAGCTGATTCTCTGGGTAGCTTGCTGGGGTCAAAAGCCCCTAGGTGGGGTGCAAGGGGGCACCCTGGGGCCTATACTGCAAGTCCAGGGAGAGAGGTGGACCCCTGGGTAGCTTGCTGGGGTAAGGGGCCCCTAGGAGGAGGGCCAGGGGGCACCCTGGGGCCTATACTGCAAGACCAGGGAGAGAGGTGGACCCCTTGGTAGCTTGCTGGGGTCAGGGGCCCTTAGGTGGAGGGCCAGGTGCACCCTGGGGCCTATACTGCAAGTCCAGGAAGAGATGTGGACCCCTGGGTAGCTTGCTGGGGTCATAGGCCCCTAAGTGGAGTGCCAGGGGCACCCTGGGGCCTATACTGCAAGTCCAGGGAGAGAGGTGGACCCCTGGGTAGCTTGCTGGGGTCAGGATCCCTTAGGTGGAGGGCAAGGGGGCACCCTGGGGCCTACACTGCATGTCCAGGGAGAGAGGTGGACCCCTAGGTAGCTTGCTGGGGTCAGGGGCCCTTAGGTGGAGGGCCAGGTGGCACCCTGGGGCCTATACTGCAAGTCCAGGAAGAGATGTGGACCCCTGGGTAGCTTGCTGGGGTCAGGGGCCCTTAGGTGGAGGGCAAGGGGGCACCCTGGGGCCTACACTGCAAGTCCAGGGAGAGAGGTGGACCCCTGGGTAAATTGCTGGGGTCAGAGGCCCCCAGGTGGAGTGCCAAGGGGCACCCTTTGGCCTACACTGCAAGTCCAGGGAGAGAGGTGGACCCCTGGGTAGCTTGCCGGGGTCAGAGACCCCTAGTTGGAGGGCAAGGGGGCACCCTGGGGCCTTTAATGGAAGTCCAGGGAGGGAAGTGGACCCCTGGGTAGCTGGCTAGGGTCAGATTCCCCTAGGTGGAAGGCCATGGCGCACCCTGGGGCCTATACTGCAAGTCCAGGGAGAGAGGTGGACCCCTGGGTAGCTTGCTAGGGTCAGGGGCCCTTAGGTGGAGGGCCAGAGGGCACCCTTGGGCCTATACTGCAAGTCCAGGAAGAGATGTGGACCCCTGGGTAGCTTGCTGGGGTCATAGGCCCCTAAGTGGAGTGCCAGGGGCACCCTGGGGCCTATACTGCAAGTCCAGGGAGAGAGGTGGACCCCTGGGTAGCTTGCTGGGGTCAGGGGCCCTTAGGTGGAGGGCCAGGTGGCACCCTGGTGCCTATAATGCAAGTCCAGGAAGAGAGGTGGACCCCTGGGTAGCTTGCTGGGGTCAGAGGCCCCTAGGTGGAGGGCCAGGGGGCATCCTGGGGCCTACACTGCAAGTCCAGGAATAGACACGGACCCCTGGGTAGCTTGCTGGGGTCAGGGGCACCTAGATGGAGGGCCAGGGGTAACCCTGGGGCCTATACTGCAAGTCCAGGGAGAGAGGTGGACCCCTGGTTAGTTTGCTGGGCTCATGGGCCCTTACGTGGAGGGCCAGGGGCACCCTGGGGCCTATACTGCTAGTCCAGGGAGAGAAATGGACCCCTGGGTAGCTTGCTGGGGTCAGGGGCCCTTAGGTGGAGGGCAAGGGGGCACCCTGGGGCCTACACTGCAAGTCCAGGGAGAGAGGTGGACCCCTGGGTAGCTTGCTGGGGTCAGAGGCCCCCAGGTGGAGGGCCAGGGGGCACCCTTGGGCCTACACTGCAAGTCCAGGGAGAGAGGTGGACCCCTGGGTAGCTTGCTGGGGTCAGAGACCCCTAGTTGGAGGGCCAGGGGGCACCCTGGGGCCTTTAATGGAAGTCCAGGGAGGGAAGTGGACCCTGGGTAGCCTGCTGGGGTCAAATTCCCTTAAGTGGAAGGCCAGGGCGCACCCTGGGGCCTATACTGCAAGTCCAGGGAGAGAGGTGGACCCCTGGGTAGCTTGCTGGGGTCAGGGGCCCTTAGATGGAGGCCCAGGTGCACCCTGGGGCCTATACTGCAAGTCCAGGAAGAGATGTGGACCCCTGGGTAGCTTGCTGGGGTCATAGGCCCCTAAGTGGAGTGCCAGGTGCACCCTGGGGCCTATACTGCAAGTCCAGGGAGAGAGGTGGACCCCTTGGTAGCTTGCTAGGGTCAGGATCCCTTAGGTGGAGGGCAAGGGGGCACCCTGGGGCCTACACTGCATGTCCAGGGAGAGAGGTGGACCCCTGGGTAGCTTGCTGGGGTCAGGGGCCCTTAGGTGGAGGGCCAGCTGGCACCCTGGGGCCTATACTGCAAGTCCAGGAAGAGATGTGGACCCCTGGGTAGCTTGCTGGGGTCAGAGACCCCTAGTTGGAGGGCCAGGGGGCACCCTGGGGCCTTTAATGGAAGTCCAGGGAGGGAAGTGGACCCTGGGTAGCCTGCTGGGGTCAGATTCCCTTAGGTGGAAGGCCAGGGCGCACCCTGGTGCCTATAATGCAAGTCCAGGAAGAGAGGTGGACCCCTGGGTAGCTTGCTGGGGTCAGAGGCCCCTAGGTGGAGGGCCAGGGGGCATCCTGGGGCCGACACTGCAAGTCCAGGGATAGACACGGACCCCTGGGTAGCTTGCTGGGGTCAGGGGCACCTAGATGGAGGGCCAGGAGTAACCCTGGGGCCTATACTGCAAGTCCAGGGAGAGAGGTGGACCCCTGGTTAGTTTGCTGGGCTCATGGGTCCTTACGTGGAGGGCCAGGGGCACCCTGGGGCTTATACTGCAAGTCCAGGGAAAGAGCTGATTCTCTGGGTAGCTTGCTGGGGTCAAAAGCCCCTAGGTGGGGTGCAAGGGGGCACCCTGGGGCCTATACTGAAAGTCCAGGGAGAGAGGTGGACCCCTGGGTAGCTTGCTGGGGTAAGGGGCCCCTAGGAGGAGGGCCGGGGGCACCCTGGGGCCTATACTGCAAGACCAGGGAGAGAGGTGGACCCCTTGGTATCTAGCTGGCGTAAGGGGCCCTTAGGTGGAGGGCCAGGTGCACCCTGGGCCTATAGTGCAAGTCCAGGAAGAGATGTGGACCCCTGGGTAGCTTGCTGGGGTCATAGGCCCCTAAGTGGAGTGCCAGGGGCACCCTGGGGCCTATACTGCAAGTCCAGGGAGAGAGGTGGACCCCTGGTTAGCTTGCTGGGGTCAGGATCCCTTAGGTGGAGGGCAAGGGGGCACCCTGGGGCCTACACTGCATGTCCAGGGAGAGAGGTGGACCCCTAGGTAGCTTGCCGGGGTCAGGGGCCCTTAGGTGGAGGGCCAGGTGGCACCCTGGGGCCTATACTGCAAGTCCAGGAAGAGATGTGGACCCCTGGGTAGCTTGCTGGGGTCAGGGGCCCTTAGGTGGACGGCAAGGGGGCACCCTGGGGCCTACACTGCAAGTCCAGGAAGAGAAGTGGACCCCTGGGTAAATTGCTGGGGTCAGAGGCCCCCAGGTGGAGTGCCAAGGGGCACCCTTGGGCCTACACTGCAAGTACAGGGAGAGAGGTGGACCCCTGGGTAGCTTGCCGGGGTCAGAGACCCCTAGTTGGAGGGCAAGGGGGCACCCTGGGGCCTTTACTGCAAGTCCAGGGAGAGAGGTGGACCCCTGGGTAGCTTGCTAGGGTCAGGGGCCCTTAGGTGGAGGGCCAGAGGGCAGCCTGGGGCCTATACTGCAAGTCCAAGAAGAGATGTGGACCCCTGGGTAGCTTGCTGGGGTCAGGGGCACCTAGATGGAGGGCCAGGGGTAACCCTGGGGCCTATACTGCAAGTCCAGGGAGAGAGGTGGACCCCTGGTTAGTTTGCTGGGCTCATGGGCCCTTACGTGGAGGGCCAGGGGCACCCTGGGGCCTATACTGCAACTCCAGGGAGAGAGCTGATTTTCTGGGTAGCTTGCTGGGGTCAAAAGCCCCTAGGTGGGGTGCAAGGGGGCACCCTGGGGCCTATACTGCAAGTCCAGGGAGAGAGGTGGACCCCTGGGTAGCTTGCTGGGGTAAGGGGCCCCTAGGAGGAGGGCCAGGGGGCACCCTGGGGCCTATACTGCAAGACCAGGGAGAGAGGTGGACCCCTTGGTAGCTTGCTGGGGTCAGGGGCCCTTAGGTGGAGGGCCAGGTGCACCCTGGGGCCTATACTGCAAGTCCAGGAAGAGATGTGGACCCCTGGGTAGCTTGCTGGGGTCATAGGCCCCTAAGTGGAGTGCCAGGGGCACCCTGGGGCCTATACTGCAAGTCCAGGGAGAGAGGTGGACCCCTGGGTAGCTTGCTGGGGTCAGGATCCCTTAGGTGGAGGGCAAGGGGGCACCCTGGGGCCTACACTGCATGTCCAGGGAGAGAGGTGGACCCCTGGGTAGCTTGCTGGGGTCAGGGGCCCTTAGGTGGAGGGCCATGTGGCACCATGGGGCCTATACTGCAAGTCCAGAAAGAGATGTGGACCCCTGGGTAGCTTGCTGGGGTCAGGGGCCCTTAGGTGGAGGGCAAGGGGGCACCCTGGGGCCTACACTGCAAGTCCAGGGAGAGAGGTGGACCCCTGGGTAAATTGCTGGGGTCAGAGGCCCCCAGGTGGAGTGTTAAGGGGCACCCTTGGGCCTACACTGCAAGTCCAGGGAGAGAGGTGGACCCCTGGGTAGCTTGCCGGGGTCAGAGACCCCTAGTTGGAGGGCAAGGGGGCACCCTGGGGCCTTTAATGGAAGTCCAGGGAAGGAAGTGGACCCCTGGGTAGCTGGCTAGGGTCAGATTCCCCTAGGTGGAAGGCCATGGCGCACCCTGGGGCCTATACTGCAAGTCCAGGGAGAGAGGTGGACCCCTGGGTAGCTTGCTGGGGTCAGGGGCCCTTAGGTGGAGGGCAAGGGGGCACCCTGGGGCCTACACTGCAAGTCCAGGGAGAGAGGTGGACCCCTGGGTAGCTTGCTGGGGTCAGGGGCCCTTAGGTGGAGGGCCATGTGGCACCATGGGGCCTATACTGCAAGTCCAGGAAGAGATGTGGACCCCTGGGTAGCTTGCTGGGGTCAGGGGCCCTTAGGTGGAGGGCAAGGGGGCACCCTGGGGCCTACACTGCAAGTCCAGGGAGAGAGGTGGACCCCTGGGTAAATTGCTGGGGTCAGAGGCCCCCAGGTGGAGTGCCAAGGGGCACCCTTGGGCCTACACTGCAAGTCCAGGGAGAGAGGTGGACCCCTGGGTAGCTTACCGGGGTCAGAGACCCCTAGTTGGAGGGCAAGGGGGCACCCTGGGGCCTTTAATGGAAGTCCAGGGAAGGAAGTGGACCCCTGGGTAGCTGGCTAGGGTCAGACTCCCCTAGGTGGAAGGCCATGGCGCACCCTGGGGCCTATACTGCAAGTCCAGGGAGAGAGGTGGACCCCTGGGTAGCTTGCTGGGGTCAGGGGCCCTTAGGTGGAGGGCCAGGTGGCACCTTGGTGCCTATAATGCAAGTCCAGGAAGAGAGGTGGACCCCTGGGTAGCTTGCTGGGGTCAGAGGCCCCTAGGTGGAGGGCCAGGGGGCATCCTGGGGCCTACACTGCAAGTCCAGGGATAGACACGGACCCCTGGGTAGCTTGCTGGGGTCAGGGGCACCTAGATGGAGGGCCAGGGGTAACCCTGGGGCCTATACTGCAAGTCCAGGGAGAGAGGTGGACCCCTGGTTAGTTTGCTGGGCTCATGGGCCCTTACGTGGAGGGCCAGGGGCACCCTGGGGCCTATACTGCAAGTCCAGGGAGAGAGCTGATTCTCTGGGTAGCTTGCTGGGGTCAAAAGCCCCTAGGTGGGGTGCAAGGGGGCACCCTGGGGCCTATACTGCAAGTCCAGGGAGAGAGGTGGACCCCTGGGTAGCTTGCTGGGGTAAGGGGCCCCTAGGAGGAGGGCCAGGGGGCACCCTGGGGCCTATACTGCAAGACCAGGGAGAGAGGTGGACCCCTTGGTAGCTTGCAGGGGTCAGGGGCCCTTAGGTGGAGGGCCAGGTGCACCCTGGGGCCTATACTGCAAGTCCAGGAAGAGATGTGGACCCCTGGGTAGCTTGCTGGTGTCATAGGCCCCTAAGTGGAGTGCCAGGGGCACCCTGGGGCCTATACTGCAAGTCCAGGGAGAGAGGTGGACCCCTGGGTAGCTTGCTGGGGTCAGGATCCCTTAGGTGGAGGGCAAGGGGGCACCCTGGGGCCTACACTGCATGTCCAGGGAGAGAGGTGAACCCCTAGGTAGCTTGCTGTGGTCAGGGGCCCTTAGGTGGAGGGCCAGGTGGCACCCTGGGGCCTATACTGCAAGTCCAGGAAGAGATGTGGACCCCTGGGTAGCTTGCTGGGGTCAGGGGCCCTTAGGTGGAGGGCAAGGGGGCACCCTGGGGCCTACACTGCAAGTCCAGGGAGAGAGGTGGACCCCTGGGTAAATTGCTGGGGTCAGAATCCCCCAGGTGGAGTGCCAAGGGGCACCCTTGGGCCTACACTGCAAGTCCAGGGAGAGAGGTGGACCCCTGGGTAGCTTGCCGGGGTCAGAGACCCCTAGTTGGAGGGCAAGGGGGCACCCTGGGGCCTTTACTGCAAGTCCAGGGAGAGAGGTGGACCCCTGGGTAGCTTGCTAGGGTCAGGGGCCCTTAGGTGGAGGGCCAGAGGGCAGCCTGGGGCCTATACTGCAAGTCCAAGAAGAGATGTGGACCCCTGGGTAGCTTGCTGGGGTCAGGGGCACCTAGATGGAGGGCCAGGGGTAACCCTGGGGCCTATACTGCAAGTCCAGGGAGAGAGGTGGACCCCTGGTTAGTTTGCTGGGCTCATGGGCCCTTACGTGGAGGGCCAGGGGCACCCAGGGGCCTATACTGCAACTCCAGGGAGAGAGCTGATTTTCTGGGTAGCTTGCTGGGGTCAAAAGCCCCTAGGTGGGGTGCAAGGGGGCACCCTGGGGCCTATACTGCAAGTCCAGGGAGAGAGGTGGACCCCTGGGTAGCTTGCTGGGGTAAGGGGCCCCTAGGAGGAGGGCCAGGGGGCACCCTGGGGCCTATACTGCAAGACCAGGGAGAGAGGTGGACCCCTTGGTAGCTTGCTGGGGTCAGGGGCCCTTAGGTGGAGGGCCAGGTGCACCCTGGGGCCTATACTGCAAGTCCAGGAAGAGATGTGGACCCCTGGGTAGCTTGCTGGGGTCATAGGCCCCTAAGTGGAGTGCCAGGGGCACCCTGGGGCCTATACTGCAAGTCCAGGGAGAGAGGTGGACCCCTGGGTAGCTTGCTGGGGTCAGGATCCCTTAGGTGGAGGGCAAGGGGGCACCCTGGGGCCTACAATGCATGTCCAGGGAGAGAGGTGGACCCCTGGGTAGCTTGCTGGGGTCATGGGCCCTTAGGTGGAGGGCCATGTGGCACCATGGGGCCTATACTGCAAGTCCAGGAAGAGATGTGGACCCCTGGGTAGCTTGCTGGGGTCAGGGGCCCTTAGGTGGAGGGCAAGGGGGCATTCTGGGGCCTACACTGCAAGTCCAGGGAGAGAGGTGGACCCCTGGGTAAATTGCTGGGGTCAGAGGCCCCCAGGTGGAGTGCCAAGGGGCACCCTTGGGCCTACACTGCAAGTCCAGGGAGAGAGGTGGACCCCTGGGTAGCTTGCCGGGGTCAGAGACCCCTAGTTGGAGGGCAAGGGGGCACCCTGGGGCCTTTAATGGAAGTCCAGGGAAGGAAGTGGACCCCTGGGTAGCTGGCTAGGGTCAGATTCCCCTAGGTGGAAGGCCATGGCGCACCCTGGGGCCTATACTGCAAGTCCAGGGAGAGAGGTGGACCCCTGGGTAGCTTGCTGGGGTCAGGGGCCCTTAGGTGGAGGGCCAGGTGGCACCTTGGTGCCTATAATGCAAGTCCAGGAAGAGAGGTGGACCCCTGGGTAGCTTGCTGGGGTCAGAGGCCCCTAGGTGGAGGGCCAGGGGGCATCCTTGGGCCTACACTGCAAGTCCAGGGATAGACACGGACCCCTGGGTAGCTTGCTGGGGTCAGGGGCACCTAGATGGAGGGCCAGGGGTAACCCTGGGGCCTATACTGCAAGTCCAGGGAGAGAGGTGGACCCCTGGTTAGTTTGCTGGGCTCATGGGCCCTTACTTGGAGGGCCAGGGGCACCCTGGGGCCTATACTGCAAGTCCAGGGAGAGAGCTGATTCTCTGGGTAGCTTGCTGGGGTCAAAAGCCCCTAGGTGGGGTGCAAGGGGGCACCCTGGGGCCTATACTGCAAGTCCAGGGAGAGAGGTGGACCCCTGGGTAGCTTGCTGGGGTAAGGGGCCCCTAGGAGGAGGGCCAGGGGGCACCCTGGGGCCTATACTGCAAGACCAGGGAGAGAGGTGGACCCCTTGGTAGCTTGCAGGGGTCAGGGGCCCTTAGGTGGAGGGCCAGGTGCACCCTGGGGCCTATACTGCAAGTCCAGGAAGAGATGTGGACCCCTGGGTAGCTTGCTGGTGTCATAGGCCCCTAAGTGGAGTGCCAGGGGCACCCTGGGGCCTATACTGCAAGTCCAGGGAGAGAGGTGGACCCCTGGGTAGCTTGCTGGGGTCAGGATCCCTTAGGTGGAGGGCAAGGGGGCACCCTGGGGCCTACACTGCATGTCCAGGGAGAGAGGTGAACCCCTAGGTAGCTTGCTGGGGTCAGGGGCCCTTAGGTGGAGGGCCAGGTGGCACCCTGGGGCCTATACTGCAAGTCCAGGAAGAGATGTGGACCCCTGGGTAGCTTGCTGGGGTCAGGGGCCCTTAGGTGGAGGGCAAGGGGGCACCCTGGGGCCTACACTGCAAGTCCAGGGAGAGAGGTGGACCCCTGGGTAAATTGCTGGGGTCAGAATCCCCCAGGTGGAGTGCCAAGGGGCACCCTTGGGCCTACACTGCAAGTCCAGGGAGAGAGGTGGACCCCTGGGTAGCTTGCCGGGGTCAGAGACCCCTAGTTGGAGGGCAAGGGGGCACCCTGGGGCCTTTAATGGAAGTCCAGGGAGGGAAGTGGACCCCTGGGTAGCTGGCTAGGGTCAGATTCCCCTAGGTGGAAGGCCAGGGCGCACCCTGGGGCCTATACTGCAAGTCCAGGGAGAGAGGTGGACCCTGGGTAGCTTGCTAGGGTCAGGGGCCCTTAGGTGGAGGGCCAGAGGGCACCCTTGGGCCTATACTGCAAGTCCAGGAAGAGATGTGGACCCCTGGGTAGCTTGCTGGGGTCATAGGCCCCTAAGTGGAGTGCCAGGGGCACCCTGGGGCCTATACTGCAAGTCCAGGGAGAGAGGCGGACCCCTGGGTAGCTTGCTGGGGTCAGGGGCCATTAGGTGGAGGGCCAGGTGGCACCCTGGTGCCTATAATGCAAGTCCAGGAAGAGAGGTGGACCCCTGGGTAGCTTGCTGGGGTCAGAGGCCCCTAGGTGGAGGGCCAGGGGGCATCCTGGGGCCTACACTGCAAGTCCAGGAATAGACACAGACCCCTGGGTAGCTTGCTGGGGTCAGGGGCACCTAGATGGAGGGCCAGGGGTAACCCTGGGGCTTATACTGCAAGTCCAGGGAGAGAGGTGGACCCCTGGTTTGTTTGCTGGGCTCATGGGCCCTTAAGTGGAGGGCCAGGGGCACCCTGGGGCCTATACTGCTAGTCCAGGGAGAGAGGTGGACCCCTGGGTAGCTTGCTGGGGTCAGGGGCCCTTAGGTGGAGGGCAAGGGGGCACCCTGGGGCCTACACTGCAAGTCCAGGGAGAGAGGTGGACCCCTGGGTAGCTTGCTGGGGTCAGAGGCCCCCAGGTGGAGGGCCAGGGGGCACCCTTGGGCCTACACTGCAAGTCCAGGGAGAGAGGTGGACCCCTGGGTAGCTTGCTGGGGTCAGGATCCCTTAGGTGGAGGGCAAGGGGGCACCCTGGGGCCTACACTGCATGTCCAGGGAGAGAGGTGGACCCCTGGGTAGCTTGCTGGGGTCAGGGGCCCTTAGGTGGAGGGCAAGGGGGCACCCTGGGGCCTACACTGCAAGTCCAGGGAGAGAGGTGGACCCCTGGGTAAATTGCTGGGGTCAGAGGCCCCCAGGTGGAGTGCCAAGGGGCACCCTTGGGCATACACTGCAAGTCCAGGGAGAGAGGTGGACCCCTGGGTAGCTTGCCGGGGTCAGAGACCCCTAGTTGGAGGGCAAGGGGGCACCCTGGGGCCTTTAATGGAAGTCCAGGGAAGGAAGTGGTCCCCTGGGTAGCTGGCTAGGGTCAGATTCCCCTAGGTGGAAGGCCATGGCGCACCCTGGGGCCTATACTGCAAGTCCAGGGAGAGAGGTGGACCCCTGGGTAGCTTGCTAGGGTCAGGGGCCCTTAGGTGGAGGGCCAGAGGGCACCCTTGGGCCTATACTGCAAGTCCAGGAAGAGATGTGGACCCCTGGGTAGCTTGCAGGGGTCATAGGCCCCTAAGTGGAGTGCCAGGGGCACCCTGGGGCCTATACTGCAAGTCCAGGGAGAGAGGTGGACCTCTGGGTAGCTTGCTGGGGTCAGGGGCCATTAGGTGGAGGGCCAGGTGGCACCCTGGTGCCTATAATGCAAGTCCAGGAAGAGAGGTGGACCTCTGGGTAGCTTTCTGGGGTCAGAGGCCCCTAGGTGGAGGGCCAGGGGGCATCCTGGGGCCTACACTGCAAGTCCAGGGATAGACACGGACCCCTGGGTAGCTTGCTGGGGTCAAGGGCACCTAGACGGAGGGCCAGGGGTAACCCTGGGGCCTATACTGCAAGTCCAGGAAGAGAGGTGGACCCCTGGTTAGTTTGCTGGGCTCATGGGCCCTTACGTGGAGGGCCAGGGGCACCCTGGGGCCTATACTGCAAGTCCAGGGAGAGAGCTGAATCTCTGGGCAGCTTGCTGGGGTCAAAAGCCCCTAGGTGGGGTGCAAGGGGGCACCCAGGGGCCTATACTGCAAGTCCAGGGAGAGAGGTGGACCCCTGGGTAGCTTGCTGGGGTAAGGGGCCCCTAGGAAAAGGGCCAGGGGGCACCCTGGGGCCTATACTGCAAGACCAGGGAGAGAGGTGGACCCCTTGGTAGCTTGCTGGGGTCAGGGGCCCTTTGGTGGAGGGCCAGGTGCACCCTGGGGCCTTTAATGGAAGTCCAGGGAGGGAAGTGGACCCTGGGTAGCTTGCTGGGGTCAGATTTCCCTAGGTGGAAGGCCAGTGTGCACCCTGGGGCCTATACTGCAAGTCCAGGGAGAGAGGTGGACCCCTGGGTAGCTTGCTGGTGTCAGGGGCACCTAGATGGAGGGCCAGGGGCACCCTGGGGCCTATACTGCAAGTCCAGGGAGAGAGCTGGTCCTCTGGGTAGCTTGCTGGGGTGGGGGGCCCTTAGGTGGAGAGCAAGGGGGCACCCTGGGGCCTACACTGCAAGTCCAGGGAGAGAGGTGGACCCCTGGGTAGCTTGCTGGGGTCAGGATCCCTTAGGTGGAGGGCAAGGGGGCACCCTGGGGCCTACACTGCATGTCCAGGGAGAGAAGTGGACCCCTGGGTAGCTTGCTGGGGTCAGGGGCCCTTAGGTGGAGGGCCAGGGGGCACCCTGGGGCCTATACTGCAAGTCCAGGAAGAGATGTGGACCCCTGGGTAGCTTGCTGGTGTCAGGGGCCTTTAGGTGGAGGGCAAGGGGGCACCCTGGGGCCTACACTGCAAGTCCAGGGAGAGAGGTGGTCCCCTGGGTAGCTTGCTGGGGTCAGAGGCCCTTAGGTGGAGGGCAAGGGGGCACCCTGGGGCCTACACTGCAAGTCCAGGGAGAGAGGTGGACCCCTGGGTAGCTTGCTGGGGTCAGAGGCCCCTAGGTGGAGGGCCAGGGGGCACCCTGGGGCCTATACTGCAAGATCAGGGAGAGAGGTGGACCCCTTGGTATTTTGCTGGGGTCAGAGACCCCTAGGTGGAGGGCAAGGGGGCACTCTGGGGCCTCCACTGCAAGTCCAGGGAGAGAGGTGGACCCCTGGGTAGCTTGCTGGGGTCAGAGGCCCCCAGGTGGAGGGCCAGGGGGCACCCTTGGGCCTACACTGCAAGTCCAGGGAGAGAGGTGGACCCCTGGGTAGCTTGCTGGGGTCAGAGACCCCTAGTTGGATGGCCAGTGGGCACCCTGGGGCCTTTTATGGAAGTCCAGGGAGGGAAGTGGATCCTGAGTAGCCTGCTGGGGTCAGATTCCCTTAGATGGAAGGCCAGGGCGCACCCTGGGGCCTATACTGCAAGTCCAGGGAGAGAGGTGGACCCCTGGGTAGCTTGCTGGGGTCAGGGGCCCTTAGGTGGAGGGCCAGGTGCACCCTGGGGCCTATACTGCAAGTCCAGGAAGAGATGTGGACCCCTGGGTAGCTTGCTGGGGTCATAGGCCCCTAAGTGGAGTGCCAGGGGCACCCTGGGGCCTATACTGCAAGTCCAGGGAGGGAGGTGGACCCCTGGGTAGCTTGCTCGGGTCAGGATCCCTTAGGTGGTGGGCAAGGGGGCACCCTGGGGCCTACACTGCATGTCCAGGGAGAGAGGTGGACCCCTGGGTAACTTGCTGGGGTCAGGGGCCCTTAGGCGGAGGGCCAGGGGGCACCCTGGGGCCTATACTGCAAGTCCAGGAAGAGATGTGAACCCCTGGGTAGCTTGCTGGGGTCAGGGGCCCTTAGGTGGAGGGCAAGGGGGCACCCTGGGGCCTACACTGCAAGTCCAGGGAGAGAGGTGGACCCCTGGGTAGCTTGCTGGGGTCAGAGGCCCTTAGGTGGAGGGCCAGGGGGCACCCTGGGGCCTACACTGCAAGTCCAGGGAGAGAGGTGGACCCCTGGGTAGCTTGCTGGGGTCAGAGGCCCCCAGGTGGAGGGCCAGGGGGCACCCTTGGGCCTACACTGCAAGTCCAGGGAGAGAGGTGGACCCCTGGGTAGCTTGCTGGGGTCAGAGGCCCCTAGGTGAAGGGCCAGGAGGCACAATATGGCCTATACTGCTGGTCCAGGGAGAGAGGTGGACCCCTGGGTAGCTTGCTGGATTCAGAAGCCCCTAGGTGGAGGGCCAGGGGGCACCCTGGGGCCTATACTGCAAGATCAGGGAGAGACGTGGACCCCTGGGTAGCTTGCTGGGGTCAGAGTCCCTTAGGTGGAGGGCAAGGGGGCACTCTGGGGCCTCCACTGCAAGTCCAGGGAGAGAGGTGGACCCCTGGGTAGCTTGCTGGGGTCAGAGGCCCCCAGGTGGAGGGCCGGGGGGCACTCTTGGGCCTACACTGCAAGTCCAGGGAGAGAGGTGGACCCCTGGGTAGCTTGCTGGGGTCAGAGACCCCTAGTTGGAGGGCAAGGGGGCACCCTGGGGCCTTTAATGGAAGTCCAGGGAGGGAAGTGGACCCTGGGTAGCCTGCTGGGGTCAGATTCCCTTAGGTGGAAGGCCAGGGGGCACCCTGGGGCCTTTACTGCAAGTCCAGGGAGAGAGGTGGACCCCTGGGTAGCTTGTTGGGGTCAGGGGCCCTTAGGTGGAGGGCCAGGGGCACCCTGGGGCCTATACTGCAAGTCCAGGAAGAGATTTGGACCCCTGGGTAGCTTGCTGGGGTCATAGGCCCCTAAGTGGAGTGTCAGGGGCACCCTGGGGCCTATACTGCAAGTCCAGGGAGAGAGGTGGACCCCTGGGTAGCTTGCTGGGCTCAGGGGCCCTTAGGTGGAGGGCCAGGGGGCACCCTGGGGCCTACACTGCAAGTCCAGGGAGAGAGGTGGACCCCTGGGTAGCTTGCTGGGGTCAGAGGCCACTAGGTGGAGGGCCAGGGGGCATCCTGGGGCCTACACTGCAAGTCCAGGGATAGACACAGACCCCTGGGTAGCTTGCTGGGGTCAGGGGCACCTAGATGGAGGGCCAGGGGTAACCCTGGGGCCTATACTGCAAGTCCAGGGAGAGAGGTGGACCCCTGGTTAGTTTGCTGGGCTCATGGGCCCTTACGTGTAGGGCCAGGGGCACCCTGGGGCCTATACTGCCAGTCCAGGTAGAGAGCTGGTTCTCTGGGTAGCTTGCTGGGGTCAAAAGCCCCTAGGTGGGGTGCAAGGGGGCACCCTGGGGCCTATACTGCAAGTCCAGGGAGAGAGGTGGACCCCTGGGTAGCTTGCTGGGGTCATAGGCCCCTAAATGGAGTGCCCGGGGCACACTGGGGCCTATACTGCAAGTCCAGGGAGAGAGGTGGACCCCTGGGTAGCTTGCTGGGGTCAGAGAACCCTAGGTGGAGGGCCAGGGGTAACCCTGGGGCCTATACTGCAAGTCCAGGGAGAGAGGTGGACCCCTGGTTAGATTGCTGGGCTCATGGGCCCTTAGGTGGAGGGCCAGGGGCACCCTGGGGCCTATACTGCAAGTCCAGGGAGAGAGCTGGTCCTCTGGGTAGCTTGCTGGGGTGGGGGGCCCTTAGGTGGAGGGCAAGGGGGCACCCTGGGGCCTACACTGCAAGTCCAGGAAGAGAGGTGGACCCCTGGGTAGCTTGCTTGGGTCAGGACCCCTTAGGTGGAGGGCAAGGGGGCACCCCGGGGCCTACACAGCATGTCCAGGGAGAGAGGTGGACCCCTGGGTAGCTTGCTGGGGTCAGGGGCCCTTAGGTGGAGGACCAGGGGGCACCCTGGGGCCTATACTGCAAGTCCAGGAAGAGATGTGGACCCCTGGGTAGCTTGCTGGGGTCAGGGGCCCTTAGGTGGAGGGCAAGGGGGCACCCTGGGGCCTACACTGCAAGTCCAGGGAGAGAGGTGGACCTCTGGGTAGCTTTCTGGGGTTAGAGGCCCGTAGGTGGAGGGCCAGGAGGCACAATATGGCCTATACTGCTGGTCCAGGGAGAGAGGTGGACCCCTGGGTAGCTTGGTGGGTTCAGAAGCCCCTAGGTGGAGGGCCAGGGGGCACCCTGGGGCCTACACTGCAAGTCCAGGGAGAGAGGTGGACCCCTGGGTAGCTTGCTGGGGTCATAGGCCCCTAAATGGAGTGCCCGGGGCACACTGGGGCCTATACTGCAAGTCCAGGGAGAGAGGTGGACCCCTGGGTAGCTTGCTGGGGTCAGAGAACCCTAGGTGGAGGGCCAGGGGTAACCCTGGGGCCTATACTGCAAGTCCAGGGAGAGAGGTGGACCCCTGGTTAGATTGCTGGGCTCATGGGCCCTTAGGTGGAGGGCCAGGGGCACCCTGGGGCCTATACTGCAAGTCCAGGGAGAGAGCTGGTCCTCTGGGTAGCTTGCTGGGGTGGGGGGCCCTTAGGTGGAGGGCAAGGGGGCACCCTGGGGCCTACACTGCAAGTCCAGGGAGAGAGGTGGACCCCTGGGTAGCTTGCTTGGGTCAGGACCCCTTAGGTGGAGGGCAAGGGGGCACCCTGGGGCCTACACTGCATGTCCAGGGAGAGAGGTGGACCCCTGGGTAGCTTGCTGGGGTCAGGGGCCCTTAGGTGGAGGACCAGGGGGCACCCTGGGGCCTATACTGCAAGTCCAGGAAGAGATGTGGACCCCTGGGTAGCTTGCTGGGGTCAGGGGCCCTTAGGTGGAGGGCAAGGGGGCACCCTGGGGCCTACACTGCAAGTCCAGGGAGAGAGGTGGACCTCTGGGTAGCTTTCTGGGGTTAGAGGCCCGTAGGTGGAGGGCCAGGAGGCACAATATGGCCTATACTGCTGGTCCAGGGAGAGAGGTGGACCCCTGGGTAGCTTGGTGGGTTCAGAAGCCCCTAGGTGGAGGGCCAGGGGGCACCCTGGGGCCTATATTGCAAGATCAGGGAGAGAGGTGGACCCCTGGGTAGCTTGCTGGAGTCAGAGAACCCTAGGTGGAGGGCAAGGGGGCATTCTGGGGCCTCCACTGCAAGTCCAGGGAGAGAGGTGGACCCCTGGGTAGCTTGCTGGGGTCAGAGGCCCCCAGGTGGAGGGCCAGGGGGCACCCTTGGGCCTACACTGCAAGTCCAGGGAGAGAGGTGGACCCCTGGGTAGCTTGCTGGGGTCAGAGACCCCTAGTTGGAGGGCAAGGGGGCACCCTGGGGCCTTTAATGGAAGTCCAGGGAGGGAAGTGGACCCTGGGTAGCCTGCTGGGGTCAGATTCCCTTAGGTGGAAGGCCAGGGTGCACCCTGGGGCCTATACTGCAAGTCCAGGGAGAGAGGTGGACCCCTGGGTAGCTTGCTGGGGTCAGGGGCCCTTAGGTGGAGGGCCAGGGGCACCCTGGGGCCTATACTGCAAGTCCAGGAAGAGATGTGGACCCCTGGGTAGCTTGCTGGGGTCATAGGCCCCTAAGTGGAGTGCCAGGGGCACCCTGGGGCCTATACTGCAAGTCCAAGGAGAGAGGTGGACCCCTGGGTAGCTTGCTGGGGTCAGGGGCCCTTAGGTGGAGGGCCAGGGGGCACCCTGGGGCCTACACTGCAAGTCCAGGGAGAGAGTTGGACCCCTGGGTAGCTTGCTGGGGTCAGAGGCCCCTAGGTGGAGGGCCAGGAGGCACAATGGGGCCTATACTGCTGGTCCAGGGAGAGAAGTGGACCCCTCCGTAGCTTGCTGGGTTCAGAAGCCCCTAGGTGGAGGGCCAGGGGGCACCCTGGGGCCTATACTGCAAGATCAGGGAGAGAGGTGGTCCCCTGGGTTGCTTGCTGGGGTCAGCGACCCCTAGGTGGAGGGCAAGGGGGCACCCTGGGGCCTCCACTGCAAGTCCAAGGAGAGAGGTGGACCCCTGGGTAGCTTGCTGGGATTAGGGGCCCTTAGGTGGAGGGCCAGGTGGCACCCTGGGGCCTATAATGCAAGTCCAGGAAGAGAGGTGGACCCCTGGGTACCTTGCTGGGGTCAGAGGCCCCTAGGTGGAGGGCCAGGGGGCATCCTGGGGCCTATACTGCAAGTCCAGGGATAGACACGGACCCCTGGGTAGCTTGCTGGGGTCAGGGGCACCTAGATGGAGGGCCAGGGGTAACCCTGGGGCCTATACTGCAAGTCCAGGGAGAGAGGTGGACCCCTGGTTAGTTTGCTGGGCTCATGGGCCCTTACGTGGAGGGCCAGGGGCACCCTGGGGCCTATACTGCAAGTCCAGGGAGAGAGGTGGACCCCTGGGTAGCTTGCTGGGGTAAGGTGGCCCTAGGAGGAGGGCCAGGGGGCACCCTGGGGCCTATACTGCAAGACCAGGGAGAGAGGTGGACCACTGGGTAGCTTGCTGTGGTCAGAGACCCTTAGGTGGAGGGCAAGGGGGCACCCTGGGGCCTACACTTCAAGTCCAGGGAGAGAGGTGGACCCCTTGGTACCTTGCTGGGGTCAGTGGCCCCCAGGTGGAGGGCCAGGGGGCTCCCTTGGGCCTACACTGCAAGTCCAGGGAGAGAGGTGGACCCCTGGGTAGCTAGCTGGGGTCATAGGCCCCTAAATGGAGTGCCAGGGGCACACTGGGGCCTATACTGCAAGTCCAGGGAGAGAGTTGGACCCCTGGGTAGCTTGCTGGGGTCAGGGGCCCTTAGTTGGAGGGCCAGGTGGCACCCTGGGGCCTATACTGCAAGTCCAGGAAGAGAGGTGGACCCCTGGGTAGCTTGCTGGGTTCAGAGGCCCCTAGGTGGAAGACCAGGGGGCATCCTGGGGCCTACACTGCATGTCCAGGGAGAGAGGTAGACCCCTGGGTAGCTTGCTGGGGTCTGAGGCTCCTAGGTGGAGGGCTAGGAGGCACAATGGGGCCTATGCTGCTAGTCCAGGGAGAGAGGTGCACCCCTGGGTAGCTTGCTGGGGTCAGGGGCCCTTAGGTGGAGGGCCAGGGGCACCCTGGGGCATATACTGCATGTCCAGGAAGAGATGTGGACCCCTGGGTAGCTTGCTGGGGTCATAGGCCAATAAGTAGAGTGCCAAGGGCACCCTGGGGTCTATACTGCAAGTCCAGGGAGAGAGGTGGACCCCTGGGTAGCTTGCTGGGGTCAGGGGCACTAAGGTGGAGGGCCAGGGGGCACCCTGGGGCCTACACTGCAAGTCCAGGGAGAGAGGTGGACCCCTGGGTAGCTTGCTGGGGTCAGAGGCCCTAGGTGGAGGGCCAGGAGGCACAATGGGGCCTATGCTGCTGGTCCAGGGAGAGAGGTGGACCTCTGGGTAGCTTGCTGGGGTCAGGGGCCCTTAGGTATAGGGCCAGGGGGCACCCTGGGAGCTACACTGCAAGTCCAGGGAGAGAGGTGGACCCCTGGGTAGCTTGCTGGGGTCAGAGGCCCCCAGGTGGAGGGCCAGGGGGCACCCTTGGGCCTACACTGCAAGTCCAGGGAGAGAGGTGGACCCCTGGGTAGCTTGCTGGGGTCAGAGACCCCTAGTTGGAGGGCCAGGGGGCACCCTGGGGCCTTTAATGGAAGTCCAGGGAGGGAAGTGGACCCATGGGTAGCCTGCTGGGGTCAGATTCCCTTAGGTGGAAGGCCAGGTCGCACCCTGGGGCCTTAACTGCAAGTCCAGGGAGAGAGGTGGACCCCTGGGTAGCTTGCTGGGGTCAGGGGCCCTTAGGTGGAGGGCCAGGTGCACCCTGGACCTATACTGCAAGTCCAGGAAGAGATGTGGACCCCTGGGTAGCTTGCTGGGGTCATAGGCCCCTAAGTGGAGTGCCAGGGGCACCCTGGGGCCTATACTGCAAGTCCAAGGAGAGAGGTGGACCCCTGGGTAGCTTGCTGGGGTCAGGGGCCCTTAGGTGGAGGGCCAGGGGGCACCCTGGGGCCTACACTGCAAGTCCAGGGAGAGAGGTGGACCCCAGGGTAGCTTGCTGGGGTCAGAGGCCCCTAGGTGGAGGGCCAGGAGGCACAATGGGGCCTATACTGCTGGTCCAGGGAGAGAGGTGGACCCCTGGGTAGCTTGCTGGGGTCAGGGGCCCTTGGGTGGAGGGCCAGGGGGCACCCTGGGGCCTACACTGCAAGTCCAGGGAGAGAGGTGGACCCCTGGGTAGCTTGCTGGGGTCAGAGGCCCCCAGGTGGAGGGCCAGGGGGCACCCTTGGGCCTACACTGCAAGTCCAGGGAGAGAGGTGGACCCCTGGTTAGCTTGCTGGGGTCAGAGGCCCCTAGGTGGAGGGCCAGGAGGCACAATGGGGCCTATACTGCTGGTCCAGGGAGAGAGGTGGACCTCTGGGTAGCTTGCTGGGGTCAGGGGCCCTTAGGTATAGGGCCAGGGGGCACCCTGGGAGCTACACTGCAAGTCCAGGGAGAGAGGTGGACCCCTGGGTAGCTTGCTGGGGTCAGAGGCCCCCAGGTGGAGAGCCAGGGGGCACCCTTGGGCCTACACTGCAAGTCCAGGGAGAGAGGTGGACCCCTGGGTAGCTTGCTGGGGTCAGAGACCCCTAGTTGGAGGGCCAGGGGGCACCCTGGGGCCTTTAATGGAAGTCCAGGGAGGGAAGTGGACCCATGGGTAGCCTGCTGGGGTCAGATTCCCTTAGGTGGAAGGCCAGGTCGCACCCTGGGGCCTATACTGCAAGTCCAGGGAGAGAGGTGGACCCCTGGGTAGCTTGCTGGGGTCAGGGGCCCTTAGGTGGAGGGCCAGGTGCACCCTGGACCTATACTGCAAGTCCAGGAAGAGATGTGGACCCCTGGGTAGCTTGCTGGGGTCATAGGCCCCTAAGTGGAGTGCCAGGGGCACCCTGGGGCCTATACTGCAAGTCCAAGAAGAGAGGTGGACCCCTGGGTAGCTTGCTGGGGTCAGGGGCCCTTAGGTGGAGGGCCAGGGGGCACCCTGGGGCCTACACTGCAAGTCCAGGGAGAGAGGTGGACCCCTGAGTAGCTTGCTGGGGTCAGAGGCCCCTAGGTGGAGGGCCAGGAGGCACAATGGGGCCTATACTGCTGGTCCAGGGAGAGAGGTGGACCCCTGGGTAGCTTGCTGGGGTCAGGGGCCCTTAGGTGGAGGGCCAGGTGGCACCCTGGTGCCTATAATGCAAGTCCAGGAAGAGATGTGGACCCCTGGGTAGCTTGCTGGGGTCAGAGGCCCCTAGGTGGAGGGCCAGGGGGCATCCTGGGGCCTACACTGCAAGTCCAGGGATAGACACGGACCCCTGGGTAGCTTGCTGGGGTCAGGGGCACCTAGATGGAGGGCCAGGGGTAACCCTGGGGCCTATACTGCAAGTCCAGGGAGAGAGGTGGACCCCTGGTTAGTTTGCTGGGCTCATGGGCCCTTACGTGGAGGGCCAGGGGCACCCTGGGGCCTATACTGCAAGTCCAGGGAGAGAGCTGAATCTCTGGGCAGCTTGCTGGGGTCAAAAGCCCCTAGTTGGATGGCCAGTGGGCACCCTGGGGCCTTTTATGGAAGTCCAGGGAGGGAAGTGGATCCTGAGTAGCCTGCTGGGGTCAGATTCCCTTAGATGGAAGGCCAGGGCGCACCCTGGGGCCTATACTGCAAGTCCAGGGAGAGAGGTGGACCCCTGGGTAGCTTGCTGGGGTCAGGGGCCCTTAGGTGGAGGGCCAGGTGCACCCTGGGGCCTATACTGCAAGTCCAGGAAGAGATGTGGACCCCTGGGTAGCTTGCTGGGGTCATAGGCCCCTAAGTGGAGTGCCAGGGGCACCCTGGGGCCTATACTGCAAGTCCAGGGAGGGAGGTGGACCCCTGGGTAGCTTGCTCGGGTCAGGATCCCTTAGGTGGTGGGCAAGGGGGCACCCTGGGGCCTACACTGCATGTCCAGGGAGAGAGGTGGACCCCTGGGTAACTTGCTGGGGTCAGGGGCCCTTAGGCGGAGGGCCAGGGGGCACCCTGGGGCCTATACTGCAAGTCCAGGAAGAGATGTGAACCCCTGGGTAGCTTGCTGGGGTCAGGGGCCCTTAGGTGGAGGGCAAGGGGGCACCCTGGGGCCTACACTGCAAGTCCAGGGAGAGAGGTGGACCCCTGGGTAGCTTGCTGGGGTCAGAGGCCCTTAGGTGGAGGGCCAGGGGGCACCCTGGGGCCTACACTGCAAGTCCAGGGAGAGAGGTGGACCCCTGGGTAGCTTGCTGGGGTCAGAGGCCCCCAGGTGGAGGGCCAGGGGGCACCCTTGGGCCTACACTGCAAGTCCAGGGAGAGAGGTGGACCCCTGGGTAGCTTGCTGGGGTCAGAGGCCCCTAGGTGAAGGGCCAGGAGGCACAATATGGCCTATACTGCTGGTCCAGGGAGAGAGGTGGACCCCTGGGTAGCTTGCTGGATTCAGAAGCCCCTAGGTGGAGGGCCAGGGGGCACCCTGGGGCCTATACTGCAAGATCAGGGAGAGACGTGGACCCCTGGGTAGCTTGCTGGGGTCAGAGTCCCTTAGGTGGAGGGCAAGGGGGCACTCTGGGGCCTCCACTGCAAGTCCAGGGAGAGAGGTGGACCCCTGGGTAGCTTGCTGGGGTCAGAGGCCCCCAGGTGGAGGGCCGGGGGGCACTCTTGGGCCTACACTGCAAGTCCAGGGAGAGAGGTGGACCCCTGGGTAGCTTGCTGGGGTCAGAGACCCCTAGTTGGAGGGCAAGGGGGCACCCTGGGGCCTTTAATGGAAGTCCAGGGAGGGAAGTGGACCCTGGGTAGCCTGCTGGGGTCAGATTCCCTTAGGTGGAAGGCCAGGGGGCACCCTGGGGCCTTTACTGCAAGTCCAGGGAGAGAGGTGGACCCCTGGGTAGCTTGTTGGGGTCAGGGGCCCTTAGGTGGAGGGCCAGGGGCACCCTGGGGCCTATACTGCAAGTCCAGGAAGAGATTTGGACCCCTGGGTAGCTTGCTGGGGTCATAGGCCCCTAAGTGGAGTGTCAGGGGCACCCTGGGGCCTATACTGCAAGTCCAGGGAGAGAGGTGGACCCCTGGGTAGCTTGCTGGGCTCAGGGGCCCTTAGGTGGAGGGCCAGGGGGCACCCTGGGGCCTACACTGCAAGTCCAGGGAGAGAGGTGGACCCCTGGGTAGCTTGCTGGGGTCAGAGGCCACTAGGTGGAGGGCCAGGGGGCATCCTGGGGCCTACACTGCAAGTCCAGGGATAGACACAGACCCCTGGGTAGCTTGCTGGGGTCAGGGGCACCTAGATGGAGGGCCAGGGGTAACCCTGGGGCCTATACTGCAAGTCCAGGGAGAGAGGTGGACCCCTGGTTAGTTTGCTGGGCTCATGGGCCCTTACGTGTAGGGCCAGGGGCACCCTGGGGCCTATACTGCCAGTCCAGGTAGAGAGCTGGTTCTCTGGGTAGCTTGCTGGGGTCAAAAGCCCCTAGGTGGGGTGCAAGGGGGCACCCTGGGGCCTATACTGCAAGTCCAGGGAGAGAGGTGGACCCCTGGGTAGCTTGCTGGGGTCATAGGCCCCTAAATGGAGTGCCCGGGGCACACTGGGGCCTATACTGCAAGTCCAGGGAGAGAGGTGGACCCCTGGGTAGCTTGCTGGGGTCAGAGAACCCTAGGTGGAGGGCCAGGGGTAACCCTGGGGCCTATACTGCAAGTCCAGGGAGAGAGGTGGACCCCTGGTTAGATTGCTGGGCTCATGGGCCCTTAGGTGGAGGGCCAGGGGCACCCTGGGGCCTATACTGCAAGTCCAGGGAGAGAGCTGGTCCTCTGGGTAGCTTGCTGGGGTGGGGGGCCCTTAGGTGGAGGGCAAGGGGGCACCCTGGGGCCTACACTGCAAGTCCAGGAAGAGAGGTGGACCCCTGGGTAGCTTGCTTGGGTCAGGACCCCTTAGGTGGAGGGCAAGGGGGCACCCCGGGGCCTACACAGCATGTCCAGGGAGAGAGGTGGACCCCTGGGTAGCTTGCTGGGGTCAGGGGCCCTTAGGTGGAGGACCAGGGGGCACCCTGGGGCCTATACTGCAAGTCCAGGAAGAGATGTGGACCCCTGGGTAGCTTGCTGGGGTCAGGGGCCCTTAGGTGGAGGGCAAGGGGGCACCCTGGGGCCTACACTGCAAGTCCAGGGAGAGAGGTGGACCTCTGGGTAGCTTTCTGGGGTTAGAGGCCCGTAGGTGGAGGGCCAGGAGGCACAATATGGCCTATACTGCTGGTCCAGGGAGAGAGGTGGACCCCTGGGTAGCTTGGTGGGTTCAGAAGCCCCTAGGTGGAGGGCCAGGGGGCACCCTGGGGCCTACACTGCAAGTCCAGGGAGAGAGGTGGACCCCTGGGTAGCTTGCTGGGGTCATAGGCCCCTAAATGGAGTGCCCGGGGCACACTGGGGCCTATACTGCAAGTCCAGGGAGAGAGGTGGACCCCTGGGTAGCTTGCTGGGGTCAGAGAACCCTAGGTGGAGGGCCAGGGGTAACCCTGGGGCCTATACTGCAAGTCCAGGGAGAGAGGTGGACCCCTGGTTAGATTGCTGGGCTCATGGGCCCTTAGGTGGAGGGCCAGGGGCACCCTGGGGCCTATACTGCAAGTCCAGGGAGAGAGCTGGTCCTCTGGGTAGCTTGCTGGGGTGGGGGGCCCTTAGGTGGAGGGCAAGGGGGCACCCTGGGGCCTACACTGCAAGTCCAGGGAGAGAGGTGGACCCCTGGGTAGCTTGCTTGGGTCAGGACCCCTTAGGTGGAGGGCAAGGGGGCACCCTGGGGCCTACACTGCATGTCCAGGGAGAGAGGTGGACCCCTGGGTAGCTTGCTGGGGTCAGGGGCCCTTAGGTGGAGGACCAGGGGGCACCCTGGGGCCTATACTGCAAGTCCAGGAAGAGATGTGGACCCCTGGGTAGCTTGCTGGGGTCAGGGGCCCTTAGGTGGAGGGCAAGGGGGCACCCTGGGGCCTACACTGCAAGTCCAGGGAGAGAGGTGGACCTCTGGGTAGCTTTCTGGGGTTAGAGGCCCGTAGGTGGAGGGCCAGGAGGCACAATATGGCCTATACTGCTGGTCCAGGGAGAGAGGTGGACCCCTGGGTAGCTTGGTGGGTTCAGAAGCCCCTAGGTGGAGGGCCAGGGGGCACCCTGGGGCCTATATTGCAAGATCAGGGAGAGAGGTGGACCCCTGGGTAGCTTGCTGGAGTCAGAGAACCCTAGGTGGAGGGCAAGGGGGCATTCTGGGGCCTCCACTGCAAGTCCAGGGAGAGAGGTGGACCCCTGGGTAGCTTGCTGGGGTCAGAGGCCCCCAGGTGGAGGGCCAGGGGGCACCCTTGGGCCTACACTGCAAGTCCAGGGAGAGAGGTGGACCCCTGGGTAGCTTGCTGGGGTCAGAGACCCCTAGTTGGAGGGCAAGGGGGCACCCTGGGGCCTTTAATGGAAGTCCAGGGAGGGAAGTGGACCCTGGGTAGCCTGCTGGGGTCAGATTCCCTTAGGTGGAAGGCCAGGGTGCACCCTGGGGCCTATACTGCAAGTCCAGGGAGAGAGGTGGACCCCTGGGTAGCTTGCTGGGGTCAGGGGCCCTTAGGTGGAGGGCCAGGGGCACCCTGGGGCCTATACTGCAAGTCCAGGAAGAGATGTGGACCCCTGGGTAGCTTGCTGGGGTCATAGGCCCCTAAGTGGAGTGCCAGGGGCACCCTGGGGCCTATACTGCAAGTCCAAGGAGAGAGGTGGACCCCTGGGTAGCTTGCTGGGGTCAGGGGCCCTTAGGTGGAGGGCCAGGGGGCACCCTGGGGCCTACACTGCAAGTCCAGGGAGAGAGTTGGACCCCTGGGTAGCTTGCTGGGGTCAGAGGCCCCTAGGTGGAGGGCCAGGAGGCACAATGGGGCCTATACTGCTGGTCCAGGGAGAGAAGTGGACCCCTCCGTAGCTTGCTGGGTTCAGAAGCCCCTAGGTGGAGGGCCAGGGGGCACCCTGGGGCCTATACTGCAAGATCAGGGAGAGAGGTGGTCCCCTGGGTTGCTTGCTGGGGTCAGCGACCCCTAGGTGGAGGGCAAGGGGGCACCCTGGGGCCTCCACTGCAAGTCCAAGGAGAGAGGTGGACCCCTGGGTAGCTTGCTGGGATTAGGGGCCCTTAGGTGGAGGGCCAGGTGGCACCCTGGGGCCTATAATGCAAGTCCAGGAAGAGAGGTGGACCCCTGGGTACCTTGCTGGGGTCAGAGGCCCCTAGGTGGAGGGCCAGGGGGCATCCTGGGGCCTACACTGCAAGTCCAGGGATAGACACGGACCCCTGGGTAGCTTGCTGGGGTCAGGGGCACCTAGATGGAGGGCCAGGGGTAACCCTGGGGCCTATACTGCAAGTCCAGGGAGAGAGGTGGACCCCTGGTTAGTTTGCTGGGCTCATGGGCCCTTACGTGGAGGGCCAGGGGCACCCTGGGGCCTATACTGCAAGTCCAGGGAGAGAGGTGGACCCCTGGGTAGCTTGCTGGGGTAAGGTGGCCCTAGGAGGAGGGCCAGGGGGCACCCTGGGGCCTATACTGCAAGACCAGGGAGAGAGGTGGACCACTGGGTAGCTTGCTGTGGTCAGAGACCCTTAGGTGGAGGGCAAGGGGGCACCCTGGGGCCTACACTTCAAGTCCAGGGAGAGAGGTGGACCCCTTGGTACCTTGCTGGGGTCAGTGGCCCCCAGGTGGAGGGCCAGGGGGCTCCCTTGGGCCTACACTGCAAGTCCAGGGAGAGAGGTGGACCCCTGGGTAGCTAGCTGGGGTCATAGGCCCCTAAATGGAGTGCCAGGGGCACACTGGGGCCTATACTGCAAGTCCAGGGAGAGAGTTGGACCCCTGGGTAGCTTGCTGGGGTCAGGGGCCCTTAGTTGGAGGGCCAGGTGGCACCCTGGGGCCTATACTGCAAGTCCAGGAAGAGAGGTGGACCCCTGGGTAGCTTGCTGGGTTCAGAGGCCCCTAGGTGGAAGACCAGGGGGCATCCTGGGGCCTACACTGCATGTCCAGGGAGAGAGGTAGACCCCTGGGTAGCTTGCTGGGGTCTGAGGCTCCTAGGTGGAGGGCTAGGAGGCACAATGGGGCCTATGCTGCTAGTCCAGGGAGAGAGGTGCACCCCTGGGTAGCTTGCTGGGGTCAGGGGCCCTTAGGTGGAGGGCCAGGGGCACCCTGGGGCATATACTGCATGTCCAGGAAGAGATGTGGACCCCTGGGTAGCTTGCTGGGGTCATAGGCCCCTAAGTAGAGTGCCAAGGGCACCCTGGGGTCTATACTGCAAGTCCAGGGAGAGAGGTGGACCCCTGGGTAGCTTGCTGGGGTCAGGGGCACTAAGGTGGAGGGCCAGGGGGCACCCTGGGGCCTACACTGCAAGTCCAGGGAGAGAGGTGGACCCCTGGGTAGCTTGCTGGGGTCAGAGGCCCTAGGTGGAGGGCCAGGAGGCACAATGGGGCCTATGCTGCTGGTCCAGGGAGAGAGGTGGACCTCTGGGTAGCTTGCTGGGGTCAGGGGCCCTTAGGTATAGGGCCAGGGGGCACCCTGGGAGCTACACTGCAAGTCCAGGGAGAGAGGTGGACCCCTGGGTAGCTTGCTGGGGTCAGAGGCCCCCAGGTGGAGGGCCAGGGGGCACCCTTGGGCCTACACTGCAAGTCCAGGGAGAGAGGTGGACCCCTGGGTAGCTTGCTGGGGTCAGAGACCCCTAGTTGGAGGGCCAGGGGGCACCCTGGGGCCTTTAATGGAAGTCCAGGGAGGGAAGTGGACCCATGGGTAGCCTGCTGGGGTCAGATTCCCTTAGGTGGAAGGCCAGGTCGCACCCTGGGGCCTTAACTGCAAGTCCAGGGAGAGAGGTGGACCCCTGGGTAGCTTGCTGGGGTCAGGGGCCCTTAGGTGGAGGGCCAGGTGCACCCTGGACCTATACTGCAAGTCCAGGAAGAGATGTGGACCCCTGGGTAGCTTGCTGGGGTCATAGGCCCCTAAGTGGAGTGCCAGGGGCACCCTGGGGCCTATACTGCAAGTCCAAGGAGAGAGGTGGACCCCTGGGTAGCTTGCTGGGGTCAGGGGCCCTTAGGTGGAGGGCCAGGGGGCACCCTGGGGCCTACACTGCAAGTCCAGGGAGAGAGGTGGACCCCAGGGTAGCTTGCTGGGGTCAGAGGCCCCTAGGTGGAGGGCCAGGAGGCACAATGGGGCCTATACTGCTGGTCCAGGGAGAGAGGTGGACCCCTGGGTAGCTTGCTGGGGTCAGGGGCCCTTGGGTGGAGGGCCAGGGGGCACCCTGGGGCCTACACTGCAAGTCCAGGGAGAGAGGTGGACCCCTGGGTAGCTTGCTGGGGTCAGAGGCCCCCAGGTGGAGGGCCAGGGGGCACCCTTGGGCCTACACTGCAAGTCCAGGGAGAGAGGTGGACCCCTGGTTAGCTTGCTGGGGTCAGAGGCCCCTAGGTGGAGGGCCAGGAGGCACAATGGGGCCTATACTGCTGGTCCAGGGAGAGAGGTGGACCTCTGGGTAGCTTGCTGGGGTCAGGGGCCCTTAGGTATAGGGCCAGGGGGCACCCTGGGAGCTACACTGCAAGTCCAGGGAGAGAGGTGGACCCCTGGGTAGCTTGCTGGGGTCAGAGGCCCCCAGGTGGAGAGCCAGGGGGCACCCTTGGGCCTACACTGCAAGTCCAGGGAGAGAGGTGGACCCCTGGGTAGCTTGCTGGGGTCAGAGACCCCTAGTTGGAGGGCCAGGGGGCACCCTGGGGCCTTTAATGGAAGTCCAGGGAGGGAAGTGGACCCATGGGTAGCCTGCTGGGGTCAGATTCCCTTAGGTGGAAGGCCAGGTCGCACCCTGGGGCCTATACTGCAAGTCCAGGGAGAGAGGTGGACCCCTGGGTAGCTTGCTGGGGTCAGGGGCCCTTAGGTGGAGGGCCAGGTGCACCCTGGACCTATACTGCAAGTCCAGGAAGAGATGTGGACCCCTGGGTAGCTTGCTGGGGTCATAGGCCCCTAAGTGGAGTGCCAGGGGCACCCTGGGGCCTATACTGCAAGTCCAAGAAGAGAGGTGGACCCCTGGGTAGCTTGCTGGGGTCAGGGGCCCTTAGGTGGAGGGCCAGGGGGCACCCTGGGGCCTACACTGCAAGTCCAGGGAGAGAGGTGGACCCCTGAGTAGCTTGCTGGGGTCAGAGGCCCCTAGGTGGAGGGCCAGGAGGCACAATGGGGCCTATACTGCTGGTCCAGGGAGAGAGGTGGACCCCTGGGTAGCTTGCTGGGGTCAGGGGCCCTTGGGTGGAGGGCCAGGGGACACCCTGGGGCCTACACTGCAAGTCCAGGGAGAGAGGTGGACCCCTGGGTAGCTTGCTGGGGTCAGAGGCCCCCAGGTGGAGGGCCAGGGGGCACCCTTGGGCCTACACTGCAAGTCCAGGGAGAGAGGTGGACCCCTGGGTAGCTTGCTGGGGTCAGAGACCCCTAGTTGGAGGGCCAGGGGCACCCTGGGGCCTTTTATGGAAGTCCAGGGAGGGAAGTGGACCCTGGGTAGCCTGCTGGGGTCAGATTCCCTTAGGTGGAAGGCCAGGGCGCACCCTGGGGCCTATACTGCAAGTCCAGGGAGAGAGGTGGACCCCTGGGTAGCTTGCTGGGGTCAGGGGCCCTTAGGTGGAGGGCCAGGTGCACCCTGGGGCCTATACTGCAAGTCCAGGAAGAGATGTGGACCCCTGGGTAGCTTGCTGGGGTCATAGGCCCCTAAGTGGAGTGCCAGGGGCACCCTGGGGCCTATACTGCAAGTCCAGGGAGAGAGGTGGACCCCTGGGTAGCTTGCTGGGGTCAGGGGCCCTTAGGTGGAGGGCCAGGTGGCACCCTGGTGCCTATAATGCAAGTCCAGGAAGAGAGGTGGACCCCTGGGTAGCTTGCTGGGGTCAGAGGCCCCTAGGTGGAGGGCCAGGGGGCATCCTGGGGCCTAAACTGCAAGTCCAGGAATAGACACGGACCCCTGGGTAGCTTGCTGGGGTCAGGGGCACCTAGATGGAGGGCCAGGGGTAACCCTGGGGCCTATACTGCAAGTCCAGGGAGAGAGGTGGACTCCTGGTTAGTTTGCTGGGCTCATGGGCCCTTACGTGGAGGGCCAGGGGCACCCTGGGGCCTATACTGCTAGTCCAGGGAGAGAGGTGGACCCCTGGGTAGCTTGCTGGGGTCAGGGGCCCTTAGGTGGAGGGCAAGGGGGCACCCTGGGGCCTACACTGCAAGTCCAGGGAGAGAGGTGGACCCCTGGGTAGCTTGCTGGGGTCAGAGGCCCCCAGGTGGAGGGCCAGGGGGCACCCTTGGGCCTACACTGCAAGTCCAGGGAGAGAGGTGGACCCCTGGGTAGCTTGCTGGAGTCAGAGACCCCTAGTTGGAGGGCCAGGGGGCACCCTGGGGCCTTTAATGGAAGTCCAGGGAGGGAAGTGGACCCTGGGTAGCCTGCTGGGGTCAGATTCCCTTAGGTGGAAGGCCAGGGCGCACCCTGGGGCCTATACTGCAAGTCCAGGGAGAGAGGTGGACCCCTGGGTAGCTTGCTGGGGTCAGGGGCCCTTAGGTGGAGGGCCAGGTGCACCCTGGGGCCTATACTGCAAGTCCAGGAAGAGATGTGGACCCCTGGGTAGCTTGCTGGGGTCATAGGCCCCTAAGTGGAGTGCCAGGGGCACCCTGGGGCCTATACTGCAAGTCCAGGGAGAGAGGTGGACCCCTTGGTAGATTGCTAGGGTCAGGATCCCTTAGGTGGAGGGCAAGGGGGCACCCTGGGGCCTACACTGCATGTCCAGGGAGAGAGTTGGACCCCTGGGTAGCTTGCTGGGGTCAGGGGCCCTTAGGTGGGGGGCCAGTTGGCACCCTGGGGCCTATACTGCAAGTCCAGGAAGAGATGTGGACCCCTGGGTAGCTTGCTGGGGTCAGGGGCCCTTAGGTGGAGGGCAAGGGGGCACCCTGGGGCCTACACTGCAAGTCCAGGGAGAGAGGTGGACCCCTGGGTAAATTGCTGGGGTCAGAGGCCCCCAGGTGGAGTGCCAAGGGGCACCCTTGGGCCTACACTGCAAGTCCAGGGAGAGAGGTGGACCCCTGGGTAGCTTGCCGGGGTCAGAGACCCCTAGTTGGAGGGCAAGGGGGCAAACTGGGGCCTATACTGCAAGTCCAGGGAGAGAGGTGGACCCCTGGGTAGCTTGCTAGGGTCAGGGGCCCTTAGGTGGAGGGCCAGAGGGCACCCTGGGGCCTATACTGCAAGTCCAGGGAGAGAGGTGGACCCCTGGGTTGCTTGCTAGGGTCAGGGGCCCTTAGGTGGAGGGCCAGAGGGCACCCTGGGGCCTATACTGCAAGTCCAGGGAGAGAGGTGGACCCCTGGGTAGCTTGCTGGGGTCAGGGGCCCTTAGGTGGAGGGCCAGGTGGCACGCTGGTGCCTATAATGCAAGTCCAGGAAGAGAGGTGGACCCCTGGGTAGCTTGCTGGGGTCAGAGGCCCCTAGGTGGAGGGCCAGGGGGCATCCTGGGGCCTACACTGCAAGTCCAGGGATAGACACGGACCCCTGGGTAGCTTGCTGGGGTCAGGGGCACCTAGATGGAGGGCCAGGGGTAACCCTGGGGCCTATACTGCAAGTCCAGGGAGAGAGGTGGACCCCTGGTTAGTTTGCTGGGCTCATGGGCCCTTACGTGGAGGGCCAGGGGCACCCTGGGGCCTATACTGCAACTCCAGGGAGAGAGCTGGTTCTCTGGGTACCTTGCTGGGGTCAAAAGCCCCTAGGTGGGGTGCAAGGGGGCACCCTGGGGCCTATACTGCTAGTCCAGGGAGAGAGGTGGACCCCTGGGTAGCTTGCTGGGGTAAGGGGCCCCTAGGAGGAGGGCCAGGGGGCACCCTGGGGCCTATACTGCAAGACCAGGGAGAGAGGTGGACCCATTGGTAGCTTGCTGGGGTCAGGGGCCCTTAGGTGGAGGGCCAGGTGCACCCTGGGGCCTATACTGCAAGTCCAGGAAGAGATGTGGACCCCTGGGTAGCTTGCTGGGGTCATAGGCCCCTAAGTGGAGTGCCAGGGGCACCCTGGGGCCTATACTGCAAGTCCAGGGAGAGAGGTGGACCCCTGGGTAGCTTGCTGGGGTCAGGATCCCTTAGGTGGAGGGCAAGGGGGCACCCTGGGGCCTACACTGCATGTCCAGGGAGAGAGGTGGACTCCTGGGTAGCTTGCTGGGGTCAGGGGCCCTTAGGTGGAGGGCCAGGTGGCAACCTGGGGCCTATACTGCAAGTCCATGAAGAGATGTGGACCCCTGGGTAGCTTGCTGGGGTCAGGGGCCCTTAGGTGGAGGGCAAGGGGGCACCCTGGGGCCTACACTGCAAGTCCAGGGAGAGAGGTGGACCCCTGGGTAAATTGCTGGGGTCAGAGGCCCCCAGGTGGAGTGCCAAGGGGCACCCTTGGGCCTACACTGCAAGTCCAGGGAGAGAGGTGGACCCCTGGGTAGCTTGCCGGGATCAGAGACCCCTAGTTGGAGGGCAAGGGGGCACCCTGGGGCCTTTAATGGAAGTCCAGGGAAGGAAGTGGACCCCTGGGTAGCAGGCTAGGGTCAGATTCCCCTAGGTGGAAGGCCATGGCGCACCCTGGGGCCTACACTGCAAGTCCAGGGAGAGAGGTGGACCCCTGGGTAGCTTGCTAGGGTCAGGGGCCCTTAGGTGGAAGGCCAGAGGGCACCCTTGGGCCTATACTGCAAGTCCAGGAAGAGATGTGGACCCCTGGGTAGCTTGCTGGGGTCATAGGCCCCTAAGTGGATTGCCAGGGGCACCCTGGGGCCTATACTGCAAGTTCAGGGAGAGAGGTGGACCCCTGGGTAGCTTGCTGGGGTCAGAGGCCCCTAGGTGGAGGGCCAGGGGGCATCCTGGGGCCTACACTGCAAGTCCAGGGATAGACACGGACCCCTGGGTAGCTTGCTGGGGTCAGGGGCACCTAGATGGAGGGCCAGGGGTAACTCTGGGGCCTATACTGCAAGTCCAGGGAGAGAGGTGGACCCCTGGTTAGTTTGCTGGGCTCATGGGCCCTTACTTGGAGGGCCAGGGGCACCCTGGGGCCTATACTGCAAGTCCAGGGAGAGAGCTGATTCTCTGGGTAGCTTGCTGGGGTCAAAAGCCCCTAGGTGGGGTGCAAGGGGGCACCCTGGGGCCTATACTGCAAGTCCAGGGAGAGAGGTGGACCCCTTGGTAGCTTGCTGGGGTAAGGGGCCCCTAGGAGGAGGGCCAGGGGGCACCCTGGGGCCTATACTGCAAGACCAGGGAGAGAGGTGGACCCTTTGGTAGCTTGCTGGGGTCAGGGGCCCTTAGGTGGAGGGCCAGGTGCACCCTGGGGCCTATACTGCAAGTCCAGGAAGAGATGTGGACCCCTGGGTAGCTTGCTGGGGTCATAGGCCCCTAAGTGGAGTGCCAGGGGCACCCTGGGGCCTATACTGCAAGTCCAGGGAGAGAGGTGGACCCCTGGGTAGCTTGCTGGGTTCAGGATCCCTTAGGTGGAGGGCAAGGGGGCACCCTGGGGCCTACACTGCATGTCCAGGGAGAGAGGTGGACCCCTAGGTAGCTTGCTGGGGTCAGGGGCCCTTAGGTGGAGGGCCAGGTGGCACCCTGGGGCCTATACTGCAAGTCCAGGAAGAGATGTGGACCCCTGGGTAGCTTGCTGGGGTCAGGGGCCCTTAGGTGGAGGGCAAGGGGGCACCCTGGGGCCTACACTGCAAGTCCAGGGAGAGAGGTGGACCCCTGGGTAAATTGCTGGGGTCAGAGGCCCCCAGGTGGAGTGCCAAGGGGCACCCTTGGGCCTACACTGCAAGTCCAGGGAGAGAGGTGGACCCCTGGGTAGCTTGCCGGGGTCAGAGACCCCTAGTTGGAGGGCAAGGGGGCACCCTGGGGCCTTTAATGGAAGTCCAGGGAGGGAAGTGGACCCCTGGGTAGCTGGCTAGGGTCAGATTCCCCTAGGTGGAAGGCCATGGCGCACCCTTGGGCCTATACTGCAAGTCCAGGGAGAGAGGTGGACCCCTGGGTAGCTTGCTAGGGTCAGGGGCCCTTAGGTGGAGGGCCAGAGGGCACCCTTGGGCCTATACTGCAAGTCCAGGAAGAGACGTGGACCCCTGGGTAGCTTGCTGGGGTCATAGGCCCCTAAGTGGAGTGCCAGGGGATCCCTGGGGCCTATACTGCAAGTCCAGGGAGAGAGGTGGACCCCTGGGTAGCTTGCTGGGGTCAGGGGCCCTTAGGTGGAGGGCCAGGGGCACCCTGGGGCCTATACTGCAAGTCCAGGAAGAGATGTGGACCCCTGGGTAGCTTGCTGGGGTCATAGGCCCCTAAGTGGAGTGCCAGGGGCCCCCTGGGGCCTATACTGCAAGTCCAGGGAGAAAGGTGGACCCCTGGGAAGCTTGCTGGGGTCAGAGGCCCTTAGGTGGAGGGCCAGGGGGCACCCTGGGGCCTACACTGCAAGTCCAGGGAGAGAGGTGGACCCCTGGGTAGCTTGCTGGGGTCAGAGGCCCCTAGGTGGAGGGCCAGGAGGCACAATGGGGCCTATACTGCTGGTCCAGGGAGAGAGGTGGACCCCTCGGTAGCTTGCTGGGTTCAGAAGCCCCTAGGTGGAGGGCCAGGGGGCACCCTGGGGCCTATACTGCAAGATCAGGGAGAGAGGTGGTCCCCTGGGTTGCTTGCTGGGGTCAGCGACCCCTAGGTGGAGGGCAAGGGGGCACCCTGGGGCCTCCACTGCAAGTCCAAGGAGAGAGGTGGACCCCTGGGTAGCTTGCTGGGATCAGGGGCCCTTAGGTGGAGGGCCAGGTGGCACCCTGGGGCCTATAATGCAAGTCCAGGAAGAGAGGTGGACCCCTGGGTACCTTGCTGGGGTCAGAGGCCCCTAGGTGGAGGGCCAGGGGGCATCCTGGGGCCTACACTGCAAGTCCAGGGATAGACACGAACCCCTGGGTAGCTTGATGGGGTCAGGGGCACCTAGATGGAGGGCCAAGGGTAACCCTGGGGCCTATACTGCAAGTCCAGGGAGAGAGGTGGACCCCTGGTTAGTTTGCTGGGCTCATGGGCCCTTACGTGGAGGGCCAGGGGCACCCTGGGGCCTAAACTGCAAGTCCAGAGAGAGAGGTGGACCCCTGGGTAGCTTGCTGGGGTAAGGTGGCCCTAGGAGGAGGGCCAGGGGGCACCCTGGGGCCTATACTGCAAGACCAGGGAGAGAGGTGGACCACTGGGTAGCTTGCTGTGGTCAGAGACCCTTAGGTGGAGGGCAAGGGGGCACCCTGGGGCCTACACTTCAAGTCCAGGGAGAGAGGTGGACCCCTTTGTAGCTTGCTGGGGTCAGTGGCCACCAGGTGGAGGGCCAGGGGGCTCCCTTGGGCCTACACTGCAAGTCCAGGGAGAGAGGTGGACCCCTTGGTAGCTAGCTGGGGTCATAGGCCCCTAAATGGAGTGCCAGGGGCACACTGGGGCCTATACTGCAAGTCCAGGGAGAGAGGTTGACCCCTGGGTAGCTTGCTGGGGTCAGGGGCCCTTAGTTGGAGGGCCAGGTGGCACCCTGGGGCCTATACTGCAAGTCCAGGAAGAGAGGTGGACCCCTGGGTAGCTTGCTGGGTTCAGAAGCCCCTAGGTGGAAGACCAGGGGGCATCCTGGGGCCTACACTGCATGTCCAGGGAGAGACGTAGACCCCTGGGTAGCTTGCTGGGGTCAGAGGCCCCTAGGTGGAGGGCCAGGAGGCACAATGGGGCCTATGCTGCTGGTCCAGGGAGAGAGGTGGACCCCTGGGTAATTTGCTGGGGTCAGGGGCCCTTAGGTAGAGGGCCAGGGGCACCCTGGGGCCTATACTGCATGTCCAGGAAGAGATGTGGACCCCTGGGTAGCTTGCTGGGGTCATAGGACCCTAAGTAGTGTGCCAGGGGCACCCTGGGGCCTATACTGCAAGTCCAGGGAGAGAGGTGGACCCCTGGGTAGCTTGCTGGGGTCAGAGGCCCTAGGTAGAGGGCCAGGAGGCACAATGGGGCCTATGCTGCTGGTCCAGGGAGAGAGGTGGACCCCTGGGTAGCTTGCTGGGGTCAGGGGCCCTTAGGTATAGGGCCAGGGGGCACCCTGGGGGCTACACTGCAAGTCCAGGGAGAGAGGTGGACCCCTAGGTAGCTTGCTGGGGTCAGAGCCCCCAGGTGGAGGGCCAGGGGGCACCCTTGGGCCTACACTGCAAGTCCAGGGAGAGAGGTGGACCCCTGGGTAGCTTGCTGGGGTCAGAGACCCCTAGTTGGAGGGCCAGGGGGCACCCTGGGGCCTTTAATGGAAGTCCAGGGAGGGAAGTGGACCCATGGGTAGCCTGCTGGGGTCAGATTCCCTTAGGTGGAAGGCCAGGGCGCACCCTGGGGCCTATACTGCAAGTCCAGGGAGAGAGGTGGACCCCTGGGTAGCTTGCTGGGGTCAGGGGCCCTTAGGTGGAGGGCCAGATGCACCCTGGACCTATACTGCAAGTCCAGGAAGAGATGTGGACCCCTGGGTAGCTTGCTGGGGTCATAGGCCCCTAAGTGGAGTGCCAGGGGCACCCTGGGGCCTATACTGCAAGTCCAGGGAGAGAGGTGGACCCCTGGGTAGCTTGCTGGGGTCAGGGGCCCTTAGGTGGAGGGCCAGGGGGCACCCTGGGGCCTACACTGCAAGTCCAGGGAGAGAGGTGGACCCCTGGGTAGCTTGCTGGGGTCAGAGGCCCCTAGGTGTAGGGCCAGGAGGCACATTGGGGCCTATACTGCTGGTCCAGGGAGAGAGGTGGACCCCTGGGTAGCTTGCTGGGGTCAGGGGCCCTTAGGTGGAGGGCAAGTGGGCACCCTGGGGCCTACACTGCAAGTCCAGGGAGAGAGGTGGACCCCTGGGTAGCTTGCCGGGGTCAGAGGCCCCCAAGTAGAGGGCCAGGGGGCACCCTTGGGCCTTTACTGCAAGTCCAGGGAGAGAGGTGGACCCCTGGGTAGCTTGCTGGGGTCAGAGACCCCTAGTTGGAGGGCCAGGGGCACCCTGGGGCCTTTTATGAAAGTCCAGGGAGGGAAGTGGACCCTGAGTAGCCTGCTGGGGTCAGATTCCCTTAGGTGGAAGGCCAGGGCGCACCCTGGGGCCTATACTGCAAGTCCAGGGAGAGAGGTGGACCCCTGGGTAGCTTGCTGGGGTCAGGGGCCCTTAGGTGGAGGGCCAGGTGCACCCTGGGGCCTATACTGCAAGTCCAGGAAGAGATGTGGACGCCTGGGTAGCTTGCTGGGGTCATAGGCTCCTAAGTGGAGTGCCAGGGGCACCCTGGGGCCTATACTGCAAGTCTAGGGAGAGAGGTGGACCCCTGGGTAGCTTGCTCGAGTCAGGATCCCTTAGGTGGAGGGCCAGGGGGCACCCTGGGGCCTACACTGCAAGTCCAGGGAGAGAGGTGGACCCCTGGGTAGCTTGCTGGGGTCAGAGGCCCCCAGGTGGAGGGCCAGGGTGCCCCCTTGGGCCTACACTGCAAGTCCAGGGAGAGAGGTGGACCCCTGGGTAGCTTGCTGGGGTCAGAGACCCCTAGTTGGATGGCCAGGGGGCACCCTGGGGCCTTTTATGGAAGTCCAGGGAGGGAAGTGGACCCTGAGTAGCCTGCTGGGGTCAGATTCCCTTAGATGGAAGGCCAGGGCACACCCTGGGGCCTATACTGCAAGTCCAGGGACAGAGGTGGACCCCTGGGTAGCTTGCTGGGGTCAAGGGCCCTTAGGTGGAGGGCCAGGTGCACCCTGGGGCCTATACTGCAAGTCCATGAAGAGATGTGGACCCCTGGGTAGCTTGCTGGGGTCATAGGCCCCTAAGTGGAGTGCCAGGGGCACCCTGGGGCCTATACTGCAAGTCCAGGGAGGGAGGTGGACCCCTGGGTAGCTTGCTCGGGTCAGGATCCCTTAGGTGGAGGGCAAGGGGGCACCCTGGGGCCTACACTGCATGTCCAGGGAGAGAGGTGGACCCCTGGGTAACTTGCTGGGGTCAGGGGCCCTTAGGCGGAGGGCCAGGGGGCACCCTGGGGCCTATACTGCAAGTCCAGGAAGAGATGTGGACTCCTGGGTAGCTTGCTGGGGTCAGGGGCCCTTAGGTGGAGGGCAAGGGGGCACCCTGGGGCCTACACTGCAAGTCCAGGGAGAGAGGTGGACCCCTGGGTAGCTTACTGGGGTCAGAGGCCCTTAGGTGGAGGGCCAGGGGGCACCCTGGGGCCTACACTGCAAGTCCAGGGAGAGAGGTGGACCCCTGGGTAGCTTGCTGGGGTCAGAGGCCCCCAGGTGGAGGGCCAGGGGGCACGCTTGGGCCTACACTGCAAGTCCAGGGAGAGAGGTGGACCCCTGGGTAGCTTGCTGGGGTCAGAGGCCCCTAGGTGAAGGGCCAGGAGGCACAATATGGCCTATACTGCTGGTCCAGGGAGAGAGGTGGACCCCTGGGTAGCTTGCCGGGGTCAGAGACCCCTAGTTGGAGGGCCAGGGCGCACCCTGGGGCCTATACTGCAAGTCCAGGGAGAGAGGTGGACCCCTGGGTAGCTTGCTAGGGTCAGGGGCCCTTAGGTGGAGGGCCAGAGGGCACCCTGGGGCCTATACTGCAAGTCCAGGAAGAGATGTGGACCCCTGGGTAGCTTGCTGGGGTCATAGGCCCCTAAGTGGAGTGCCAGGGGCACCCTGGGGCCTATACTGCAAACCATGGAGAGAGGTGGACCCCTGGGTAGCTTGCTGGGGTCAGGGGCCCTTAGGTGGAGGGCCAGGTGGCACCCTGGTGCCTATAATGCAAGTCCAGGAAGAGAGGTGGACCCCTGGGTAGCTTGCTGGGGTCAGAGGCCCCTAGGTGGAGGGCCAGGGGGCATCCTGGGGCCTACACTGCAAGTCCAGGGATAGACACGGACCCCTGGGTAGCTTGCTGGGGTCAGGGGCACCTAGATGGAGGGCCAGGGGTAACCCTGGGGCCTATACTGCAAGTCCAGGGAGAGAGGTGGACCCCTGGTTAGTTTGCTGGGCTCATGGGCCCTTACGTGGAGGGCCAGGGGCACCCTGGGGCCTATACTGCAAGTCCAGGGAGAGAGCTGATTCTCTGGGTAGCTTGCTGGGGTCAAAAGCCCCTAGGTGGGGTGCAAGGGGGCACCCTGGGGCCTATACTGCAAGTCCAGGGAGAGAGGTGGACCCCTGGGTAGCTTGCTGGGGTCAGAGGCCCCTAGGAGGAGGGCCAGGGGGCACCCTGGGGCCTATACTGCAAGACCAGGGAGAGAGGTGGACCCCTTGGTAGCTTGCTGGGGTCAGGGGCCCTTAGGTGGAGGGCCAGGTGCACCCTGGGGCCTAAACTGCAAGTCCAGGAAGAGATGTGGACCCCTGGGTAGCTTGCTGGGGTCATAGGCCCCTAAGTGGAGTGCCAGGGGCACCCTGGGGCCTATACTGCAAGTCCAGGGAGAGAGGTGGACCCCTGGGTAGCTTGCTGGGGTCAGGATCCCTTAGGTGGAGGGCAAGGGGGCACCCTGGGGCCTACACTGCATGTCCAGGGAGAGAGGTGGACCCCTGGGTAGCTTGCTGGGGTCAGGGGCCCTTAGGTGGAGGGCCAGGTGGCACCCTGGGGCCTATACTGCAAGTCCAGGAAGAGATGTGGACCCCTGGGTAGCTTGCTGGGGTCAGGGGCCCTTAGGTGGAGGGCAAGGGGGCACCCTGGGGCCTACACTGCAAGTCCAGGGAGAGAGGTGGACCCCTGGGTAAATTGCTGGGGTCAGAGGCCCCCAGGTGGAGTGCCAAGGGGCACCCTTGGGCCTACACTGCAAGTCCAGGGAGAGAGGTGGACCCCTGGGTAGCTTGCTAGGGTCAGGGGCTCTTAGGTGGAGGGCCATAGGGCACCTTTGGGCCTATACTGCAAGTCCAGGAAGAGATGTGGACCCCTGGGTAGCTTGCTGGGGTCATAGGCCCCTAAGTGGAGTGCCAGGGGCACCCTGGGGCCTATACTTCAAGTCCAGGGAGAGAGGTGGACCCCTGGGTAGCTTGCTGGGGTCAGGGGCCCTTAGGTGGAGGGCCAGGTGGCACCCTGGTGCCTATAATGCAAGTCCAGGAAGAGAGGTGGACCCCTGGGTAACTTGCTGGGGTCAGAGGCCCCTAGGTGGAGGGCCAGGGGGCATCCTGGGGCCTACACTGCAAGTCCAGGGATAGACACGGACCCCTGGGTAGCTTGCTGGGGTCAGGGGCACCTAGATGGAGGGCCAGGGGTAACATTGGGGCCTATACTGCAAGTCCAGGGAGAGAGGTGGACCCCTGGTTAGTTTGCTGGGCTCATGGGCCCTTACGTGGAGGGCCAGGGGCACCCTGGGGCCTATACTGCAAGTCCAGGGAGAGAGCTGATTCTCTGGGTAGCTTGCTGGGGTCAGAGGCCCCTTTGTGGAGGGCCAGGGGGCACCCTGGGGCCTATACTGCAAGATCAGGGAGAGAGGTGGACCCCTTGGTAGCTTGCTGGGGTCAGAGACCCCTAGGTGGAGGGCAAGGGTGCACTCTGGGGCCTCCACTGCAAGTCCAGGGAGAGAGGTGGACCCCTGGGTAGCTTTGTGGGGTCAGAGGCCCCCAGGTGGAAGGCCAGTTGGCACCCTTGGGCCTACACTGCAAGTCCAGGGAGAGAGGTGGACCCCTGGGTAGCTTGCTGGGGTCAGAGACCCCTAGTTGGAGGGCAAGGGGGCACCCTGGGGCCTTTAATGGAAGTCCAGGGAGGGAAGTGGACCCTGGGTAGCCTGCTGGGGTCAGATTCCCTTAGGTGGAAGGCCAGGGCGCACCCTGGGGCCTATACTGCAAGTCCAGGGAGAGAGGTGGACCTCTGGGTAGCTTGCTGGGGTCAGGGGCCCTTAGGTGGAGGGCCAGGGGCACCCTGGGGCCTATACTGCATGTCCAGGAAGAGATGTGGACCCCTGGGTAGCTTGCTGGAGTCATAGGCCCCTAAGTGGAGTGCCAGGGGCACCCTGGGGCCTATACTGCAAGTCCAGGGAGAGAGGTGGACCCCTAGGTAGCTTGCTGGGGTCAGGGGCCCTTAGGTGGAGGGCCAGGGGGCACCCTGGGGCCTACACTGCAAGTCCAGGGAGAGAGGTGGACCCCTGGGTAGCTTGCTGGGGTCAGAGGCCCCTAGGTGGAGGGCCAGGAGGCACAATGGGGCCTATACTGCTGGTCCAGGGAGAGAGGTGGACCCCTGGGTAGCTTGCTGGGGTCAGGGGCCCTTAGGTGGAGGGCCAGGGGGCACCCTGGGGCCTACACTGCAAGTCCAGGGAGAGAGGTGGACCCCTGGGTAGCTTGCTGGGGTCAGAGGCCCCCAGGTGGAGGGCCAGGGGGCACCCTTGGGCCTAGACTGCAAGTCCAGGGAGAGAGGTGGACCCCTGGGTAGCTTGCTGGGGTCAGAGACCCCAAGTTGGAGGGCCAGGGGGCACCCTGTGGCCTTTTATGGAAGTCCAGGGAGGGAAGTGGACCCTGGGTAGCCTGCTGGGTTCAGATTCCCTTAGGTGGAAGGCCAGGGCGCACCCTGGGGCCTATACTGCAAGTCCAGGGAGAGAGGTGGACCCCTGGGTAGCTTGCTGGGGTCAGGAGCCCTTAGGTGGAGGGCCAGGTGCACCCTGGGGCCTATACTGCAAGTCCAGGAAGAGATGTGGACCCCTGGGTAGCTTGCTGGGGTCATAGGCCCCTAAGTCCAGTGCCAGGGGCACCCTGGGGCATATACTGCAAGTCCAGGGAGAGAGGTGGACCCCTGGGTAGCTTGCTCGGGTCAGGATCCCTTAGGTGGAGGGCAAGGGGGCACCCTGGGGCCTACACTGCATGTCCAGGGAGAGAGGTGGACCCCTGGGTAGCTTGCTGGGGTCAGGGGCCCTTAGGTGGAGGGCCAAGGGGCACCCTGGGGCCTATACTGCAAGTCCAGGAAGAGATGTGGACCCCTGGGTAGCTTGCTGGGGTCAGGGGCCCTTAGGTGGAGGGCAAGGGGGCACCCTGGGGCCTACACTGCAAGTCCAGGGAGAGAGGTGGACCCCTGGGTAGCTTACTAAGGGTCAGAGGCCCTTAGGTGGAGCGCCAGGGGGCACCCTGGGGCCTACACTGCAAGTCCAGGGAGAGAGGTGGACCCCTGGGTAGCTTGCTGGGGTCAGAGGCCCCTAGGTGGAGGGCCAGGGGGCATCCTGGGGCCTACACTGCAAGTCCAGGGATAGACACGGACCCCTGGGAAACTTGCTGGTTTCAGGGGCACCTAGATGGAGGGCCAGGGGTAACCCTGGGGCCTATACTGCAAGTCCAGGGAGAGAGGTGGACCCCTGGTTAGTTTGCTGGGCTCATGGGCCCTTACGTGGAGGGCCAGGGGCACCCTGGGGCCTATACTGCAAGTCCAGGGAGAGAGCTGGTTCTCTGGGTAGCTTGCTGGGGTCAAAAGCCCCTAGGTGGGGTGCAAGGGGGCACCTTGGAGCCTATACTGCAAGTCCAGGGAGAGAGGTGGACCCCTGGGTAGCTTGCTGGGGTAAGGGGCCCCTAGGTTGAGGGCCAGGGGGCAGCCTGGGGCCTACACTGCAAATCCAGGGAGAGAGTTGGACCCCTGGGTAGCTTACTGGCGTCAGAGGCCCTTAGGTGGAGGGCCAGGGGGCACCCTGGGGCCTACACTGCAAGTCCAGGGAGAGAGGTGGACCCCTGGGTAGCTTGCTGGGGTCAGAGGCCCCTAGGTGGAGGGCCAGGAGGCACAATGGGGCCTATACTGCTGGTCCAGGGAGAGAGGTGGACCCCTGGGTAGCTTGCTGGGGTCAGGGGCCCTTAGGTGGAGGGCCAGGGGGCACCCTGGGGCCTACACTGCAAGTCCAGGGAGAGAGGTGGACCCCTGGGTAGCTTGCTGGGGTCAGAGGCCCCCAGGTGGAAGGCCTGGGGGCACCCTTGGGCCTACACTGCAAGTCCAGGGAGAGAGGTGGACCCCTGGGTAGCTTGCTGGGGTCAGAGACCCCTAGTTGGAGGGCAAGGGGGCACCCTGGGGCCTTTAATGGAAGTCCAGGGAGGGAAGTGGACCTTGGGTAGCCTGCTGGGGTCATAGGCCCCTAAGTGGAGTGCCAGGGGCACCCTGGGGCCTATACTGCAAGTCCAGGGAGAGAGGTGGACCCCTGGGTAGCTTGCTCGGGTCAGGATCCCTTAGGTGGAGGGCAAGGGGGCACCCTGGGGCCTACACTCTATGTCCAGGGAGAGAGGTGGACCCCTGGGTAGCTTGCTGGGATCAGGGGCCCTTAGGTGGAGGGCCAGAGGGCACCCTGGGGCCTATACTGCAAGTCCAGGAAGAGATGTGGACCCCTGGGTAGCTTGCTGGGGTCAGGGGCCCTTAGGTGGAGGTCAAGGGGGCACCCTGGGGCCTACACTGCAAGTCCAGGGAGAGAGGTGGACCCCTGGGTAGCTTACTGGGGTCAGAGGCCCTTAGGTGAAGGGCCAGGGGGCACCCTGGGGCCTACACTGCAAGTCCAGGGAGAGAGGTGGACCCCTGGGTAGCTTGCTGGGGTCAGAGTCCCCTAGGTGGAGGGCCAGGAGGCACAATGGGGCCTATACTGCTGGTCCAGGGAGAGAGTTGGACCCCTGGGTAGCTTGCTGGGGTCAGGGGCCCTTAGGTGGAGGGCCAGGGGGCACCCTGGGGCCTACACTGCAAGTCCAGGGAGAGAGGTGGACCCCTGGGTAGCTTGCTGGGGTCAGAGGCCCCCAGGTGGAGGGCCAGGGGGCACCCTTGGGCCTACACTGCAAGTCCAGGGAGAGAGGTGGACCCCTGGGTAGCTTGCTGGGGTCAGAGACCCCTAGTTGGAGGGCAAGGGGGCACCCTGGGGCCTTTAATGGAAGTCCACGGAGGGAAGTGGACTCTGGGTAGCCTGCTGGGGTCAGATTCTCTTAGGTGGAAGGCCAGGGTGCACCCTGGGGCCTATACTGCAAGTCCAGGGAGAGAGGTGGACCCCTGGGTAGCTTGCTGGGGTCAGGGGCCCTTAGGTGGAGGGCCAGGGGCACCCTGGGGCCTATACTGCATGTTCAGGAAGAGATGTGGACCCCTGGGTAGCTTGCTGGGGTCATAGGCCCCTAAGTGGAGTGCCAGGGGCACCCTGGGGCCTATACTGCAAGTCCAGGGAGAGAGGTGGACCCCTGGGTAGCTTGCTGGGGTCAGGGGCACTTAGGTGGAGGGCCAGGGGGCACCCTGGGGCCTACACTGCAAGTCCAGGTAGAGAGGTGGACCCCTGGGTAGCTTGCTGGGGTCAGAGGCCCCTAGGTGGAGGGCCAGGAGGCACAATGGGGCCTATACTGCTAGTCCAGGGAGAGAGGTGGACCCCTGGGTAGCTTGCTGGGGTCAGGGGCCCTTAGGTGGAGGGCAAGGGGGCACCCTGGGGCCTACACTGCAAGTCCAGGGAGAGAGGTGGACCCCTGGGTAGCTTGCTGGGGTCAGAGGCCCCCAGGTGGAGGGCCAGGGGGCACCCTTGGGCCTACACTGCAAGTCCAGGGAGAGAGGTGGACCCCTGGGTAGCTTGCTGGGGTCAGAGACCCCTAGTTGGAGGGCCAGGGGGCACCCTGGGGCCTTTAATGGAAGTCCAGGGAGGGAAGTGGACCCTGGGTAGCCTGCTGGGGTCAGATTCCCTTAGGTGGAAGGCCAGGGCGCACCCTGGGGCCTATACTGCAAGTCCAGGGAGAGAGGTGGACCCCTGGGTAGCTTGCTGGGGTCAGGGGCCCTTAGGTGGAAGGCCAGGTGCACCCTGGGGCCTATACTGCAAGTCCAGGAAGAGAGGTGGACCCCTGGGTAGCTTGCTGGGGTCAGAGACCCCTAGTTGGAGGGCCAGGGGGCACCCTGGGGCCTTTAATGGAAGTCCAGGGAGGGAAGTGGACCCTGGGTAGCCTGCTGGGGTCAGATTCCCTTAGGTGGAAGGCCAGGGCGCACCCTGGGGCCTATACTGCAAGTCCAGGGAGAGAGGTGGACCCCTGGGTAGCTTGCTGGGGTCAGGGGCCCTTAGGTGGAAGGCCAGGTGCACCCTGGGGCCTATACTGCAAGTCCAGGAAGAGAGGTGGACCCCTGGGTAGCTTGCTGGGGTCAGAGGCCCCTAGGTGGAGGGCAAGGGGGCATCCTGGGGCCTACACTGCAAGTCCAGGGATAGACACGGAACCCTGGGTAGCTTGCTTGGGTCAGGGGCACCTAGATGGAGGGCCAGGGGTAACCCTGGGGCCTATACTGCAAGTCCAGGGAGAGAGGTGGACCCCTGGTTAGTTTGCTGGGCTCATGGGCCCTTACGTGGAGGGCCAGGGGCACCCTGGGGCCTATATTGCAAGTCCAGGGAGAGAGCTGGTCCTCTTGGTAGCTTGCTTGGGTCAGAAGCCCCTTGGTGGGGTGCAAGGGGGCACCCTGGGGCCTATACTGCAAGTCCAGGGAGAGAGGTGGACCCCTGGGTAGCTTGCTGGGGTAAGGGGCCCCTAGGAGGAGGGCCAGGGGGCACCCTGGGGCCTATACTGCAAGACCAGGGAGAGAGGTGGACCCCTTGGTAGCTTGCTGGTGTCAGGGGCCCTTAGGTGGAGGGCCAGGTGCACCCTGGGGCCTTTAATGGAAGTCCAGGGAGAGAAGTGGACCCTGGGTAGCTTGCTGGGGTCATATTCCCCTAGGTGGAAGGCCAGTGTGCACCCTGGGGCCTATACAGCAAGTCCAGGGAGAGAGGTGGACCCCTGGGTAGCTTGCTGGTGTCAGGGGCACCTAGATGGAGGGCCAGGGGTAACCCTGGGGCCTATACTGCAAGTCCAGGGAGAGAGGTGGACCCCTGGTTAGTTTGCTGGACTCATGGGCCCTTAGGTGGAGGGTCAGGGGCACCCTGGGGCCTACACTGCAAGTCCAGGGAGAGAGCTGGTCCTCTGGGTAGCTTGCTGGGGTGGGGGGCCCTTAGGTGGAGGGCAAGGGGGCACCCTGGGGCCTACACTGCAAGTCCAGGGATAGACACGAACCCCTGGGTAGCTTGATGGGGTCAGGGGCACCTAGATGGAGGGCCAAGGGTAACCCTGGGGCCTATACTGCAAGTCCAGGGAGAGAGGTGGACCCCTGGTTAGTTTGCTGGGCTCATGGGCCCTTACGTGGAGGGCCAGGGGCACCCTGGGGCCTAAACTGCAAGTCCAGAGAGAGAGGTGGACCCCTGGGTAGCTTGCTGGGGTAAGGTGGCCCTAGGAGGAGGGCCAGGGGGCACCCTGGGGCCTATACTGCAAGACCAGGGAGAGAGGTGGACCACTGGGTAGCTTGCTGTGGTCAGAGACCCTTAGGTGGAGGGCAAGGGGGCACCCTGGGGCCTACACTTCAAGTCCAGGGAGAGAGGTGGACCCCTTGGTAGCTTGCTGGGGTCAGTGGCCACCAGGTGGAGGGCCAGGGGGCTCCCTTGGGCCTACACTGCAAGTCCAGGGAGAGAGGTGGACCCCTTGGTAGCTAGCTGGGGTCATAGGCCCCTAAATGGAGTGCCAGGGGCACACTGGGGCCTATACTGCAAGTCCAGGGAGAGAGGTTGACCCCTGGGTAGCTTGCTGGGGTCAGGGGCCCTTAGTTGGAGGGCCAGGTGGCACCCTGGGGCCTATACTGCAAGTCCAGGAAGAGAGGTGGACCCCTGGGTAGCTTGCTGGGTTCAGAAGCCCCTAGGTGGAAGACCAGGGGGCATCCTGGGGCCTACACTGCATGTCCAGGGAGAGACGTAGACCCCTGGGTAGCTTGCTGGGGTCAGAGGCCCCTAGGTGGAGGGCCAGGAGGCACAATGGGGCCTATGCTGCTGGTCCAGGGAGAGAGGTGGACCCCTGGGTAATTTGCTGGGGTCAGGGGCCCTTAGGTAGAGGGCCAGGGGCACCCTGGGGCCTATACTGCATGTCCAGGAAGAGATGTGGACCCCTGGGTAGCTTGCTGGGGTCATAGGACCCTAAGTAGTGTGCCAGGGGCACCCTGGGGCCTATACTGCAAGTCCAGGGAGAGAGGTGGACCCCTGGGTAGCTTGCTGGGGTCAGAGGCCCTAGGTAGAGGGCCAGGAGGCACAATGGGGCCTATGCTGCTGGTCCAGGGAGAGAGGTGGACCCCTGGGTAGCTTGCTGGGGTCAGGGGCCCTTAGGTATAGGGCCAGGGGGCACCCTGGGGGCTACACTGCAAGTCCAGGGAGAGAGGTGGACCCCTGGGTAGCTTGCTGGGGTCAGAGGCCCCCAGGTGGAGGGCCAGGGTGCACCCTTGGGCCTACACTGCAAGTCCAGGGAGAGAGGTGGACCCCTGGGTAGCTTGCTGGGGTCAGAGACCCCTAGTTGGAGGGCCAGGGGGCACCCTGGGGCCTTTAATGGAAGTCCAGGGAGGGAAGTGGACCCATAGGTAGCCTGCTGGGGTCAGATTCCCTTAGGTGGAAGGCCAGGGCGCACCCTGGGGCCTATACTGCAAGTCCAGGGAGAGAGGTGGACCCCTGGGTAGCTTGCTGGGGTCAGGGGCCCTTAGGTGGAGGGCCAGATGCACCCTGGACCTATACTGCAAGTCCAGGAAGAGATGTGGACCCCTGGGTAGCTTGCTGGGGTCATAGGCCCCTAAGTGGAGTGCCAGGGGCACCCTGGGGCCTATACTGCAAGTCCAGGGAGAGAGGTGGACCCCTGGGTAGCTTGCTGGGGTCAGGGGCCCTTAGGTGGAGGGCCAGGGGGCACCCTGGGGCCTACACTGCAAGTCCAGGGAGAGAGGTGGACCCCTGGGTAGCTTGCTGGGGTCAGAGGCCCCTAGGTGTAGGGCCAGGAGGCACATTGGGGCCTATACTGCTGGTCCAGGGAGAGAGGTGGACCCCTGGGTAGCTTGCTGGGGTCAGGGGCCCTTAGGTGGAGGGCAAGTGGGCACCCTGGGGCCTACACTGCAAGTCCAGGGAGAGAGGTGGACCCCTGGGTAGCTTGCCGGGGTCAGAGGCCCCCAAGTAGAGGGCCAGGGGGCACCCTTGGGCCTTTACTGCAAGTCCAGGGAGAGAGGTGGACCCCTGGGTAGCTTGCTGGGGTCAGAGACCCCTAGTTGGAGGGCCAGGGGCACCCTGGGGCCTTTTATGAAAGTCCAGGGAGGGAAGTGGACCCTGAGTAGCCTGCTGGGGTCAGATTCCCTTAGGTGGAAGGCCAGGGCGCACCCTGGGGCCTATACTGCAAGTCCAGGGAGAGAGGTGGACCCCTGGGTAGCTTGCTGGGGTCAGGGGCCCTTAGGTGGAGGGCCAGGTGCACCCTGGGGCCTATACTGCAAGTCCAGGAAGAGATGTGGACGCCTGGGTAGCTTGCTGGGGTCATAGGCTCCTAAGTGGAGTGCCAGGGGCACCCTGGGGCCTATACTGCAAGTCTAGGGAGAGAGGTGGACCCCTGGGTAGCTTGCTCGGGTCAGGATCCCTTAGGTGGAGGGCCAGGGGGCACCCTGGGGCCTACACTGCAAGTCCAGGGAGAGAGGTGGACCCCTGGGTAGCTTGCTGGGGTCAGAGGCCCCCAGGTGGAGGGCCAGGGTGCCCCCTTGGGCCTACACTGCAAGTCCAGGGAGAGAGGTGGACCCCTGGGTAGCTTGCTGGGGTCAGAGACCCCTAGTTGGATGGCCAGGGGGCACCCTGGGGCCTTTTATGGAAGTCCAGGGAGGGAAGTGGACCCTGAGTAGCCTGCTGGGGTCAGATTCCCTTAGATGGAAGGCCAGGGCACACCCTGGGGCCTATACTGCAAGTCCAGGGACAGAGGTGGACCCCTGGGTAGCTTGCTGGGGTCAGGGGCCCTTAGGTGGAGGGCCAGGTGCACCCTGGGGCCTATACTGCAAGTCCATGAAGAGATGTGGACCCCTGGGTAGCTTGCTGGGGTCATAGGCCCCTAAGTGGAGTGCCAGGGGCACCCTGGGGCCTATACTGCAAGTCCAGGGAGGGAGGTGGACCCCTGGGTAGCTTGCTCGGGTCAGGATCCCTTAGGTGGAGGGCAAGGGGGCACCCTGGGGCCTACACTGCATGTCCAGGGAGAGAGGTGGACCCCTGGGTAACTTGCTGGGGTCAGGGGCCCTTAGGCGGAGGGCCAGGGGGCACCCTGGGGCCTATACTGCAAGTCCAGGAAGAGATGTGGACTCCTGGGTAGCTTGCTGGGGTCAGGGGCCCTTAGGTGGAGGGCAAGGGGGCACCCTGGGGCCTACACTGCAAGTCCAGGGAGAGAGGTGGACCCCTGGGTAGCTTACTGGGGTCAGAGGCCCTTAGGTGGAGGGCCAGGGGGCACCCTGGGGCCTACACTGCAAGTCCAGGGAGAGAGGTGGACCCCTGGGTAGCTTGCTGGGGTCAGAGGCCCCCAGGTGGAGGGCCAGGGGGCACGCTTGGGCCTACACTGCAAGTCCAGGGAGAGAGGTGGACCCCTGGGTAGCTTGCTGGGGTCAGAGGCCCCTAGGTGAAGGGCCAGGAGGCACAATATGGCCTATACTGCTGGTCCAGGGAGAGAGGTGGACCCCTGGGTAGCTTGCCGGGGTCAGAGACCCCTAGTTGGAGGGCCAGGGCGCACCCTGGGGCCTATACTGCAAGTCCAGGGAGAGAGGTGGACCCCTGGGTAGCTTGCTAGGGTCAGGGGCCCTTAGGTGGAGGGCCAGAGGGCACCCTGGGGCCTATACTGCAAGTCCAGGAAGAGATGTGGACCCCTGGGTAGCTTGCTGGGGTCATAGGCCCCTAAGTGGAGTGCCAGGGGCACCCTGGGGCCTATACTGCAAACCATGGAGAGAGGTGGACCCCTGGGTAGCTTGCTGGGGTCAGGGGCCCTTAGGTGGAGGGCCAGGTGGCACCCTGGTGCCTATAATGCAAGTCCAGGAAGAGAGGTGGACCCCTGGGTAGCTTGCTGGGGTCAGAGGCCCCTAGGTGGAGGGCCAGGGGGCATCCTGGGGCCTACACTGCAAGTCCAGGGATAGACACGGACCCCTGGGTAGCTTGCTGGGGTCAGGGGCACCTAGATGGAGGGCCAGGGGTAACCCTGGGGCCTATACTGCAAGTCCAGGGAGAGAGGTGGACCCCTGGTTAGTTTGCTGGGCTCATGGGCCCTTACGTGGAGGGCCAGGGGCACCCTGGGGCCTATACTGCAAGTCCAGGGAGAGAGCTGATTCTCTGGGTAGCTTGCTGGGGTCAAAAGCCCCTAGGTGGGGTGCAAGGGGGCACCCTGGGGCCTATACTGCAAGTCCAGGGAGAGAGGTGGACCCCTGGGTAGCTTGCTGGGGTCAGAGGCCCCTAGGAGGAGGGCCAGGGGGCACCCTGGGGCCTATACTGCAAGACCAGGGAGAGAGGTGGACCCCTTGGTAGCTTGCTGGGGTCAGGGGCCCTTAGGTGGAGGGCCAGGTGCACCCTGGGGCCTAAACTGCAAGTCCAGGAAGAGATGTGGACCCCTGGGTAGCTTGCTGGGGTCATAGGCCCCTAAGTGGAGTGCCAGGGGCACCCTGGGGCCTATACTGCAAGTCCAGGGAGAGAGGTGGACCCCTGGGTAGCTTGCTGGGGTCAGGATCCCTTAGGTGGAGGGCAAGGGGGCACCCTGGGGCCTACACTGCATGTCCAGGGAGAGAGGTGGACCCCTGGGTAGCTTGCTGGGGTCAGGGGCCCTTAGGTGGAGGGCCAGGTGGCACCCTGGGGCCTATACTGCAAGTCCAGGAAGAGATGTGGACCCCTGGGTAGCTTGCTGGGGTCAGGGGCCCTTAGGTGGAGGGCAAGGGGGCACCCTGGGGCCTACACTGCAAGTCCAGGGAGAGAGGTGGACCCCTGGGTAAATTGCTGGGGTCAGAGGCCCCCAGGTGGAGTGCCAAGGGGCACCCTTGGGCCTACACTGCAAGTCCAGGGAGAGAGGTGGACCCCTGGGTAGCTTGCCGGGGTCTGAGACCCCTAGTTGGAGGGCAAGGGGGCACCCTGGGGCCTTTAATGGAAGTCCAGGTAGGGAAGTGGACCCCTGGGTAGCTGGCTAGGGTCAGATTCCCCTAGGTGGAAGGCCAGGGCGCACCCTGGGGCCTATACTGCAAGTCCAGGGAGAGAGGTGGACCCCTGGGTAGCTTGCTAGGGTCAGGGGCCCTTAGGTGGAGGGCCATAGGGCACCTTTGGGCCTATACTGCAAGTCCAGGAAGAGATGTGGACCCCTGGGTAGCTTGCTGGGGTCATAGGCCCCTAAGTGGAGTGCCAGGGGCACCCTGGGGCCTATACTGCAAGTCCAGGGAGAGAGGTGGACCCCTGGGTAGCTTGCTGGGGTCAGGGGCCCTTAGGTGGAGGGCCAGGTGGCACCCTGGTGCCTATAATGCAAGTCCAGGAAGAGAGGTGGACCCCTGGGTAACTTGCTGGGGTCAGAGGCCCCTAGGTGGAGGGCCAGGGGGCATCCTGGGGCCTACACTGCAAGTCCAGGGATAGACACGGACCCCTGGGTAGCTTGCTGGGGTCAGGGGCACCTAGATGGAGGGCCAGGGGTAACCCTGGGGCCTATACTGCAAGTCCAGGGAGAGAGGTGGACCCCTGGTTAGTTTGCTGGGCTCATGGGCCCTTACGTGGAGGGCCAGGGGCACCCTGGGGCCTATACTGCAAGTCCAGGGAGAGAGCTGATTCTCTGGGTAGCTTGCTGGGGTCAGAGGCCCCTTTGTGGAGGGCCAGGGGGCACCCTGGGGCCTATACTGCAAGATCAGGGAGAGAGGTGGACCCCTTGGTAGCTTGCTGGGGTCAGAGACCCCTAAGTGGAGGGCAAGGGTGCACTCTGGGGCCTCCACTGCAAGTCCAGGGAGAGAGGTGGACCCCTGGGTAGCTTTGTGGGGTCAGAGGCCCCCAGGTGGAAGGCCAGTTGGCACCCTTGGGCCTACACTGCAAGTCCAGGGAGAGAGGTGGACCCCTGGGTAGCTTGCTGGGGTCAGAGACCCCTAGTTGGAGGGCAAGGGGGCACCCTGGGGCCTTTAATGGAAGTCCAGGGAGGGAAGTGGACCCTGGGTAGCCTGCTGGGGTCAGATTCCCTTAGGTGGAAGGCCAGGGCGCACCCTGGGGCCTATACTGCAAGTCCAGGGAGAGAGGTGGACCTCTGGGTAGCTTGCTGGGGTCAGGGGCCCTTAGGTGGAGGGCCAGGGGCACCCTGGGGCCTATACTGCATGTCCAGGAAGAGATGTGGACCCCTGGGTAGCTTGCTGGGGTCATAGGCCCCTAAGTGGAGTGCCAGGGGCACCCTGGGGCCTATACTGCAAGTCCAGGGAGAGAGGTGGACCCCTAGGTAGCTTGCTGGGGTCAGGGGCCCTTAGGTGGAGGGCCAGGGGGCACCCTGGGGCCTACACTGCAAGTCCAGGGAGAGAGGTGGACCCCTGGGTAGCTTGCTGGGGTCAGAGGCCCCTAGGTGGAGGGCCAGGAAGCACAATGGGGCCTATACTGCTGGTCCAGGGAGAGAGGTGGACCCCTGGGTAGCTTGCTGGGGTCAGGGGCCCTTAGGTGGAGGGCCAGGGGGCACCCTGGGGCCTACACTGCAAGTCCAGGGAGAGAGGTGGACCCCTGGGTAGCTTGCTGGGGTCAGAGGCCCCCAGGTGGAGGGCCAGGGGGCACCCTTGGGCCTAGACTGCAAGTCCAGGGAGAGAGGTGGACCCCTGGGTAGCTTGCTGGGGTCAGAGACCCCAAGTTGGAGGGCCAGGGGGCACCCTGTGGCCTTTTATGGAAGTCCAGGGAGGGAAGTGGACCCTGGGTAGCCTGCTGGGTTCAGATTCCCTTAGGTGGAAGGCCAGGGCGCACCCTGGGGCCTATACTGCAAGTCCAGGGAGAGAGGTGGACCCCTGGGTAGCTTGCTGGGGTCAGGAGCCCTTAGGTGGAGGGCCAGGTGCACCCTGGGGCCTATACTGCAAGTCCAGGAAGAGATGTGGACCCCTGGGTAGCTTGCTGGGGTCATAGGCCCCTAAGTCCAGTGCCAGGGGCACCCTGGGGCATATACTGCAAGTCCAGGGAGAGAGGTGGACCCCTGGGTAGCTTGCTCGGGTCAGGATCCCTTAGGTGGAGGGCAAGGGGGCACCCTGGGGCCTACACTGCATGTCCAGGGAGAGAGGTGGACCCCTGGGTAGCTTGCTGGGGTCAGGGGCCCTTAGGTGGAGGGCCAAGGGGCACCCTGGGGCCTATACTGCAAGTCCAGGAAGAGATGTGGACCCCTGGGTAGCTTGCTGGGGTCAGGGGCCCTTAGGTGGAGGGCAAGGGGGCACCCTGGGGCCTACACTGCAAGTCCAGGGAGAGAGGTGGACCCCTGGGTAGCTTACTAAGGGTCAGAGGCCCTTAGGTGGAGCGCCAGGGGGCACCCTGGGGCCTACACTGCAAGTCCAGGGAGAGAGGTGGACCCCTGGGTAGCTTGCTGGGGTCAGAGGCCCCTAGGTGGAGGGCCAGGGGGCATCCTGGGGCCTACACTGCAAGTCCAGGGATAGACACGGACCCCTGGGAAACTTGCTGGTTTCAGGGGCACCTAGATGGAGGGCCAGGGGTAACCCTGGGGCCTATACTGCAAGTCCAGGGAGAGAGGTGGACCCCTGGTTAGTTTGCTGGGCTCATGGGCCCTTACGTGGAGGGCCAGGGGCACCCTGGGGCCTATACTGCAAGTCCAGGGAGAGAGCTGGTTCTCTGGGTAGCTTGCTGGGGTCAAAAGCCCCTAGGTGGGGTGCAAGGGGGCACCTTGGAGCCTATACTGCAAGTCCAGGGAGAGAGGTGGACCCCTGGGTAGCTTGCTGGGGTAAGGGGCCCCTAGGTTGAGGGCCAGGGGGCAGCCTGGGGCCTACACTGCAAATCCAGGGAGAGAGTTGGACCCCTGGGTAGCTTACTGGCGTCAGAGGCCCTTAGGTGGAGGGCCAGGGGGCACCCTGGGGCCTACACTGCAAGTCCAGGGAGAGAGGTGGACCCCTGGGTAGCTTGCTGGGGTCAGAGGCCCCTAGGTGGAGGGCCAGGAGGCACAATGGGGCCTATACTGCTGGTCCAGGGAGAGAGGTGGACCCCTGGGTAGCTTGCTGGGGTCAGGGGCCCTTAGGTGGAGGGCCAGGGGGCACCCTGGGGCCTACACTGCAAGTCCAGGGAGAGAGGTGGACCCCTGGGTAGCTTGCTGGGGTCAGAGGCCCCCAGGTGGAGGGCCTGGGGGCACCCTTGGGCCTACACTGCAAGTCCAGGGAGAGAGGTGGACCCCTGGGTAGCTTGCTGGGGTCAGAGACCCCTAGTTGGAGGGCAAGGGGGCACCCTGGGGCCTTTAATGGAAGTCCAGGGAGGGAAGTGGACCTTGGGTAGCCTGCTGGGGTCATAGGCCCCTAAGTGGAGTGCCAGGGGCACCCTGGGGCCTATACTGCAAGTCCAGGGAGAGAGGTGGACCCCTGGGTAGCTTGCTCGGGTCAGGATCCCTTAGGTGGAGGGCAAGGGGGCACCCTGGGGCCTACACTCTATGTCCAGGGAGAGAGGTGGACCCCTGGGTAGCTTGCTGGGATCAGGGGCCCTTAGGTGGAGGGCCAGAGGGCACCCTGGGGCCTATACTGCAAGTCCAGGAAGAGATGTGGACCCCTGGGTAGCTTGCTGGGGTCAGGGGCCCTTAGGTGGAGGTCAAGGGGGCACCCTGGGGCCTACACTGCAAGTCCAGGGAGAGAGGTGGACCCCTGGGTAGCTTACTGGGGTCAGAGGCCCTTAGGTGAAGGGCCAGGGGGCACCCTGGGGCCTACACTGCAAGTCCAGGGAGAGAGGTGGACCCCTGGGTAGCTTGCTGGGGTCAGAGTCCCCTAGGTGGAGGGCCAGGAGGCACAATGGGGCCTATACTGCTGGTCCAGGGAGAGAGTTGGACCCCTGGGTAGCTTGCTGGGGTCAGGGGCCCTTAGGTGGAGGGCCAGGGGGCACCCTGGGGCCTACACTGCAAGTCCAGGGAGAGAGATGGACCCCTGGGTAGCTTGCTGGGGTCAGAGGCCCCCAGGTGGAGGGCCAGGGGGCACCCTTGGGCCTACACTGCAAGTCCAGGGAGAGAGGTGGACCCCTGGGTAGCTTGCTGGGGTCAGAGACCCCTAGTTGGAGGGCAAGGGGGCACCCTGGGGCCTTTAATGGAAGTCCACGGAGGGAAGTGGACTCTGGGTAGCCTGCTGGGGTCAGATTCTCTTAGGTGGAAGGCCAGGGTGCACCCTGGGGCCTATACTGCAAGTCCAGGGAGAGAGGTGGACCCCTGGGTAGCTTGCTGGGGTCAGGGGCCCTTAGGTGGAGGGCCAGGGGCACCCTGGGGCCTATACTGCATGTTCAGGAAGAGATGTGGACCCCTGGGTAGCTTGCTGGGGTCATAGGCCCCTAAGTGGAGTGCCAGGGGCACCCTGGGGCCTATACTGCAAGTCCAGGGAGAGAGGTGGACCCCTGGGTAGCTTGCTGGGGTCAGGGGCACTTAGGTGGAGGGCCAGGGGGCACCCTGGGGCCTACACTGCAAGTCCAGGTAGAGAGGTGGACCCCTGGGTAGCTTGCTGGGGTCAGAGGCCCCTAGGTGGAGGGCCAGGAGGCACAATGGGGCCTATACTGCTAGTCCAGGGAGAGAGGTGGACCCCTGGGTAGCTTGCTGGGGTCAGGGGCCCTTAGGTGGAGGGCAAGGGGGCACCCTGGGGCCTACACTGCAAGTCCAGGGAGAGAGGTGGACCCCTGGGTAGCTTGCTGGGGTCAGAGGCCCCCAGGTGGAGGGCCAGGGGGCACCCTTGGGCCTACACTGCAAGTCCAGGGAGAGAGGTGGACCCCTGGGTAGCTTGCTGGGGTCAGAGACCCCTAGTTGGAGGGCCAGGGGGCACCCTGGGGCCTTTAATGGAAGTCCAGGGAGGGAAGTGGACCCTGGGTAGCCTGCTGGGGTCAGATTCCCTTAGGTGGAAGGCCAGGGCGCACCCTGGGGCCTATACTGCAAGTCCAGGGAGAGAGGTGGACCCCTGGGTAGCTTGCTGGGGTCAGGGGCCCTTAGGTGGAAGGCCAGGTGCACCCTGGGGCCTATACTGCAAGTCCAGGAAGAGAGGTGGACCCCTGGGTAGCTTGCTGGGGTCAGAGACCCCTAGTTGGAGGGCCAGGGGGCACCCTGGGGCCTTTAATGGAAGTCCAGGGAGGGAAGTGGACCCTGGGTAGCCAGCTGGGGTCAGATTCCCTTAGGTGGAAGGCCAGGGCGCACCCTGGGGCCTATACTGCAAGTCCAGGGAGAGAGGTGGACCCCTGGGTAGCTTGCTGGGGTCAGGGGCCCTTAGGTGGAAGGCCAGGTGCACCCTGGGGCCTATACTGCAAGTCCAGGAAGAGAGGTGGACCCCTGGGTAGCTTGCTGGGGTCAGAGGCCCCTAGGTGGAGGGCAAGGGGGCATCCTGGGGCCTACACTGCAAGTCCAGGGATAGACACGGAACCCTGGGTAGCTTGCTTGGGTCAGGGGCACCTAGATGGAGGGCCAGGGGTAACCCTGGGGCCTATACTGCAAGTCCAGGGAGAGAGGTGGACCCCTGGTTAGTTTGCTGGGCTCATGGGCCCTTACGTGGAGGGCCAGGGGCACCCTGGGGCCTATATTGCAAGTCCAGGGAGAGAGCTGGTCCTCTTGGTAGCTTGCTTGGGTCAGAAGCCCCTTGGTGGGGTGCAAGGGGGCACCCTGGGGCCTATACTGCAAGTCCAGGGAGAGAGGTGGACCCCTGGGTAGCTTGCTGGGGTAAGGGGCCCCTAGGAGGAGGGCCAGGGGGCACCCTGGGGCCTATACTGCAAGACCAGGGAGAGAGGTGGACCCCTTGGTAGCTTGCTGGTGTCAGGGGCCCTTAGGTGGAGGGCCAGGTGCACCCTGGGGCCTTTAATGGAAGTCCAGGGAGAGAAGTGGACCCTGGGTAGCTTGCTGGGGTCATATTCCCCTAGGTGGAAGGCCAGTGTGCACCCTGGGGCCTATACAGCAAGTCCAGGGAGAGAGGTGGACCCCTGGGTAGCTTGCTGGTGTCAGGGGCACCTAGATGGAGGGCCAGGGGTAACCCTGGGGCCTATACTGCAAGTCCAGGGAGAGAGGTGGACCCCTGGTTAGTTTGCTGGACTCATGGGCCCTTAGGTGGAGGGTCAGGGGCACCCTGGGGCCTACACTGCAAGTCCAGGGAGAGAGCTGGTCCTCTGGGTAGCTTGCTGGGGTGGGGGGCCCTTAGGTGGAGGGCAAGGGGGCACCCTGGGGCCTACACTGCAAGTCCAGGGAGAGAGGTGGACCCCTGGGTAGCTTGCTGGGGTCAGAGACCCCTAGTTGGAGGGCCAGGGGGCACCCTGGGGCCTTTAATGGAAGTCCAGGGAGAGAGGTGGACCCCTGGGTAGCTTGCTCGGGTCAGGATCCCTTAGGTGGAGGGCAAGGGGGCACCCTGGGGCCTACACTGCATGTCCAGGGAGAGAGGTGGACCCCTGGGTAGCTTGCTGGGGTCAGGGGCCCTTAGGTGGATTTCAATTCAATTCAGCTTTATTTGTATAGCGCTTTTACAATGTAGATTGTGTCAAAGCAGCTTCACATAAATGGTCATAGTAACTGGAACAGTGTGGTTCAGGTTTTAGTGTTTAAGTTCAGTTCAGTTCAGTTTAGCTCTGTTCAGTGTGATTTAATCATTACTGAGAGTTCAAACACTGAAGAGCAAATTCATCGATGCGTAGCTCTACCAATCCTGAACCATGCGAGGCAGTGGCGACAGCGGAGAGGGAAAAAAAACTTCACCTGATGGGAGTGAAGAAAAAAAACCTTTAGGGAACCAGACTCAGTTGGGCACGACCATTTTAATTTCTCCGCTGGCCAAAAGTCTTGTGCAGAAATTCATTCGCCGTGGTTTATGCTGGAAGATGGCCTCAATGAAGACTCGTCTGTCCCTGGAGCGTCTCTGGAATCAGACTCATGTTCTCCACTCCCCACGACCATCAGCGCAGCAGCAGCTCAGGATATGGCCTGGTCCCGGATATGGAATCCTTGGGATCATCACGTCGCTGGTCTTGGATCCAATCAGTGACTCCGCCTAATCTGAGGACCTCGGGATGAGTATGCCCAGGTGAAAATAGAGAATAAAGAGAATAATTAGCGTAGCTGCTGTTCATAGTGTATATAAGCAAGATGTAGAAGCCAGTGTGGAACCCGCTAGGTGATGCACTGAGTGTATGCTTTACTAAACAGATAGGTGGAGGGCCAGGGGGCACCCTGGGGCCTATACTGCAAGTCCAGGAAGAGATGTGGACCCCTGGGTAGCTTGCTGGGGTCAGGGGCCCTTAGGTGGAGGTCAAGGGGGCACCCTGGGGCCTACACTGCAAGTCCAGGGAGAGAGGTGGACCCCTGGGTAGCTTACTGGGGTCAGAGGCCCTTAGGTGAAGGGCCAGGGGGCACCCTGGGGCCTACACTGCAAGTCCAGGGAGAGAGGTGGACCCCTGGGTAGCTTGCTGGGGTCAGAGTCCCCTAGGTGGAGGGCCAGGAGGCACAATGGGGCCTATACTGCTGGTCCAGGGAGAGAGTTGGACCCCTGGGTAGCTTGCTGGGGTCAGGGGCCCTTAGGTGGAGGGCCAGGGGGCACCCTGGGGCCTACACTGCAAGTCCAGGGAGAGAGGTGGACCCCTGGGTAGCTTGCTGGGGTCAGAGGCCCCCAGGTGGAGGGCCAGGGGGCACCCTTGGGCCTACACTGCAAGTCCAGGGAGAGAGGTGGACCCCTGGGTAGCTTGCTGGGGTCAGAGACCCCTAGTTGGAGGGCAAGGGGGCACCCTGGGGCCTTTAATGGAAGTCCACGGAGGGAAGTGGACTCTGGGTAGCCTGCTGGGGTCAGATTCTCTTAGGTGGAAGGCCAGGGTGCACCCTGGGGCCTATACTGCAAGTCCAGGGAGAGAGGTGGACCCCTGGGTAGCTTGCTGGGGTCAGGGGCCCTTAGGTGGAGGGCCAGGGGCACCCTGGGGCCTATACTGCATGTTCAGGAAGAGATGTGGACCCCTGGGTAGCTTGCTGGGGTCATAGGCCCCTAAGTGGAGTGCCAGGGGCACCCTGGGGCCTATACTGCAAGTCCAGGGAGAGAGGTGGACCCCTGGGTAGCTTGCTGGGGTCAGGGGCACTTAGGTGGAGGGCCAGGGGGCACCCTGGGGCCTACACTGCAAGTCCAGGTAGAGAGGTGGACCCCTGGGTAGCTTGCTGGGGTCAGAGGCCCCTAGGTGGAGGGCCAGGAGGCACAATGGGGCCTATACTGCTAGTCCAGGGAGAGAGGTGGACCCCTGGGTAGCTTGCTGGGGTCAGGGGCCCTTAGGTGGAGGGCAAGGGGGCACCCTGGGGCCTACACTGCAAGTCCAGGGAGAGAGGTGGACCCCTGGGTAGCTTGCTGGGGTCAGAGGCCCCCAGGTGGAGGGCCAGGGGGCACCCTTGGGCCTACACTGCAAGTCCAGGGAGAGAGGTGGACCCCTGGGTAGCTTGCTGGGGTCAGAGACCCCTAGTTGGAGGGCCAGGGGGCACCCTGGGGCCTTTAATGGAAGTCCAGGGAGGGAAGTGGACCCTGGGTAGCCTGCTGGGGTCAGATTCCCTTAGGTGGAAGGCCAGGGCGCACCCTGGGGCCTATACTGCAAGTCCAGGGAGAGAGGTGGACCCCTGGGTAGCTTGCTGGGGTCAGGGGCCCTTAGGTGGAAGGCCAGGTGCACCCTGGGGCCTATACTGCAAGTCCAGGAAGAGAGGTGGACCCCTGGGTAGCTTGCTGGGGTCAGAGACCCCTAGTTGGAGGGCCAGGGGGCACCCTGGGGCCTTTAATGGAAGTCCAGGGAGGGAAGTGGACCCTGGGTAGCCTGCTGGGGTCAGATTCCCTTAGGTGGAAGGCCAGGGCGCACCCTGGGGCCTATACTGCAAGTCCAGGGAGAGAGGTGGACCCCTGGGTAGCTTGCTGGGGTCAGGGGCCCTTAGGTGGAAGGCCAGGTGCACCCTGGGGCCTATACTGCAAGTCCAGGAAGAGAGGTGGACCCCTGGGTAGCTTGCTGGGGTCAGAGGCCCCTAGGTGGAGGGCCAGGGGGCATCCTGGGGCCTACACTGCAAGTCCAGGGATAGACACGGAACCCTGGGTAGCTTGCTTGGGTCAGGGGCACCTAGATGGAGGGCCAGGGGTAACCCTGGGGCCTATACTGCAAGTCCAGGGAGAGAGGTGGACCCCTGGTTAGTTTGCTGGGCTCATGGGCCCTTACGTGGAGGGCCAGGGGCACCCTGGGGCCTATATTGCAAGTCCAGGGAGAGAGCTGGTCCTCTTGGTAGCTTGCTTGGGTCAGAAGCCCCTTGGTGGGGTGCAAGGGGGCACCCTGGGGCCTATACTGCAAGTCCAGGGAGAGAGGTGGACCCCTGGGTAGCTTGCTGGGGTAAGGGGCCCCTAGGAGGAGGGCCAGGGGGCACCCTGGGGCCTATACTGCAAGACCAGGGAGAGAGGTGGACCCCTTGGTAGCTTGCTGGTGTCAGGGGCCCTTAGGTGGAGGGCCAGGTGCACCCTGGGGCCTTTAATGGAAGTCCAGGGAGAGAAGTGGACCCTGGGTAGCTTGCTGGGGTCATATTCCCCTAGGTGGAAGGCCAGTGTGCACCCTGGGGCCTATACAGCAAGTCCAGGGAGAGAGGTGGACCCCTGGGTAGCTTGCTGGTGTCAGGGGCACCTAGATGGAGGGCCAGGGGTAACCCTGGGGCCTATACTGCAAGTCCAGGGAGAGAGGTGGACCCCTGGTTAGTTTGCTGGACTCATGGGCCCTTAGGTGGAGGGTCAGGGGCACCCTGGGGCCTACACTGCAAGTCCAGGGAGAGAGCTGGTCCTCTGGGTAGCTTGCTGGGGTGGGGGGCCCTTAGGTGGAGGGCAAGGGGGCACCCTGGGGCCTACACTGCAAGTCCAGGGAGAGAGGTGGACCCCTGGGTAGCTTGCTGGGGTCAGAGGCCCCTAGGTGGAGGGCCAGGAGGCACAATGGGGCCTATACTGCTGGTCCAGTGAGAGAGGTGGACCCCTGGGTAGCTTGCTGGGGTCATGGGCCCTTAGGTGGAGGGCCAGGGGGCATCCTGGGGCCTACACTGCAAGTCCAGGGATAGACACGGAACCCTGGGTAGCTTGCTGGGGTCAGGGGCACCTAGATGGAGGGCCAGGGGTAACCCTGGGGCCTATACTGCAAGTCCAGGGAGAGAGGTGGACCCCTGGTTAGTTTGCTGGGCTCATGGGCCCTTACGTGGAGGGCCAGGGGCACCCTGGGGCCTATATTGCAAGTCCAGGGAGAGAGCTGGTCCTCTTGGTAGCTTGCTTGGGACAGAAGCCCCTAGGTGGGGTGCAAGGGGGCACCCTGGGGCCTATACTGCAAGTCCAGGGAGAGAGGTGGACCCCTGGGTAGCTTGCTGGGGTAAGGGGCCCCTAGGAAGAGGGCCAGGGGGCACCCTGGGGCCTATACTGCAAGACCAGGGAGAGAGGTGGACCCCTGGGTAGCTTGCTGGGGTCAGGGGCCCTTAGGTGGAGGGCAAGGGGGCACCCTGGGGCCTACACTACAAGTCCAGGGAGAGAGGTTGACCCCTGAGTAGCTTGCTGGGGTCAGAGGCCCCTAGGTGGAGGGCCAGGAGGCACAATGGGGCCTATACTGCTGGTCCAGGGAGAGAGGTGGACCCCTGGGTAGCTTGCTGGGTTCAGAAGCCCCTAGATGGAGGGCCAGGGGGCACCCTGGGGCCTATACTGCAAGATCAGGGAGAGAGGTGGACCCCTGGGTAGCTTGCTGGGGTCAGAGACCCCTAGGTGGAGGGCAAGGGGGCACCCTGGGGCCTCCACTGCAAGTCCAGGGAGAGAGGTGGACCCCTGGGTAAATTGTTGGGGTCAGAGGCCCCCAGGTGGAGTGCCAAGGGGCACCCTTGGGCCTACACTGCAAGTCCAGGGAGAGAGGTGGACCCCTGGGTAGCTTGCCGGGGTCAGAGACCCCTAGTTGGAGGGCAAGGGGGCACCCTGGGGCCTTTAATGGAAGTCCAGGGAGGGAAGTGGACCCCTGGGTAGCTGGCTAGGGTCAGATTCCCCTAGGTGGAAGGCCAGGGCGCACCCTTGGGCCTATACTGCAAGTCCAGGGAGAGAGGTTGACCCCTGGGTAGCTTGCTAGGGTCAGGGCCCCTTAGGTGGAGGGCCAGAGGGCACCCTGGGGCCCATACTGCAAGTCCAGGAAAAGATGTGGACCCCTGGGTAGCTTGCTGGGGTCATAGGCCCCTAAGTGGAGTGCCAGGGGCACCCTGGGGCCTATACTGCAAGTCCAGGGAGAGAGGTGGAGCCCTGGGTAGCTTGCTGGGGTCAGGGGCCCTTAGGTGGAGGGCCAGGTGGCACCCTGGTGCCTATAATGCAAGTCCAGGAAGAGAGGTGGACCCCTGGGTAGCTAGCTGGGGTCAGAGGCCCCTAGGTGGAGGGCCAGGGGGCATCCTGGGGCCTACACTGCAAGTCCAGGGATAGACACGGACCCCTGGGTAGCTTGCTGGGGTCAGGGGCACCTAGATGGAGGGTCAGGGGTAACCCTGGGGCCTATACTGCAAGTCCAGGGAGAGAGGTGGACCCCTGGTTAGTTTGCTGGGCTCATGGGCCCTTACGTGGAGGGCCAGGGGCACCCTGGGGCCTATACTGCAAGTCCAGGGAGAGAGCTGATTCTCTGGGTAGCTTGCTGGGGTCAAAATCCCCTAGGTGGGGTGCAAGGGGGCACCCTGGGGCCTATACTGCAAGTCCAGGGAGAGAGGTGGACCCCTGGGTAGCTTGCTGGGGTAAGGGGCCCCTAGGAGGAGGGCCAGGGGGCACCCTGGGGCCTATACTGCAAGACCAGGGAGAGAGGTGGACCCCTTGGTAGCTTGCTGGGGTCAGGGGCCCTTAGGTGGAGGGCCAGGTGCACCCTGGGGCCTTTAATGGAAGTCCAGGGAGGGAAGTGGACCCTGGGTAGCTTGCTGGGGTCATATTCCCCTAGGTGGAAGGCCAGTGTGCACCCTGGGGCCTATACTGCAAGTCCAGGGAGAGAGGTGGACCCCTGGGTAGCTTGCTGGTGTCAGGGGCACCTAGATGGAGGGCCGGGGGTAACCCTGGGGCCTATACTGCAAGTCCAGGGAGAGAGGTGGAACCCTGGTTAGTTTGCTGGACTCATGGGCCCTTAGGTGGAGGGCCAGGGGCACCCTGGGGCCTACACTGCAAGTCCAGGGAGAGAGCTGGTCCTCTGGGTAGCTTGCTGGGGTGGGGGGCCCTTAGGTGGAGGGCAAGGGGGCACCCTGGGGCCTACACTGCAAGTCCAGGGAGAGAGGTGGACCCCTGGGTAGCTTGCTGGGGTCAGGATCCCTTAGGTGGAGGGCAAGGGGGCACCCTGGGGCCTACACTGCATGTCCAGGGAGAGAGGTGGACCCCTGGGTAGCTTGCTGGGGTGAGAGGCCCCTAGGTGGAGGGCCAGGGGGCACCCTGGGGCCTATACTGCAAGATCAGGGAGAGAGGTGGACCCCTTGGTAGCTTGCTGGGGTCGGAGACCCCTAGGTGGAGGGCAAGGGGGCACTCTGGGGCCTCCACTGCAAGTCCAGGGAGAGAGGTGGACCCCTGGGTAGCTTGCTGGGGTCAGAGGCCCCCAGGTGGAAGGCCAGGGGGCACCCTTGGGCCTACACTGCAAGTCCAGGGAGAGAGGTGGACCCCTGGGTAGCTTGCTGGGGTCAGAGACCCCTAGTTTGAGGGCAAGGGGGCACCCTGGGGCCTTTAATGGAAGTCCAAGGAGGGAAGTGGACCCTGGGTAGCCTGCTGGGGTCAGATTCCCTTAGGTGGAAGGCCAGGGCGCACCCTGGGGCCTATACTGCAAGTCCAGGGAGAGAGGTGGACCCCTGGGTAGCTTGCTGGGGTCAGGGGCCCTTAGTTGGAGGGCCAGGGGCACCCTGGGGCCTATACTGCATGTCCAGGAAGAGATGTGGACCCCTGGGTAGCTTGCTGGGGTCTTAGGCCCCTAAGTGGAGGGCCAGGGGCACCCTGGGGCCTATACTGCAAGTCCAGGGAGAGAGGTGGACCCCTGGGTAGCTTGCTGGGGTCAGGTGCCCTTAGGTGGAGGGCCAGGGGGCACCCTGGGGCCTACACTGCAAGTCCAGGGAGAGATGTGGACCCCTGGGTAGCTTGCTGGGGTCAGAGGCCCCTAGGTGGAGGGCCAGGTGGCACAATGGGGCCTATACTGCTGGTCCAGGGAGAGAGGTGGACCCCTGGGTAGCTTGCTGGGGTCAGGGGCCCTTAGGTGGAGGGCCAGGGGTCACCCTGGGGCCTACACTGCAAGTCCAGGGAGAGAGGTGGACCCCTGGGTAGCTTGCTGGGGTCAATGGCCCCCAGGTGGAGGGCCAGGGGGCACCCTTGGGCCTACACTGCAAGTCCAGGGAGAGAGGTGGACCCCTCGGTAGCTTGCTGGGGTCAGAGACCCCTAGTTGGAGGACCAGGGGCACCCTGGGGCCTTTTATGGAAGTCCAGGGAGGGAAGTGGACCTTGGGTAGCCTGCTGGGGTCAGATTCCCTTAGGTGGAAGGCCAGGGCGCACCCTGGGGCCTATACTGCAAGTCCAGGGAGAGAGGTGGACCCCTGGGTATCTTGCTGGGGTCAGGGGCCCTTAGGTGGAGGGCCAGGTGCACCCTGGGGCCTATACTGCAAGTCCAGGAAGAGATGTGGACCCCTGGGTAGCTTGCTGGGGTCATAGGCCCCTAAGTGGAGTGCCAGGGGCACCCTGGGGCCTATACTGCAAGTCCAGGGAGAGAGGTGGACCCCTGGGTAGCTTGCTCGGGTCAGGATCCCTTAGGTGGAGGGCAAGGGGGCACCCTGGGGCCTACACTCTATGTCCAGGGAGAGAGGTGGACCCCTGGGTAGCTTGCTGGGGTCAGGGGCCCTTAGGTGGAGGTCCAGGGGGCACCCTGGGGCCTATACTGCAAGTCCAGGAAGATATGTGGACCCCTGGGTAGCTTGCTGGGGTCAGGGGCCCTTAGGTGGAGGGCAAGGGGGCACCCTGGGGCCTACACTGCAAGTCCAGGGAGAGAGTTGGACCCCTGGGTAGCTTACTGGCGTCAGAGGCCCTTAGGTGGAGGGCCAGGGGGCACCCTGGGGCCTACACTGCAAGTCCAGGGAGAGAGGTGGACCCCTGGGTAGCTTGCTGGGGTCAGAGGCCCCTAGGTGGAGGGCCAGGAGGCACAATGGGGCCTATACTGCTGGTCCAGGGAGAGAGGTGGACCCCTGGGTAGCTTGCTGGGGTCAGGGGCCCTTAGGTGGAGGGCCAGGGGGCACCCTGGGGCCTACACTGCAAGTCCAAGGAGAGAGGTGGACCCCTGGGTAGCTTGCTGAGGTCAGGGGCCCTTAGGTGGAGGGCCTGGGGGCACTCTTGGGCCTACACTGCAAGTCCCGGGAGAGAGGTGGACCCCTGGGTAGCTTGCTGGGGTCAGAGACCCCTAGTTGGAGGGCAAGGGGGCACCCTGGGGCCTTTAATGGAAGTCCAGGGAGGGAAGTGGACCCTGGGTAGCCTGCTGGGGTCAGATTCCCTTAGGTGGAAGGCCAGGGTGCACCCTGGGGCCTATACTGCAAGTCCAGGGAGAGAGGTGGACCCCTGGGTAGCTTGCTGGGGTCAGGGGCCCTTAGGTGGAGGGCCAGGGGCACCCTGGGGCCTATACTGCATGTCCAGGAAGAGATGTGGACCCCTGGGTAGCTTGCTGGGGTCATAGGCCCCTAAGTGGAGTGCCAGGGGCACCCTGGGGCCTATACTGCAAGTCCAGGGAGAGAGGTGGACCCCTGGGAAGCTTGCTGGGGTCAGGGGCACTTAGGTGGAGGGCCAGGGGGCACCCTGGGGCCTACACTGCAAGTCCAGGTAGAGAGGTGGACCCCTGGGTAGCTTGCTGGGGTCAGAGGCCCCTAGGTGGAGGGCCAGGAGGCACAATGGGGCCTATACTGCTAGTCCAGGGAGAGAGGTGGACCCCTGGGTAGCTTGCTGGGGTCAGGGGCCCTTAGGTGGAGGGCAAGGGGGCACCCTGGGGCCTACACTGCAAGTCCAGGGAGAGAGGTGGACCCCTGGGTAGCTTGCTGGGGTCAGAGGCCCCCAGCTGGAGGGCCAGGGGGCACCCTTGGGCCTACACTGCAAGTCCAGGGAGAGAGGTGGACCCCTGGGTAGCTTGCTGGGGTCAGAGACCCCTAGTTGGAGGGCCAGGGGGCACCCTGGGGCCTTTAATGGAAGTCCAGGGAGAGAGGTGGACCCCTGGGTAGCTTGCTCGGGTCAGGATCCCTTAGGTGGAGGGCAAGGGGGCACCCTGGGGCCTACACTGCATGTCCAGGGAGAGAGGTGGACCCCTGGGTAGCTTGCTGGGGTCAGGGGCCCTTAGGTGGAGGGCCAGGGGGCACCCTGGGGCCTATACTGCAAGTCCAGGAAGAGATGTGGACCCCTGGGTAGCTTGCTGGGGTCAGGGGCCCTTAGGTGGAGGTCACGGGGGCACCCTGGGGCCTACAATGCAAGTCCAGGGAGAGAGGTGGACCCCTGGGTAGCTTACTGGGGTCAGAGGCCCTTAGGTGAAGGGCCAGCGGGCACCCTGGGGCCTACACTGCAAGTCCAGGGAGAGAGGTGGACCCCTGGGTAGCTTGCTGGGGTCAGAGGCCCCTAGGTGGAGGGCCAGGAGGCACAATGGGGCCTACACTGCAAGTCCAGGGAAAGAGGTGGACCCCTGGGTAGCTTGCTGGGGTCAGAGACCCCTAGTTGGAGGGCAAGGGGGCACTCTGGGGCCTTTAATGGAAGTCCACGGAGGGAAGTGGACTCTGGGTAGCCTGCTGGGGTCAGATTCTCTTAGGTGGAAGGCCAGGGTGCACCCTGGGGCCTATACTGCAAGTCCAGGGAGAGAGGTGGACCCCTGGGTAGCTTGCTGGGGTCAGGGGCCCTTAGGTGGAGGGCCAGGGGCACCCTGGGGCCTATACTGCATGTCCAGGAAGAGATGTGGACCCCTGGGTAGCTTGCTGGGGTCATAGGCCCCTAAGTGGAGTGCCAGGGGCACCCTGGGGCCTATACTGCAAGTCCAGGGAGAGAGGTGGACCCCTGGGTAGCTTGCTGGGGTCAGGGGCACTTAGGTGGAGGGCCAGGGGGCACCCTGGGGCCTACACTGCAAGTCCAGGTAGAGAGGTGGACCCCTGGGTAGCTTGCTGGGGTCAGAGGCCCCTAGGTGGAGGGCCAGGAGGCACAATGGGGCCTATACTGCTAGTCCAGGGAGAGAGGTGGACCCCTGGGTAGCTTGCTGGGGTCAGGGGCCCTTAGGTGGAGGGCAAGGGGGCACCCTGGGGCCTACACTGCAAGTCCAGGGAGAGAGGTGGACCCCTGGGTAGCTTGCTGGGGTCAGAGGCCCCCAGGTGGAGGGCCAGGGGGCACCCTTGGGCCTACACTGCAAGTCCAGGGAGAGAGGTGGACCCCTGGGTAGCTTGCTGGGGTCAGAGACCCCTAGTTGGAGGGCCAGGGGGCACCCTGGGGCCTTTAATGGAAGTCCAGGGAGGGAAGTGGACCCTGGGTAGCCTGCTGGGGTCAGATTCCCTTAGGTGGAAGGCCAGGTGCACCCTGGGGCCTATACTGCAAGTCCAGGAAGAGAGGTGGACCCCTGGGTAGCTTGCTGGGGTCAGAGGCCCCTAGGTGGAGGGCCAGGGGGCATCCTGGGGCCTACACTGCAAGTCCAGGGATAGACACGGAACCCTGGGTAGCTTGCTTGGGTCAGGGGCACCTAGATGGAGGGCCAGGGGTAACCCTGGGGCCTATACTGCAAGTCCAGGGAGAGAGGTGGACCCCTGGTTAGTTTGCTGGGCTCATGGGCCCTTACGTGGAGGGCCAGGGGCACCCTGGGGCCTATATTGCAAGTCCAGGGAGAGAGCTGGTCCTCTTGGTAGCTTGCTTGGGTCAGAAGCCCCTTGGTGGGGTGCAAGGGGGCACCCTGGGGCCTATACTGCAAGTCCAGGGAGAGAGGTGGACCCCTGGGTAGCTTGCTGGGGTAAGGGGCCCCTAGGAGGAGGGCCAGGGGGCACCCTGGGGCCTATACTGCAAGACCAGGGAGAGAGGTGGACCCCTTGGTAGCTTGCTGGTGTCAGGGGCCCTTAGGTGGAGGGCCAGGTGCACCCTGGGGCCTTTAATGGAAGTCCAGGGAGGGAAGTGGACCCTGGGTAGCTTGCTCGGGTCATATTCCCATTGGTGGAAGGCCAGTGTGCACCCTGGGGCCTATACAGCAAGTCCAGGGAGAGAGGTGGACCCCTGGGTAGCTTGCTGGTGTCAGGGGCACCTAGATGGAGGGCCAGGGGTAACCCTGGGGCCTATACTGCAAGTCCAGGGAGAGAGGTGGACCCCTGGTTAGTTTGCTGGACTCATGGGCCCTTAGGTGGAGGGTCAGGGGCACCCTGGGGCCTACACTGCAAGTCCAGGGAGAGAGCTGGTCCTCTGGGTAGCTTGCTGGGGTGGGGGGCCCTTAGGTGGAGGGCAAGGGGGCACCCTGGGGCCTACACTGCAAGTCCAGGGAGAGAGGTGGACCCCTGGGTAGCTTGCTGGGGTCAGAGGCCCTTAGGTGGAGGGCAAGGGGGCACCCTGGGGCCTACATTGCAAGTCCAGGGAGAGAGGTGGACCCCTGGGTAGCTTGCTGGGGTCAGAGGCCCCTAGGTGGAGGGCCAGGGGGCACCCTGGGGCCTATACTGCAGGATCAGGGAGAGAGGTGGACCCCTTGGTAGCTTGCTGGGGTCAGAGACCCCTAGATGGAGGGCCAGGGTGCACCCTTGGGCCTACACTGCAAGTCCAGGGAGAGAGGTGGACCCCTGGGTAGCTTGCTGGGGTCAGAGACCCCTAGTTGGAGGGCAAGGGGGCACCCTGGGGCCTTTAATGGAAGTCCAAGGAGGGAAGTGGACCCTGGGTAGCCTGCTGGGGTCAGATTCCCTTAGGTGGAAGGCCAGGGCGCACCCTGGGGCCTATACTGCAAGTCCAGGGAGAGAGGTGGACCCCTGGGTAGCTTGCTGGGGTCATAGGCCCCTAAGTGGAGTGCCAGGGGCACCCTGGGGCCTATACTGCAAGTCCAGGGAGAGAGGTGGACCCCTGGGTAGCTTGCTGGGGTCAGGGGCCCTTAGGTGGAGGGCCAGGGGGCACCCTGGGGCCTACACTGCAAGTCCAGGGAGACAGGTGGACCCCTGGGTAGCTTGCTGGGGTCAGAGGCCCCTAGGTGGAGGGCCAGGTGGCACAATGGGGCCTATACTGCTGGTCCAGGGAGAGAGGTGGACCCCTGGGTAGCTTGCTGGGGTCATGGGCCCTTAGGTGGAGGGCCAGGGGTCACCCTGGGGCCTACACTGCAAGTCCAGGGAGAGAGGTGGACCCCTGGGTAGCTTGCTGGGGTCAGAGGCCCCCATATGGAGGGCCAGGGGGCACCCTTGGACCTACACTGCAAGTCCAGGGAGAGAGGTGGACCCCTGGCTAGCTTGCTGGGGTCAGAGACCCCTAGTTGGAGGGCCAGGGGCACCCTGGGGCCTTTTATGGAAGTCCAGGGAGGGAAGTGGACCCTGGGTAGCCTGCTGGGGTCAGATTCCCTTAGGTGGAAGGCCAGGGCGCACCCTGGGGCCTATACTGCAAGTCCAGGGAGAGAGGTGGACCCCTGGGTATCTTGCTGGGGTCAGGGGCGCTTAGGTGGAGGGCCAGGTGCACCCTGGGGCCTATACTGCAAGTCCAGGAAGAGATGTGGACCCCTGGGTAGCTTGCTGGGGTCATAGGCCCCTTAGTGGAGTGCCAGGGGCACCCTGGGGCCTATACTGCAAGTCCAGGGAGAGAGGTGGACCCCTGGGTAGCTTGCTCGGGTCAGGATCCCTTAGGTGGAGGGCAAGGGGGCACCCTGGGGCCTACACTGCATGTCCAGGGAGAGAGGTGGACCCCTGGGTAGCTTGCTGGATTCAGGGGCCCTTAGGTGGAGGGCCAGGGGGCACCCTGGGGCCTATACTGCAAGTCCAGGAAGAGATGTGGACCCCTGGGTAGCTTGCTGGGGTCAGGGGCCCTTAGGTGGAGGGCAAGGGGGCACCTTGAGGCCTACACTGCAAGTCCAGGGAGAGAGGTGGACCCCTGGGTAGCTTACTGGGGTCAGAGGCCCTTAGGTGGAGGGCCAGGGGGCACCCTGGGGCCTACACTGCAAGTCCAGGGAGAGAGGTGGACCCCTGGGTAGCTTGCTGGGGTCAGAGGCCCCTAGGTGGAGGGCCAGGAGGCACAATGGGGCCTATACTGCTAGTCCAGGGAGAGAGGTGGACCCCTGGGTAGCTTGCTGGGGTCAGGGGCCCTTAGGTGGAGGGCAAGGGGGCACCCTGGGGCCTACACTGCAAGTCCAGGGAGAGAGGTGGACCCCTGGGTAGCTTGCTGGGGTCAGAGGCCCCCAGCTGGAGGGCCAGGGGGCACCCTTGGGCCTACACTGCAAGTCCAGGGAGAGAGGTGGACCCCTGGGTAGCTTGCTGGGGTCAGAGACCCCTAGCTGGAGGGCCAGGGGGCACCCTGGGGCCTTTAATGGAAGTCCAGGGAGAGAGGTGGACCCCTGGGTAGCTTGCTCGGGTCAGGATCCCTTAGGTGGAGGGCAAGGGGGCACCCTGGGGCCTACACTGCAAGTCCAGGGAGAGAGGTGGACCCCTGGGTAGCTTGCTGGGGTCAGGGGCCCTTAGGTGGAGGGCCAGGGGGCACCCTGGGGCCTATACTGCAAGTCCAGGAAGAGATGTGGACCCCTGGGTAGCTTGCTGGGGTCAGGGGCCCTTAGGTGGAGGTCACGGGGGCACCCTGGGGCCTACAATGCAAGTCCAGGGAGAGAGGTGGACCCCTGGGTAGCTTACTGGGGTCAGAGGCCCTTAGGTGAAGGGCCAGCGGGCACCCTGGGGCCTACACTGCAAGTCCAGGGAGAGAGGTGGACCCCTGGGTAGCTTGCTGGGGTCAGAGGCCCCTAGGTGGAGGGCCAGGAGGCACAATGGGGCCTACACTGCAAGTCCAGGGAAAGAGGTGGACCCCTGGGTAGCTTGCTGGGGTCAGAGACCCCTAGTTGGAGGGCAAGGGGGCACTCTGGGGCCTTTAATGGAAGTCCACGGAGGGAAGTGGACTCTGGGTAGCCTGCTGGGGTCAGATTCTCTCAGGTGGAAGGCCAGGGTGCACCCTGGGGCCTATACTGCAAGTCCAGGGAGAGAGGTGGACCCCTGGGTAGCTTGCTGGGGTCAGGGGCCCTTAGGTGGAGGGCCAGGGGCACCCTGGGGCCTATACTGCATGTCCAGGAAGAGATGTGGACCCCTGGGTAGCTTGCTGGGGTCATAGGCCCCTAAGTGGAGTGCCAGGGGCACCCTGGGGCCTATACTGCAAGTCCAGGGAGAGAGGTGGACCCCTGGGTAGCTTGCTGGGGTCAGGGGCACTTAGGTGGAGGGCCAGGGGGCACCCTGGGGCCTACACTGCAAGTCCAGGTAGAGAGGTGGACCCCTGGGTAGCTTGCTGGGGTCAGAGGCCCCTAGGTGGAGGGCCAGGAGGCACAATGGGGCCTATACTGCTAGTCCAGGGAGAGAGGTGGACCCCTGGGTAGCTTGCTGGGGTCAGGGGCCCTTAGGTGGAGGGCAAGGGGGCACCCTGGGGCCTACACTGCAAGTCCAGGGAGAGAGGTGGACCCCTGGGTAGCTTGCTGGGGTCAGAGGCCCCCAGGTGGAGGGCCAGGGGGCACCCTTGGGCCTACACTGCAAGTCCAGGGAGAGAGGTGGACCCCTGGGTAGCTTGCTGGGGTCAGAGACCCCTAGTTGGAGGGCCAGGGGGCACCCTGGGGCCTTTAATGGAAGTCCAGGGAGGGAAGTGGACCCTGGGTAGCCTGCTGGGGTCAGATTCCCTTAGGTGGAAGGCCAGGTGCACCCTGGGGCCTATACTGCAAGTCCAGGAAGAGAGGTGGACCCCTGGGTAGCTTGCTGGGGTCAGAGGCCCCTAGGTGGAGGGCCAGGGGGCATCCTGGGGCCTACACTGCAAGTCCAGGGATAGACACGGAACCCTGGGTAGCTTGCTTGGGTCAGGGGCACCTAGATGGAGGGCCAGGGGTAACCCTGGGGCCTATACTGCAAGTCCAGGGAGAGAGGTGGACCCCTGGTTAGTTTGCTGGGCTCATGGGCCCTTACGTGGAGGGCCAGGGGCACCCTGGGGCCTATATTGCAAGTCCAGGGAGAGAGCTGGTCCTCTTGGTAGCTTGCTTGGGTCAGAAGCCCCTTGGTGGGGTGCAAGGGGGCACCCTGGGGCCTATACTGCAAGTCCAGGGAGAGAGGTGGACCCCTGGGTAGCTTGCTGGGGTAAGGGGCCCCTAGGAGGAGGGCCAGGGGGCACCCTGGGGCCTATACTGCAAGACCAGGGAGAGAGGTGGACCCCTTGGTAGCTTGCTGGTGTCAGGGGCCCTTAGGTGGAGGGCCAGGTGCACCCTGGGGCCTTTAATGGAAGTCCAGGGAGGGAAGTGGACCCTGGGTAGCTTGCTGGGGTCATATTCCCCTAGGTGGAAGGCCAGTGTGCACCCTGGGGCCTATACAGCAAGTCCAGGGAGAGAGGTGGACCCCTGGGTAGCTTGCTGGTGTCAGGGGCACCTAGATGGAGGGCCAGGGGTAACCCTGGGGCCTATACTGCAAGTCCAGGGAGAGAGGTGGACCCCTGGTTAGTTTGCTGGACTCATGGGCCCTTAGGTGGAGGGTCAGGGGCACCCTGGGGCCTACACTGCAAGTCCAGGGAGAGAGCTGGTCCTCTGGGTAGCTTGCTGGGGTGGGGGGCCCTTAGGTGGAGGGCAAGGGGGCACCCTGGGGCCTACACTGCAAGTCCAGGGAGAGAGGTGGACCCCTGGGTAGCTTGCTGGGGTCAGAGGCCCTTAGGTGGAGGGCAAGGGGGCACCCTGGGGCCTACATTGCAAGTCCAGGGAGAGAGGTGGACCCCTGGGTAGCTTGCTGGGGTCAGAGGCCCCTAGGTGGAGGGCCAGGGGGCACCCTGGGGCCTATACTGCAGGATCAGGGAGAGAGGTGGACCCCTTGGTAGCTTGCTGGGGTCAGAGACCCCTAGATGGAGGGCCAGGGTGCACCCTTGGGCCTACACTGCAAGTCCAGGGAGAGAGGTGGACCCCTGGGTAGCTTGCTGGGGTCAGAGACCCCTAGTTGGAGGGCAAGGGGGCACCCTGGGGCCTTTAATGGAAGTCCAAGGAGGGAAGTGGACCCTGGGTAGCCTGCTGGGGTCAGATTCCCTTAGGTGGAAGGCCAGGGCGCACCCTGGGGCCTATACTGCAAGTCCAGGGAGAGAGGTGGACCCCTGGGTAGCTTGCTGGGGTCATAGGCCCCTAAGTGGAGTGCCAGGGGCACCCTGGGGCCTATACTGCAAGTCCAGGGAGAGAGGTGGACCCCTGGGTAGCTTGCTGGGGTCAGGGGCCCTTAGGTGGAGGGCCAGGGGGCACCCTGGGGCCTACACTGCAAGTCCAGGGAGACAGGTGGACCCCTGGGTAGCTTGCTGGGGTCAGAGGCCCCTAGGTGGAGGGCCAGGTGGCACAATGGGGCCTATACTGCTGGTCCAGGGAGAGAGGTGGACCCCTGGGTAGCTTGCTGGGGTCATGGGCCCTTAGGTGGAGGGCCAGGGGTCACCCTGGGGCCTACACTGCAAGTCCAGGGAGAGAGGTGGACCCCTGGGTAGCTTGCTGGGGTCAGAGGCCCCCATATGGAGGGCCAGGGGGCACCCTTGGACCTACACTGCAAGTCCAGGGAGAGAGGTGGACCCCTGGCTAGCTTGCTGGGGTCAGAGACCCCTAGTTGGAGGGCCAGGGGCACCCTGGGGCCTTTTAATGGAAGTCCAGGGAGGGAAGTGGACCCTGGGTAGCCTGCTGGGGTCAGATTCCCTTAGGTGGAAGGCCAGGGCGCACCCTGGGGCCTATACTGCAAGTCCAGGGAGAGAGGTGGACCCCTGGGTATCTTGCTGGGGTCAGGGGCGCTTAGGTGGAGGGCCAGGTGCACCCTGGGGCCTATACTGCAAGTCCAGGAAGAGATGTGGACCCCTGGGTAGCTTGCTGGGGTCATAGGCCCCTTAGTGGAGTGCCAGGGGCACCCTGGGGCCTATACTGCAAGTCCAGGGAGAGAGGTGGACCCCTGGGTAGCTTGCTCGGGTCAGGATCCCTTAGGTGGAGGGCAAGGGGGCACCCTGGGGCCTACACTGCATGTCCAGGGAGAGAGGTGGACCCCTGGGTAGCTTGCTGGATTCAGGGGCCCTTAGGTGGAGGGCCAGGGGGCACCCTGGGGCCTATACTGCAAGTCCAGGAAGAGATGTGGACCCCTGGGTAGCTTGCTGGGGTCAGGGGCCCTTAGGTGGAGGGCAAGGGGGCACCCTGAGGCCTACACTGCAAGTCCAGGGAGAGAGGTGGACCCCTGGGTAGCTTACTGGGGTCAGAGGCCCTTAGGTGGAGGGCCAGGGGGCACCCTGGGGCCTACACTGCAAGTCCAGGGAGAGAGGTGGACCCCTGGGTAGCTTGCTGGGGTCAGAGGCCCCTAGGTGGAGGGCCAGGAGGCACAATGGGGCCTATACTGCTGGTCCAGGGAGAGAGGTGGACCCCTGGGTAGCTTGCTGGGGTCAGGGGCCCTTAGGTGGAGGGCCAGGGGGCACCCTGGGGCCTACACTGCAAGTCCAGGGAGAGAGGTGGACCCCTGGGTAGCTTGCTGGGGTCAGAGGCCCCCAGGTGGAGGGCCAGGGGGCACCCTTGGGCCTACACTGCAAGTCCAGGGAGAGAGGTGGACCCCTGGGTAGCTTGCTGGGGTCAGAGACCCCTAGTTGGAGGGCAAGGGGGCACCCTGGGGCCTTTAATGGAAGTCCAGGGAGGGAAGTGGACCCTGGGTAGCCTGCTGGGGTCAGATTCCCTTAGGTGGAAGGCCAGGGTGCACCCTGGGGCCTATACTGCAAGTCCAGGGAGAGAGGTGGACCCCTGGGTAGCTTGCTGGGGTCAGGGGCCCTTAGGTGGAGGGCCAGGGGCACCCTGGGGCCTATACTGCATGTCCAGGAAGAGATGTGGACCCCTGGGTAGCTTGCTGGGGTCAAAGGCCCCTAAGTGGAATGCCAGGGGCACCCTGGGGCCTATACTGCAAGTCCAGGGAGAGAGGTGGACCCCTGGGTAGCTTGCTGGGGTCAGGGGCACTTAGGTGGAGGGCCAGGGGGCACCCTGGGGCCTACACTGCAAGTCCAGGGAGAGAGGTGGACCCCTGGGTAGCTTGCTGGGGTCAGAGGCCCCTAGGTGGAGGGCCAGGAGGCACAATGGGGCCTATACTGCTAGTCCAGGGAGAGATGTGGACCCCTGGGTAGCTTGCTGGGGTCTGGGGCCCTTAGGTGGAGGGCAAGGGGGCACCCTGGGGCCTACACTGCAAGTCCAGGGAGAGAGGTGCACTCCTGGGTAGCTTGCTGGGGTCAGAGGCCCCCAGGTGAGGGGGCACCCTTGGGCCTACACTGCAAGTCCAGGGAGAGAGGTGGACCCCTGGGTAGCTTGCTGGGGTCAGAGACCCCTAGTTGGAGGGCCAGGGGGCACCCTGGGGCCTTTAATGGAAGTCCAGGGAGGGAAGTGGACCCTGGGTAGCCTGCTGGGGTCAGATTCCCTTAGGTGGAAGGCCAGGGCGCACCCTGGGGCCTATACTGCAAGTCCAGGGAGAGAGGTGGACCCCTGGGTAGCTTGCTGGGGTCAGGGGCCCTTAGGTGGAGGGCCAGGTGCACCCTGGGGCCTATACTGCAAGTCCAGGAAGAGATGTGGACCCCTGGGTAGCTTGCTGGGGTCAGAGGCCCCCAGGTGGAGGGCCAGGGGGCACCCTTGGGTCTACACTGCAAGTCCAGGGAGAGAGGTGGACCCCTGGGTAGCTTGCTGGGGTCAGAGACCCCTAGTTGGAGGGCCAGGGGGCACCCTGGGCCTTTAATGGAAGTCCAGGGAGGGAAATGGACCCTGGGTAGCCTGCTGGGGTCAGATTCCCTTAGGTGGAAGGCCAGGGCGCACCCTGGGGCCTATACTGCAAGTCCAGGGAGAGAGGTGGACCCCTGGGTAGCTTGCTGGGGTCAGGGGCCCTTAGGTGGAGGGCCAGGTGCACCCTGGGGCCTATACTGCAAGTCCAGGAAGAGATGTGGACCCCTGGGTAGCTTGCTGGGGTCATAGGACCCTAAGTGGAGTGCCAGGGGCACCCTGGGGCCTATACTGCAAGTCCAGGGAGAGAGGTGGACCCCTTGGTAGCTTGCTAGGGTCAGGATCCCTTAGGTGGAGGGCAAGGGGGCACCCTGGGGCCTACACTGCATGTCCAGGGAGAGAGGTGGACCCCTGGGTAGCTTGCTGGGGTCAGGGGCCCTTAGGTGGAGGGCCAGGTGGCACCCTGGGGCCTATACTGCAAGTCCAGGAAGAGATGTGGACCCCTGGGTAGCTTGCTGGGGTCAGAGGCCCTTAGGTGGAGGGCAAGGGGGCACCCTGGGGCCTACACTGCAAGTCCAGGGAGAGAGGTGGACCCCTGGGTAAATTTCTGGGGTCAGAGGCCCCCAGGTGGAGTGCCAAGGGGCACCCTTGGGCCTACACTGCAAGTCCAGGGAGAGAGGTGGACCCCTGGGTAGCTTGCCGGGGTCAGAGACCCCTAGTTGTAGGGCAAGGGGGCACCCTGGGGCCTATACTGCAAGTCCAGGGAGAGAGGTGGACCCCTGGGTAGCTTGCTAGGGTCAGGGGCCCTTAGGTGGAGGGCCAGAGGGCACCCTGGGGCCTATACTGCAAGTCCAGGGAGAGAGGTGGACCCCTGGGTAGCTTGCCGGGGTCAGAGACCCCTAGTTGGAGGGCAAGGGGGCACCCTGGGGCCTATACTGCAAGTCCAGGGAGAGAGGTGGACCCCTGGGTAGCTTGCTAGGGTCAGGGGCCCTTAGGTGGAGGGCCAGAGGGCACCCTGGGGCCTATACTGCAAGTCCAGGAAGAGATGTGGACCTCTGGGTAGCTTGCTGGGGTCATAGGCCCCTAAGTGGAGTGCCAGGGGCACCCTGGGGCCTATACTGCAAGTCCAGGGAGAGAGGTGGACCCCTGGGTAGCTTGCTGGGGTCAGGGGCCCTTAGGTGGAGGGCCAGGTGGCACCCTGGTGCCTATAATGCAAGTCCAGGAAGAGAGGTGGACCCCTGGGTAGCTTGCTGGGGTCAGAGGCCCCTAGGTGGAGGGCCAGGGGGCATCCTGGGGCCTACACTGCAAGTCCAGGGATAGACACGGACCCCTGGGTAGCTTGCTGGGGTCAGGGGCACCTAGATGGAGGGCCAGGGGTAACCCTGGGGCCTATACTGCAAGTCCAGGGAGAGAGGTGGACCCCTGGTTAGTTTGCTGCGCTCATGGGCCCTTACGTGGAGGGCCAGGGGCACCCTGGGGCCTATACTGCAAGTCCAGGGAGAGAGCTGATTCTCTGGATAGCTTGCTGGGGTCAAAAGCCCCTAGGTGGGGTGCAAGGGGGCACCCTGGGGCCTATACTGCAAGTCCAGGGAGAGAGGTGGACCCCTGGGTAGCTTGCTGGGGTAAGGGTCCCCTAGGAGGAGGGCCAAGGGGCACCCTGGGGCCTATACTGCAAGACCAGGGAGAGAGGTGGACCCCTGGGTAGCTTGCTAGGGTCAGGGGCCCTTAGGTGGAGGGCCAGAGGGCACCCTTGGGCCTATACTGCAAGTCCAGGAAGAGATGTGGACCCCTGGGTAGCTTGCTGGGGTCATAGGCCCCTAAGTGGAGTGCCAGGGGCACCCTGGGGCCTATACTGCAAGTCCAGGGATAGAGGTGGACCCCTGGGTAGCTTGCTGGGGTCAGGGGCCCTTAGGTGGAGGGCCAGGTGGCACCCTGGTGCCTATAATGCAAGTCCAGGAAGAGAGGTGGACCCCTGGGTAGCTTGCTGGGGTCAGAGGCCCCTAGGTGGAGGGCCAGGGGGCATCCTGGGGCCTACACTGCAAGTCCAGGAATAGACACGGACCCCTGGGTAGCTTGCTGGGGTCAGTGGCACCTATATGGAGGGCCAGGGGTAACCCTGGGGCCTATACTGCAAGTCCAGGGAGAGAGGTGGACCCCTGGTTAGTTTGCTGGGCTCATGGGCCCTTACATGGAGGGCCAGGGGCACCCTGGGGCCTATACTGCTAGTCCAGGGAGAGAGGTGGACCCCTTGGTATCTTGCTGGGGTCAGGGGCCCTTAGGTGGAGGGCAAGGGGGCACCCTGGGGCCTACACTGCAAGTCCAGGGAGAGAGGTGGACCCCTGGGTAGCTTGCTGGGGTCAGAGGCCCCCAGGTGGAGGGCCAGGGGGCACCCTTGGGCCTACACTGCAAGTCCAGGGAGAGAGGTGGACCCCTGGGTAGCTTGCTGGGGTCAGAGACCCCTAGTTGGAGGGCCAGGGGGCACCCTGGGGCCTTTAATGGAAGTCCAGGGAGGGAAGTGGACCCTGGGTAGCCTGCTGGGGTCAGATTCCCTTAAGTGGAAGGCCAGGGCGCACCCTGGGGCCTATACTGCAAGTCCAGGGAGAGAGGTGGACCCCTGGGTAGCTTGCTGGGGTCAGGGGCCCTTAGGTGGAGGGCCAGGTGCACCCTGGGGCCTATACTGCAAGTCCAGGAAGAGATGTGGACCCCTGGGTAGCTTGCTGGGGTCATAGGCCCCTAAGTGGAGTGCCAGGGGCACCCTGGGGCCTATACTGCAAGTCCAGGGAGAGAGGTGGACCCCTTGATAGCTTGCTAGGGTCAGGATCCCTTAGGTGGAGGGCAAGGGGGCACCCTGGGGCCTACACTGCATGTCCAGGGAGAGAGGTGGACCCCTGGGTAGCTTGCTGGGGTCAGGGGCCCTTAGGTGGAGGGCCAGGTGGCACCCTGGGGCCTATACTGCAAGTCCAGGGAGAGAGGTGGACCCCTGGGTAGCTTGCCGGGGTCAGAGACCCCTAGTTGGAGGGCAAGGGGGCACCCTGGGGCCTATACTGCAAGTCCAGGGAGAGAGGTGGACCCCTGGGTTGCTTGCTAGGGTCAGGGGCCCTTAGGTGGAGGGCCAGAGGGCACCCTGGGGCCTATACTGCAAGTCCAGGGAGAGAGGTGGACCCCTGGGTAGCTTGCTGGGGTCAGGGGCCCTTAGGTGGAGGGCCAGGTGGCACCCTGGTGCCTATAATGCAAGTCCAGGAAGAGAGGTGGACCCCTGGGTAGCTTGCTGGGGTCAGAGGCCCCTAAGTGGAGTGCCAGGGGCACCCTGGGGCCTATACTGCAAGTCCAGGGAGGGAGGTGGACCCCTGGGTAGCTTGCTCGGGTCAGGATCCCTTAGGTGGTGGGCAAGGGGGCACCCTGGGGCCTACACTGCATGTCCAGGGAGAGAGGTGGACCCCTGGGTAACTTGCTGGGGTCAGGGGCCCTTAGGCGGAGGGCCAGGGGGCACCCTGGGGCCTATACTGCAAGTCCAGGAAGAGATGTGGACCCCTGGGTAGCTTGCTGGGGTCAGGGGCCCTTAGGTGGAGGGCAAGGGGGCACCCTGGGGCCTACACTGCAAGTCCAGGGAGAGAGGTGGACCCCTGGGTAGCTTGCTGGGGTCAGAGGCCCTTAGGTGGAGGGCCAGGGGGCACCCTGGGGCCTACACTGCAAGTCCAGGGAGAGAGGTGGACCCCTGGGTAGCTTGCTGGGGTCAGAGGCCCCCAGGTGGAGGGCCAGGGGGCACGCTTGGGCCTACACTGCAAGTCCAGGGAGAGAGGTGGACCCCTGGGTAGCTTGCTGGGGTCAGAGGCCCCTAGGTGAAGGGCCAGGAGGCACAATATGGCCTATACTGCTGGTCCAGGGAGAGAGGTGGACCCCTGGGTAGCTTGCTGGATTCAGAAGCCCCTAGGTGGAGGGCCAGGGGGCACCCTGGGGCCTATACTGCAAGATCAGGGAGAGACGTGGACCCCTGGGTAGCTTGCTGGGGTCAGAGTCCCCTAGGTGGAGGGCAAGGGGGCACTCTGGGGCCTCCACTGCAAGTCCAGAGAGAGAGGTGGACCCCTGGGTAGCTTGCTGGGGTCAGAGGCCCCCAGGTGGAGGGCCGGGGGGCACTCTTGGGCCTACACTGCAAGTCCAGGGAGAGAGGTGGACCCCTGGGTAGCTTGCTGGGGTCAGAGACCCCTAGTTGGAGGGCAAGGGGGCACCCTGGGGCCTTTAATGGAAGTCCAGGGAGGGAAGTGGACCCTGGGTAGCCTGCTGGGGTCAGATTCCCTTAGGTGGAAGGCCAGGGGGCTCCCTGGGGCCTATACTGCAAGTCCAGGGAGAGAGGTGGACCCCTGGGTAGCTTGTTGGGGTCAGGGGCCCTTAGGTGGAGGGCCAGGGGCACCCTGGGGCCTATACTGCAAGTCCAGGAAGAGATGTGGACCCCTGGGTAGCTTGCTGGGGTCATAGGCCCCTAAGTGGAGTGTCAGGGGCACCCTGGGGCCTATACTGCAAGTCCAGGGAGAGAGGTGGACCCCTGGGTAGCTTGCTGGGCTCAGGGGCCCTTAGGTGGAGGGCCAGGGGGCACCCTGGGGCCTACACTGCAAGTCCAGGGAGAGAGGTGGACCCCTGGGTAGCTTGCTGGGGTCAGAGGCCACTAGGTGGAGGGCCAGGGGGCATCCTGGGGCCTACACTGCAAGTCCAGGGATAGACACAGACCCCTGGGTAGCTTGCTGGGGTCAGGGGCACCTAGATGGAGGGCCAGGGGTAACCCTGGGGCCTATACTGCAAGTCCAGGGAGAGAGGTGGACCCCTGGTTAGTTTGCTGGGCTCATGGGCCCTTACGTGTAGGGCCAGGGGCACCCTGGGGCCTATACTGCAAGTCCAGGTAGAGAGCTGGTTCTCTGGGTAGCTTGCTGGGGTCAAAAGCCCCTAGGTGGGGTGCAAGGGGGCACCCTGGGGCCTATACTGCAAGTCCAGGGAGAGAGGTGGACCCCTGGGTAGCTTGCTGGGGTCATAGGCCCCTAAATGGAGTGCCCGGGGCACACTGGGGCCTATACTGCAAGTCCAGGGAGAGAGGTGGACCCCTGGGTAGCTTGCTGGGGTCAGAGAACCCTAGGTGGAGGGCCAGGGGTAACCCTGGGGCCTATACTGCAAGTCCAGGGAGAGAGGTGGACCCCTGGTTAGATTGCTGGGCTCATGGGCCCTTAGGTGGAGGGCCAGGGGCACCCTGGGGCCTATACTGCAAGTCCACGGAGAGAGCTGGTCCTCTGGGTAGCTTGCTAGGGTGGGGGGCCCTTAGGTGGAGGGCAAGGGGGCACCCTGGGGCCTACACTGCAAGTCCAGGGAGAGAGGTGGACCCCTGGGTAGCTTGCTTGGGTCAGGACCCCTTAGGTGGAGGGCAAGGGGGCACCCTGAGGCCTACACTGCATGTCCAGGGAGAGAGGTGGACCCCTGGGTAGCTTGCTGGGGTCAGGGGCCCTTAGGTGGAGGACCAGGGGGCACCCTGGGGCCTATACTGCAAGTCCAGGAAGAGATGTGGACCCCTGGGTAGCTTGCTGGGGTCAGGGGCCCTTAGGTGGAGGGCAAGGGGGCACCCTGGGGCCTACACTGCAAGTCCAGGGAGAGAGGTGGACCTCTGGGTAGCTTTCTGGGGTTAGAGGCCCGTAGGTGGAGGGCCAGGAGGCACAATATGGCCTATACTGCTGGTCCAGGGAGAGAGGTGGACCCCTGGGTAGCTTGGTGGGTTCAGAAGCCCCTAGGTGGAGGGCCAGGGGGCACCCTGGGGCCTACACTGCAAGTCCAGGGAGAGAGGTGGACCCCTGGGTAGCTTGCTGGGGTCATAGGCCCCTAAATGGAGTGCCCGGGGCACACTGGGGCCTATACTGCAAGTCCAGGGAGAGAGGTGGACCCCTGGGTAGCTTGCTGAGGTCAGAGAACCCTAGGTGGAGGGCCAGGGGTAACCCTGGGGCCTATACTGCAAGTCCAGGGAGAGAGGTGGACCCCTGGTTAGATTGCTGGGCTCATGGGCCCTTAGGTGGAGGGCCAGGGGCACCCTGGGGCCTATACTGCAAGTCCAGGGAGAGAGCTGGTCCTCTGGGTAGCTTGCTGGGGTGGGGGGCCCTTAGGTGGAGGGCAAGGGGGCACCCTGGGGCCTACACTGCAAGTCCAGGGAGAGAGGTGGACCCCTGGGTAGCTTGCTTGGGTCAGGACCCCTTAGGTGGAGGGCAAGGGGGCACCCTGGGGCCTACACTGCATGTCCAGGGAGAGAGGTGGACCCCTGGGTAGCTTGCTGGGGTCAGGGGCCCTTAGGTGGAGGACCAGGGGGCACCCTGGGGCCTATACTGCAAGTCCAGGAAGAGATGTGGACCCCTGGGTAGCTTGCTGGGGTCAGGGGCCCTTAGGTGGAGGGCAAGGGGGCACCCTGGGGCCTACACTGCAAGTCCAGGGAGAGAGGTGGACCTCTGGGTAGCTTTCTGGGGTTAGAGGCCCGTAGGTGGAGGGCCAGGAGGCACAATATGGCCTATACTGCTGGTCCAGGGAGAGAGGTGGACCCCTGGGTAGCTTGGTGGGTTCAGAAGCCCCTAGGTGGAGGGCCAGGGGCACCCTGGGGCCTATATTGCAAGATCAGGGAGAGAGGTGGACCCCTGGGTAGCTTGCTGGAGTCAGAGAACCCTAGGTGGAGGGCAAGGGGGCATTCTGGGGCCTCCACTGCAAGTCCAGGGAGAGAGGTGGACCCCTGGGTAGCTTGCTGGGGTCAGAGGCCCCCAGGTGGAGGGCCAGGGGGCACCCTTGGGCCTACACTGCAAGTCCAGGGAGAGAGGTGGACCCCTGGGTAGCTTGCTGGGGTCAGAGACCCCTAGTTGGAGGGCAAGGGGGCACCCTGGGGCCTTTAATGGAAGTCCAGGGAGGGAAGTGGACCCTGGGTAGCCTGCTGGGGTCAGATTCCCTTAGGTGGAAGGCCAGGGTGCACCCTGGGGCCTATACTGCAAGTCCAGGGAGAGAGGTGGACCCCTGGGTAGCTTGCTGGGGTCAGGGGCCCTTAGGTGGAGGGCCAGGGGCACCCTGGGGCCTATACTGCAAGTCCAGGAAGAGATGTGGACCCCTGGGTAGCTTGCTGGGGTCATAGGCCCCTAAGTGGAGTGCCAGGGGCACCCTGGGGCCTATACTGCAAGTCCAAGGAGAGAGGTGGACCCCTGGGTAGCTTGCTGGGGTCAGGGGCCCTTAGGTGGAGGGCCAGGGGGCACCCTGGGGCCTACACTGCAAGTCCAGGGAGAGAGTTGGACCCCTGGGTAGCTTGCTGGGGTCAGAGGCACCTAGGTGGAAGGCCAGGAGGCACAATGGGGCCTATACTGCTGGTCCAGGGAGAGAGGTGGACCCCTCGGTAGCTTGCTGGGTTCAGAAGCCCCTAGGTGGAGGGCCAGGGGGCACCCTGGGGCCTATACTGCAAGATCAGGGAGAGAGGTGGTCCCCTGGGTTGCTTGCTGGGGTCAGCGACCCCTAGGTGGAGGGCAAGGGGGCACCCTGGGGCCTCCACTGCAAGTCCAAGGAGAGAGGTGGACCCCTGGGTAGCTTGCTGGGATTAGGGGCCCTTAGGTGGAGGGCCAGGTGGCACCCTGGGGCCTATAATGCAAGTCCAGGAAGAGAGGTGGACCCCTGGGTACCTTGCTGGGGTCAGAGGCCCCTAGGTGGAGGGCCAGGGGGCATCCTGGGGCCTACACTGCAAGTCCAGGGATAGACACGGACCCCTGGGTAGCTTGCTGGGGTCAGGGGCACCTAGATGGAGGGCCAGGGGTAACCCTGGGGCCTATACTGCAAGTCCAGGGAGAGAGGTGGACCCCTGGTTAGTTTGCTGGGCTCATGGGCCCTTACGTGGAGGGCCAGGGGCACCCTGGGGCCTATACTGCAAGTCCAGGGAGAGAGGTGGACCCCTGGGTAGCTTGCTGGGGTAAGGTGGCCCTAGGAGGAGGGCCAGGGGGCACCCTGGGGCCTATACTGCAAGACCAGGGAGAGAGGTGGACCACTGGGTAGCTTGCTGTGGTCAGAGACCCTTAGGTGGAGGGCAAGGGGGCACCCTGGGGCCTACACTTTAAGTCCAGGGAGAGAGGTGGACCCCTTGGTACCTTGCTGGGGTCAGTGGCCCCCAGGTGGAGGGCCAGGGGGCTCCCTTGGGCCTACACTGCAAGTCCAGGGAGAGAGGTGGACCCCTGGGTAGCTAGCTGGGGTCATAGGCCCCTAAATGGAGTGCCAGGGGCACACTGGGGCCTATACTGCAAGTCCAGGGAGAGAGGTGGACCCCTGGGTAGCTTGCTGGGGTCAGGGGCCCTTAGTTGGAGGGCCAGGTGGCACCCTGGGGCCTATACTGCAAGTCCAGGAAGAGAGGTGGACCCCTGGGTAGCTTGCTGGGTTCAGAGGCCCCTAGGTGGAAGACCAGGGGGCATCCTGGGGCCTACACTGCATGTCCAGGGAGAGAGGTAGACCCCTGGGTAGCTTGCTGGGGTCTGAGGCCCCTAGGTGGAGGGCTAGGAGGCACAATGGGGCCTATGCTGCTGGTCCAGGGAGAGAGGTGCACCCCTGGGTAGCTTGCTGGGGTCAGGGGCCCTTAGGTGGAGGGCCAGGGGCACCCTGGGGCCTATACTGCATGTCCAGGAAGAGATGTGGACCCCTGGGTAGCTTGCTGGGGTCATAGGCCCCTAAGTAGAGTGCCAAGGGCACCCTGGGGTCTATACTGCAAGTCCAGGGAGAGAGGTGGACCCCTGGGTAGCTTGCTGGGGTCAGGGGCACTAAGGTGGAGGGCCAGGGGGCACCCTGGGGCCTACACTGCAAGTCCAGGGAGAGAGGTGGACCCCTGGGTAGCTTGCTGGGGTCAGAGGCCCTAGGTGGAGGGCCAGGAGGCACAATGGGGCCTATGCTGCTGGTCCAGGGAGAGAGGTGGACCTCTGGGTAGCTTGCTGGGGTCAGGGGCCCTTAGGTATAGGGCCAGGGGGCACCCTTGGGCCTACACTGCAAGTCCAGGGAGAGAGGTGGACCCCTGGGTAGCTTGCTGGGGTCAGAGACCCCTAGTTGGAGGGCCAGGGGGCACCCTGGGGCCTTTAATGGAAGTCCAGGGAGGGAAGTGGACCCATGGGTAGCCTGCTGGGGTCAGATTCCCTTAGGTGGAAGGCCAGGGCGCACCCTGGGGCCTATACTGCAAGTCCAGGGAGAGAGGTGGACCCCTGGGTAGCTTGCTGGGGTCAGGGGCCCTTAGGTGGAGGGCCAGGTGCACCCTGGACCTATACTGCAAGTCCAGGAAGAGATGTGGACCCCTGGGTAGCTTGCTGGGGTCATAGGCCCCTAAGTGGAGTGCCAGGGGCACCCTAGGGCCTATACTGCAAGTCCAGGGAGAGAGGTGGACCCCTGGGTAGCTTGCTGGGGTCAGGGGCCCTTAGGTGGAGGGCAGGGGGCACCCTGGGGCCTACACTGCAAGTCCAGGGAGAGAGGTGGACCCCTGGGTAGCTTGCTGGGGTCAGAGGCCCCTAGGTGTAGGGCCAGGAGGCACAATGGGGCCTATACTGCTGGTCCAGGGAGAGAGGTGGACCCCTGGGTAGCTTGCTGGGGTCAGGGGCCCTTAGGTGGAGGGCAAGGGGGCACCCTGGGGCCTACACTGCAAGTCCAGGGAGAGAGGTGGACCCCTGGGTAGCTTGCTGGGGTCAGAGGCCCCCAGGTGGAGGGCCAGGGGGCACCCTTGGGCCTACACTGCAAGTCCAGGGAGAGAGGTGGACCCCTGGGTAGCTTGCTGGGGTCAGAGACCCCTAGTTGGAGGGCCAGGGGCACCCTGGGGCCTTTTATGGAAGTCCAGGGAGGGAAGTGGACCCTGAGTAGCTTGCTGGGGTCAGATTCCCTTAGGTGGAAGGCCAGGGCGCACCCTGGGGCCTATACTGCAAGTCCAGGGAGAGAGGTGGACCCCTGGGTAGCTTGCTGGGGTCAGGGGCCCTTAGGTGGAGGGCCAGGTGCACCCTGGGGCCTATACTGCAAGTCCAGGAAGAGATGTGGACGCCTGGGTAGCTTGCTGGGGTCATAGGCCCCTAAGTGGAGTGCCAGGGGCACCCTGGGGCCTATACTGCAAGTCTAGGGAGAGAGGTGGACCCCTGGGTAGCTTGCTCGGGTCAGGATCCCTTAGGTGGAGGGCAAGGGGGCACCCTGGGGCCTTCACTGCATGTCCAGGGAGAGAGGTGGACCCCTGGGTAGCTTGCTGGGGTCAGGGGCCTTTAGGTGGAGGGCCAGGGGGCACCCTGGGGCCTATACTGCAAGCCCAGGAAGAGATGTGGACCCCTGGGTAGCTTGCTGGGGTCAGGGGCCCTTAGGTGGAGGGCAAGGGGGCACCCTGGGGCCTACACTGCAAGTCCAGGGAGAGAGGTGGACCCCTGGGTAGCTTACTGGGGTCAGAGGCCCTTAGGTGGAGGGCCAGGGGGCACCCTGGGGCCTACACTGCAAGTCCAGGGAGAGAGGTGGACCCCTGGGTAGCTTGCTGGGGTCAGAGACCCCTAGTTGGAGGGCAAGTGGGCACCCTGGGGCCTTTAATGGAAGTCCAGGGAGGGAAGTGGACCCTGGGTAGCCTGCTGGGGTCAGATTCCCTTAGGTGGAGGGCCAGGTGCACCCTGGGGCCTTTAATGGAAGTCCAGGGAGAGAAGTGGACCCTGGGTAGCTTGCTGGGGTCATATTCCCCTAGGTGGAAGGCCAGTGTGCACCCTGGGGCCTATACTGCAAGTCCAGGGAGAGAGGTGGACCCCTGGGTAGCTTGCTGGTGTCAGGGGCACCTAGATGGAGGGCCGGGGGTAACCCTGGGGCCTATACTGCAAGTCCAGGGAGAGAGGTGGAACCCTGGTTAGTTTGCTGGACTCATGGGCCCTTAGGTGGAGGGCCAGGGGCACCCTGGGGCCTACACTGCAAGTCCAGGGAGAGAGCTGGTCCTCTGGGTAGCTTGCTGGGGTGGGGGGCCCTTAGGTGGAGGGCAAGGGGGCACCCTGGGGCCTACACTGCAAGTCCAGGGAGAGAGGTGGACCCCTGGGTAGCTTGCTGGGGTCAGGATCCCTTAGGTGGAGGGCAAGGGGGCACCCTGGGGCCTACACTGCATGTCCAGGGAGAGAGGTGGACCCCTGGGTAGCTTGCTGGGGTGAGAGGCCCCTAGGTGGAGGGCCAGGGGGCACCCTGGGGCCTATACTGCAAGATCAGGGAGAGAGGTGGACCCCTTGGTAGCTTGCTGGGGTCAGAGACCCCTAGGTGGAGGGCAAGGGGGCACTCTGGGGCCTCCACTGCAAGTCCAGGGAGAGAGGTGGACCCCTGGGTAGCTTGCTGGGGTCAGAGGCCCCCAGGTGGAAGGCCAGGGGGCACCCTTGGGCCTACACTGCAAGTCCAGGGAGAGAGGTGGACCCCTGGGTAGCTTGCTGGGGTCAGAGACCCCTAGTTTGAGGGCAAGGGGGCACCCTGGGGCCTTTAATGGAAGTCCAAGGAGGGAAGTGGACCCTGGGTAGCCTGCTGGGGTCAGATTCCCTTAGGTGGAAGGCCAGGGCGCACCCTGGGGCCTATACTGCAAGTCCAGGGAGAGAGGTGGACCCCTGGGTAGCTTGCTGGGGTCAGGGGCCCTTAGTTGGAGGGCCAGGGGCACCCTGGGGCCTATACTGCATGTCCAGGAAGAGATGTGGACCCCTGGGTAGCTTGCTGGGGTCTTAGGCCCCTAAGTGGAGGGCCAGGGGCACCCTGGGGCCTATACTGCAAGTCCAGGGAGAGAGGTGGACCCCTGGGTAGCTTGCTGGGGTCAGGTGCCCTTAGGTGGAGGGCCAGGGGGCACCCTGGGGCCTACACTGCAAGTCCAGGGAGAGATGTGGACCCCTGGGTAGCTTGCTGGGGTCAGAGGCCCCTAGGTGGAGGGCCAGGTGGCACAATGGGGCCTATACTGCTGGTCCAGGGAGAGAGGTGGACCCCTGGGTAGCTTGCTGGGGTCAGGGGCCCTTAGGTGGAGGGCCAGGGGTCACCCTGGGGCCTACACTGCAAGTCCAGGGAGAGAGGTGGACCCCTGGGTAGCTTGCTGGGGTCAATGGCCCCCAGGTGGAGGGCCAGGGGGCACCCTTGGGCCTACACTGCAAGTCCAGGGAGAGAGGTGGACCCCTCGGTAGCTTGCTGGGGTCAGAGACCCCTAGTTGGAGGACCAGGGGCACCCTGGGGCCTTTTATGGAAGTCCAGGGAGGGAAGTGGACCTTGGGTAGCCTGCTGGGGTCAGATTCCCTTAGGTGGAAGGCCAGGGCGCACCCTGGGGCCTATACTGCAAGTCCAGGGAGAGAGGTGGACCCCTGGGTATCTTGCTGGGGTCAGGGGCCCTTAGGTGGAGGGCCAGGTGCACCCTGGGGCCTATACTGCAAGTCCAGGAAGAGATGTGGACCCCTGGGTAGCTTGCTGGGGTCATAGGCCCCTAAGTGGAGTGCCAGGGGCACCCTGGGGCCTATACTGCAAGTCCAGGGAGAGAGGTGGACCCCTGGGTAGCTTGCTCGGGTCAGGATCCCTTAGGTGGAGGGCAAGGGGGCACCCTGGGGCCTACACTCTATGTCCAGGGAGAGAGGTGGACCCCTGGGTAGCTTGCTGGGGTCAGGGGCCCTTAGGTGGAGGTCCAGGGGGCACCCTGGGGCCTATACTGCAAGTCCAGGAAGATATGTGGACCCCTGGGTAGCTTGCTGGGGTCAGGGGCCCTTAGGTGGAGGGCAAGGGGGCACCCTGGGGCCTACACTGCAAGTCCAGGGAGAGAGTTGGACCCCTGGGTAGCTTACTGGCGTCAGAGGCCCTTAGGTGGAGGGCCAGGGGGCACCCTGGGGCCTACACTGCAAGTCCAGGGAGAGAGGTGGACCCCTGGGTAGCTTGCTGGGGTCAGAGGCCCCTAGGTGGAGGGCCAGGAGGCACAATGGGGCCTATACTGCTGGTCCAGGGAGAGAGGTGGACCCCTGGGTAGCTTGCTGGGGTCAGGGGCCCTTAGGTGGAGGGCCAGGGGGCACCCTGGGGCCTACACTGCAAGTCCAGGGAGAGAGGTGGACCCCTGGGTAGCTTGCTGAGGTCAGGGGCCCTTAGGTGGAGGGCCTGGGGGCACCCTTGGGCCTACACTGCAAGTCCCGGGAGAGAGGTGGACCCCTGGGTAGCTTGCTGGGGTCAGAGACCCCTAGTTGGAGGGCAAGGGGGCACCCTGGGGCCTTTAATGGAAGTCCAGGGAGGGAAGTGGACCCTGGGTAGCCTGCTGGGGTCAGATTCCCTTAGGTGGAAGGCCAGGGTGCACCCTGGGGCCTATACTGCAAGTCCAGGGAGAGAGGTGGACCCCTGGGTAGCTTGCTGGGGTCAGGGGCCCTTAGGTGGAGGGCCAGGGGCACCCTGGGGCCTATACTGCATGTCCAGGAAGAGATGTGGACCCCTGGGTAGCTTGCTGGGGTCATAGGCCCCTAAGTGGAGTGCCAGGGGCACCCTGGGGCCTATACTGCAAGTCCAGGGAGAGAGGTGGACCCCTGGGAAGCTTGCTGGGGTCAGGGGCACTTAGGTGGAGGGCCAGGGGGCACCCTGGGGCCTACACTGCAAGTCCAGGTAGAGAGGTGGACCCCTGGGTAGCTTGCTGGGGTCAGAGGCCCCTAGGTGGAGGGCCAGGAGGCACAATGGGGCCTATACTGCTAGTCCAGGGAGAGAGGTGGACCCCTGGGTAGCTTGCTGGGGTCAGGGGCCCTTAGGTGGAGGGCAAGGGGGCACCCTGGGGCCTACACTGCAAGTCCAGGGAGAGAGGTGGACCCCTGGGTAGCTTGCTGGGGTCAGAGGCCCCCAGCTGGAGGGCCAGGGGGCACCCTTGGGCCTACACTGCAAGTCCAGGGAGAGAGGTGGACCCCTGGGTAGCTTGCTGGGGTCAGAGACCCCTAGTTGGAGGGCCAGGGGGCACCCTGGGGCCTTTAATGGAAGTCCAGGGAGAGAGGTGGACCCCTGGGTAGCTTGCTCGGGTCAGGATCCCTTAGGTGGAGGGCAAGGGGGCACCCTGGGGCCTACACTGCATGTCCAGGGAGAGAGGTGGACCCCTGGGTAGCTTGCTGGGGTCAGGGGCCCTTAGGTGGAGGGCCAGGGGGCACCCTGGGGCCTATACTGCAAGTCCAGGAAGAGATGTGGACCCCTGGGTAGCTTGCTGGGGTCAGGGGCCCTTAGGTGGAGGTCACGGGGGCACCCTGGGGCCTACAATGCAAGTCCAGGGAGAGAGGTGGACCCCTGGGTAGCTTACTGGGGTCAGAGGCCCTTAGGTGAAGGGCCAGCGGGCACCCTGGGGCCTACACTGCAAGTCCAGGGAGAGAGGTGGACCCCTGGGTAGCTTGCTGGGGTCAGAGGCCCCTAGGTGGAGGGCCAGGAGGCACAATGGGGCCTACACTGCAAGTCCAGGGAAAGAGGTGGACCCCTGGGTAGCTTGCTGGGGTCAGAGACCCCTAGTTGGAGGGCAAGGGGGCACTCTGGGGCCTTTAATGGAAGTCCACGGAGGGAAGTGGACTCTGGGTAGCCTGCTGGGGTCAGATTCTCTTAGGTGGAAGGCCAGGGTGCACCCTGGGGCCTATACTGCAAGTCCAGGGAGAGAGGTGGACCCCTGGGTAGCTTGCTGGGGTCAGGGGCCCTTAGGTGGAGGGCCAGGGGCACCCTGGGGCCTATACTGCATGTCCAGGAAGAGATGTGGACCCCTGGGTAGCTTGCTGGGGTCATAGGCCCCTAAGTGGAGTGCCAGGGGCACCCTGGGGCCTATACTGCAAGTCCAGGGAGAGAGGTGGACCCCTGGGTAGCTTGCTGGGGTCAGGGGCACTTAGGTGGAGGGCCAGGGGGCACCCTGGGGCCTACACTGCAAGTCCAGGTAGAGAGGTGGACCCCTGGGTAGCTTGCTGGGGTCAGAGGCCCCTAGGTGGAGGGCCAGGAGGCACAATGGGGCCTATACTGCTAGTCCAGGGAGAGAGGTGGACCCCTGGGTAGCTTGCTGGGGTCAGGGGCCCTTAGGTGGAGGGCAAGGGGGCACCCTGGGGCCTACACTGCAAGTCCAGGGAGAGAGGTGGACCCCTGGGTAGCTTGCTGGGGTCAGAGGCCCCCAGGTGGAGGGCCAGGGGGCACCCTTGGGCCTACACTGCAAGTCCAGGGAGAGAGGTGGACCCCTGGGTAGCTTGCTGGGGTCAGAGACCCCTAGTTGGAGGGCCAGGGGGCACCCTGGGGCCTTTAATGGAAGTCCAGGGAGGGAAGTGGACCCTGGGTAGCCTGCTGGGGTCAGATTCCCTTAGGTGGAAGGCCAGGTGCACCCTGGGGCCTATACTGCAAGTCCAGGAAGAGAGGTGGACCCCTGGGTAGCTTGCTGGGGTCAGAGGCCCCTAGGTGGAGGGCCAGGGGGCATCCTGGGGCCTACACTGCAAGTCCAGGGATAGACACGGAACCCTGGGTAGCTTGCTTGGGTCAGGGGCACCTAGATGGAGGGCCAGGGGTAACCCTGGGGCCTATACTGCAAGTCCAGGGAGAGAGGTGGACCCCTGGTTAGTTTGCTGGGCTCATGGGCCCTTACGTGGAGGGCCAGGGGCACCCTGGGGCCTATATTGCAAGTCCAGGGAGAGAGCTGGTCCTCTTGGTAGCTTGCTTGGGTCAGAAGCCCCTTGGTGGGGTGCAAGGGGGCACCCTGGGGCCTATACTGCAAGTCCAGGGAGAGAGGTGGACCCCTGGGTAGCTTGCTGGGGTAAGGGGCCCCTAGGAGGAGGGCCAGGGGGCACCCTGGGGCCTATACTGCAAGACCAGGGAGAGAGGTGGACCCCTTGGTAGCTTGCTGGTGTCAGGGGCCCTTAGGTGGAGGGCCAGGTGCACCCTGGGGCCTTTAATGGAAGTCCAGGGAGGGAAGTGGACCCTGGGTAGCTTGCTGGGGTCATATTCCCATTGGTGGAAGGCCAGTGTGCACCCTGGGGCCTATACAGCAAGTCCAGGGAGAGAGGTGGACCCCTGGTTAGTTTGCTGGACTCATGGGCCCTTAGGTGGAGGGTCAGGGGCACCCTGGGGCCTACACTGCAAGTCCAGGGAGAGAGCTGGTCCTCTGGGTAGCTTGCTGGGGTGGGGGGCCCTTAGGTGGAGGGCAAGGGGGCACCCTGGGGCCTACACTGCAAGTCCAGGGAGAGAGGTGGACCCCTGGGTAGCTTGCTGGGGTCAGAGGCCCTTAGGTGGAGGGCAAGGGGGCACCCTGGGGCCTACATTGCAAGTCCAGGGAGAGAGGTGGACCCCTGGGTAGCTTGCTGGGGTCAGAGGCCCCTAGGTGGAGGGCCAGGGGGCACCCTGGGGCCTATACTGCAGGATCAGGGAGAGAGGTGGACCCCTTGGTAGCTTGCTGGGGTCAGAGACCCCTAGATGGAGGGCCAGGGTGCACCCTTGGGCCTACACTGCAAGTCCAGGGAGAGAGGTGGACCCCTGGGTAGCTTGCTGGGGTCAGAGACCCCTAGTTGGAGGGCAAGGGGGCACCCTGGGGCCTTTAATGGAAGTCCAAGGAGGGAAGTGGACCCTGGGTAGCCTGCTGGGGTCAGATTCCCTTAGGTGGAAGGCCAGGGCGCACCCTGGGGCCTATACTGCAAGTCCAGGGAGAGAGGTGGACCCCTGGGTAGCTTGCTGGGGTCATAGGCCCCTAAGTGGAGTGCCAGGGGCACCCTGGGGCCTATACTGCAAGTCCAGGGAGAGAGGTGGACCCCTGGGTAGCTTGCTGGGGTCAGGGGCCCTTAGGTGGAGGGCCAGGGGGCACCCTGGGGCCTACACTGCAAGTCCAGGGAGACAGGTGGACCCCTGGGTAGCTTGCTGGGGTCAGAGGCCCCTAGGTGGAGGGCCAGGTGGCACAATGGGGCCTATACTGCTGGTCCAGGGAGAGAGGTGGACCCCTGGGTAGCTTGCTGGGGTCATGGGCCCTTAGGTGGAGGGCCAGGGGTCACCCTGGGGCCTACACTGCAAGTCCAGGGAGAGAGGTGGACCCCTGGGTAGCTTGCTGGGGTCAGAGGCCCCCATATGGAGGGCCAGGGGGCACCCTTGGACCTACACTGCAAGTCCAGGGAGAGAGGTGGACCCCTGGCTAGCTTGCTGGGGTCAGAGACCCCTAGTTGGAGGGCCAGGGGCACCCTGGGGCCTTTTATGGAAGTCCAGGGAGGGAAGTGGACCCTGGGTAGCCTGCTGGGGTCAGATTCCCTTAGGTGGAAGGCCAGGGCGCACCCTGGGGCCTATACTGCAAGTCCAGGGAGAGAGGTGGACCCCTGGGTATCTTGCTGGGGTCAGGGGCGCTTAGGTGGAGGGCCAGGTGCACCCTGGGGCCTATACTGCAAGTCCAGGAAGAGATGTGGACCCCTGGGTAGCTTGCTGGGGTCATAGGCCCCTTAGTGGAGTGCCAGGGGCACCCTGGGGCCTATACTGCAAGTCCAGGGAGAGAGGTGGACCCCTGGGTAGCTTGCTCGGGTCAGGATCCCTTAGGTGGAGGGCAAGGGGGCACCCTGGGGCCTACACTGCATGTCCAGGGAGAGAGGTGGACCCCTGGGTAGCTTGCTGGATTCAGGGGCCCTTAGGTGGAGGGCCAGGGGGCACCCTGGGGCCTATACTGCAAGTCCAGGAAGAGATGTGGACCCCTGGGTAGCTTGCTGGGGTCAGGGGCCCTTAGGTGGAGGGCAAGGGGGCACCCTGAGGCCTACACTGCAAGTCCAGGGAGAGAGGTGGACCCCTGGGTAGCTTACTGGGGTCAGAGGCCCTTAGGTGGAGGGCCAGGGGGCACCCTGGGGCCTACACTGCAAGTCCAGGGAGAGAGGTGGACCCCTGGGTAGCTTGCTGGGGTCAGAGGCCCCTAGGTGGAGGGCCAGGAGGCACAATGGGGCCTATACTGCTAGTCCAGGGAGAGAGGTGGACCCCTGGGTAGCTTGCTGGGGTCAGGGGCCCTTAGGTGGAGGGCAAGGGGGCACCCTGGGGCCTACACTGCAAGTCCAGGGAGAGAGGTGGACCCCTGGGTAGCTTGCTGGGGTCAGAGGCCCCCAGCTGGAGGGCCAGGGGGCACCCTTGGGCCTACACTGCAAGTCCAGGGAGAGAGGTGGACCCCTGGGTAGCTTGCTGGGGTCAGAGACCCCTAGCTGGAGGGCCAGGGGGCACCCTGGGGCCTTTAATGGAAGTCCAGGGAGAGAGGTGGACCCCTGGGTAGCTTGCTCGGGTCAGGATCCCTTAGGTGGAGGGCAAGGGGGCACCCTGGGGCCTACACTGCATGTCCAGGGAGAGAGGTGGACCCCTGGGTAGCTTGCTGGGGTCAGGGGCCCTTAGGTGGAGGGCCAGGGGGCACCCTGGGGCCTATACTGCAAATCCAGGAAGAGATGTGGACCCCTGGGTAGCTTGCTGGGGTCAGGGGCCCTTAGGTGGAGGTCACGGGGGCACCCTGGGGCCTACAATGCAAGTCCAGGGAGAGAGGTGGACCCCTGGGTAGCTTACTGGGGTCAGAGGCCCTTAGGTGAAGGGCCAGCGGGCACCCTGGGGCCTACACTGCAAGTCCAGGGAGAGAGGTGGACCCCTGGGTAGCTTGCTGGGGTCAGAGGCCCCTAGGTGGAGGGCCAGGAGGCACAATGGGGCCTACACTGCAAGTCCAGGGAAAGAGGTGGACCCCTGGGTAGCTTGCTGGGGTCAGAGACCCCTAGTTGGAGGGCAAGGGGGCACTCTGGGGCCTTTAATGGAAGTCCACGGAGGGAAGTGGACTCTGGGTAGCCTGCTGGGGTCAGATTCTCTCAGGTGGAAGGCCAGGGTGCACCCTGGGGCCTATACTGCAAGTCCAGGGAGAGAGGTGGACCCCTGGGTAGCTTGCTGGGGTCAGGGGCCCTTAGGTGGAGGGCCAGGGGCACCCTGGGGCCTATACTGCATGTCCAGGAAGAGATGTGGACCCCTGGGTAGCTTGCTGGGGTCATAGGCCCCTAAGTGGAGTGCCAGGGGCACCCTGGGGCCTATACTGCAAGTCCAGGGAGAGAGGTGGACCCCTGGGTAGCTTGCTGGGGTCAGGGGCACTTAGGTGGAGGGCCAGGGGGCACCCTGGGGCCTACACTGCAAGTCCAGGTAGAGAGGTGGACCCCTGGGTAGCTTGCTGGGGTCAGAGGCCCCTAGGTGGAGGGCCAGGAGGCACAATGGGGCCTATACTGCTAGTCCAGGGAGAGAGGTGGACCCCTGGGTAGCTTGCTGGGGTCAGGGGCCCTTAGGTGGAGGGCAAGGGGGCACCCTGGGGCCTACACTGCAAGTCCAGGGAGAGAGGTGGACCCCTGGGTAGCTTGCTGGGGTCAGAGGCCCCCAGGTGGAGGGCCAGGGGGCACCCTTGGGCCTACACTGCAAGTCCAGGGAGAGAGGTGGACCCCTGGGTAGCTTGCTGGGGTCAGAGACCCCTAGTTGGAGGGCCAGGGGGCACCCTGGGGCCTTTAATGGAAGTCCAGGGAGGGAAGTGGACCCTGGGTAGCCTGCTGGGGTCAGATTCCCTTAGGTGGAAGGCCAGGTGCACCCTGGGGCCTATACTGCAAGTCCAGGAAGAGAGGTGGACCCCTGGGTAGCTTGCTGGGGTCAGAGGCCCCTAGGTGGAGGGCCAGGGGGCATCCTGGGGCCTACACTGCAAGTCCAGGGATAGACACGGAACCCTGGGTAGCTTGCTTGGGTCAGGGGCACCTAGATGGAGGGCCAGGGGTAACCCTGGGGCCTATACTGCAAGTCCAGGGAGAGAGGTGGACCCCTGGTTAGTTTGCTGGGCTCATGGGCCCTTACGTGGAGGGCCAGGGGCACCCTGGGGCCTATATTGCAAGTCCAGGGAGAGAGCTGGTCCTCTTGGTAGCTTGCTTGGGTCAGAAGCCCCTTGGTGGGGTGCAAGGGGGCACCCTGGGGCCTATACTGCAAGTCCAGGGAGAGAGGTGGACCCCTGGGTAGCTTGCTGGGGTAAGGGGCCCCTAGGAGGAGGGCCAGGGGGCACCCTGGGGCCTATACTGCAAGACCAGGGAGAGAGGTGGACCCCTTGGTAGCTTGCTGGTGTCAGGGGCCCTTAGGTGGAGGGCCAGGTGCACCCTGGGGCCTTTAATGGAAGTCCAGGGAGGGAAGTGGACCCTGGGTAGCTTGCTGGGGTCATATTCCCCTAGGTGGAAGGCCAGTGTGCACCCTGGGGCCTATACAGCAAGTCCAGGGAGAGAGGTGGACCCCTGGGTAGCTTGCTGGTGTCAGGGGCACCTAGATGGAGGGCCAGGGGTAACCCTGGGGCCTATACTGCAAGTCCAGGGAGAGAGGTGGACCCCTGGTTAGTTTGCTGGACTCATGGGCCCTTAGGTGGAGGGTCAGGGGCACCCTGGGGCCTACACTGCAAGTCCAGGGAGAGAGCTGGTCCTCTGGGTAGCTTGCTGGGGTGGGGGGCCCTTAGGTGGAGGGCAAGGGGGCACCCTGGGGCCTACACTGCAAGTCCAGGGAGAGAGGTGGACCCCTGGGTAGCTTGCTGGGGTCAGAGGCCCTTAGGTGGAGGGCAAGGGGGCACCCTGGGGCCTACATTGCAAGTCCAGGGAGAGAGGTGGACCCCTGGGTAGCTTGCTGGGGTCAGAGGCCCCTAGGTGGAGGGCCAGGGGGCACCCTGGGGCCTATACTGCAGGATCAGGGAGAGAGGTGGACCCCTTGGTAGCTTGCTGGGGTCAGAGACCCCTAGATGGAGGGCCAGGGTGCACCCTTGGGCCTACACTGCAAGTCCAGGGAGAGAGGTGGACCCCTGGGTAGCTTGCTGGGGTCAGAGACCCCTAGTTGGAGGGCAAGGGGGCACCCTGGGGCCTTTAATGGAAGTCCAAGGAGGGAAGTGGACCCTGGGTAGCCTGCTGGGGTAAGATTCCCTTAGGTGGAAGGCCAGGGCGCACCCTGGGGCCTATACTGCAAGTCCAGGGAGAGAGGTGGACCCCTGGGTAGCTTGCTGGGGTCATAGGCCCCTAAGTGGAGTGCCAGGGGCACCCTGGGGCCTATACTGCAAGTCCAGGGAGAGAGGTGGACCCCTGGGTAGCTTGCTGGGGTCAGGGGCCCTTAGGTGGAGGGCCAGGGGGCACCCTGGGGCCTACACTGCAAGTCCAGGGAGACAGGTGGACCCCTGGGTAGCTTGCTGGGGTCAGAGGCCCCTAGGTGGAGGGCCAGGTGGCACAATGGGGCCTATACTGCTGGTCCAGGGAGAGAGGTGGACCCCTGGGTAGCTTGCTGGGGTCATGGGCCCTTAGGTGGAGGGCCAGGGGTCACCCTGGGGCCTACACTGCAAGTCCAGGGAGAGAGGTGGACCCCTGGGTAGCTTGCTGGGGTCAGAGGCCCCCATATGGAGGGCCAGGGGGCACCCTTGGACCTACACTGCAAGTCCAGGGAGAGAGGTGGACCCCTGGCTAGCTTGCTGGGGTCAGAGACCCCTAGTTGGAGGGCCAGGGGCACCCTGGGGCCTTTTATGGAAGTCCAGGGAGGGAAGTGGACCCTGGGTAGCCTGCTGGGGTCAGATTCCCTTAGGTGGAAGGCCAGGGCGCACCCTGGGGCCTATACTGCAAGTCCAGGGAGAGAGGTGGACCCCTGGGTATCTTGCTGGGGTCAGGGGCGCTTAGGTGGAGGGCCAGGTGCACCCTGGGGCCTATACTGCAAGTCCAGGAAGAGATGTGGACCCCTGGGTAGCTTGCTGGGGTCATAGGCCCCTTAGTGGAGTGCCAGGGGCACCCTGGGGCCTATACTGCAAGTCCAGGGAGAGAGGTGGACCCCTGGGTAGCTTGCTCGGGTCAGGATCCCTTAGGTGGAGGGCAAGGGGGCACCCTGGGGCCTACACTGCATGTCCAGGGAGAGAGGTGGACCCCTGGGTAGCTTGCTGGATTCAGGGGCCCTTAGGTGGAGGGCCAGGGGGCACCCTGGGGCCTATACTGCAAGTCCAGGAAGAGATGTGGACCCCTGGGTAGCTTGCTGGGGTCAGGGGCCCTTAGGTGGAGGGCAAGGGGGCACCCTGAGGCCTACACTGCAAGTCCAGGGAGAGAGGTGGACCCCTGGGTAGCTTACTGGGGTCAGAGGCCCTTAGGTGGAGGGCCAGGGGGCACCCTGGGGCCTACACTGCAAGTCCAGGGAGAGAGGTGGACCCCTGGGTAGCTTGCTGGGGTCAGAGGCCCCTAGGTGGAGGGCCAGGAGGCACAATGGGGCCTATACTGCTAGTCCAGGGAGAGAGGTGGACCCCTGGGTAGCTTGCTGGGGTCAGGGGCCCTTAGGTGGAGGGCAAGGGGGCACCCTGGGGCCTACACTGCAAGTCCAGGGAGAGAGGTGGACCCCTGGGTAGCTTGCTGGGGTCAGAGGCCCCCAGCTGGAGGGCCAGGGGGCACCCTTGGGCCTACACTGCAAGTCCAGGGAGAGAGGTGGACCCCTGGGTAGCTTGCTGGGGTCAGAGACCCCTAGCTGGAGGCCCAGGGGGCACCCTGGGGCCTTTAATGGAAGTCCAGGGAGAGAGGTGGACCCCTGGGTAGCTTGCTCGGGTCAGGATCCCTTAGGTGGAGGGCAAGGGGGCACCCTGGGGCCTACACTGCATGTCCAGGGAGAGAGGTGGACCCCTGGGTAGCTTGCTGGGGTCAGGGGCCCTTAGGTGGAGGGCCAGGGGGCACCCTGGGGCCTATACTGCAAATCCAGGAAGAGATGTGGACCCCTGGGTAGCTTGCTGGGGTCAGGGGCCCTTAGGTGGAGGTCACGGGGGCACCCTGGGGCCTACAATGCAAGTCCAGGGAGAGAGGTGGACCCCTGGGTAGCTTACTGGGGTCAGAGGCCCTTAGGTGAAGGGCCAGCGGGCACCCTGGGGCCTACACTGCAAGTCCAGGGAGAGAGGTGGACCCCTGGGTAGCTTGCTGGGGTCAGAGGCCCCTAGGTGGAGGGCCAGGAGGCACAATGGGGCCTACACTGCAAGTCCAGGGAAAGAGGTGGACCCCTGGGTAGCTTGCTGGGGTCAGAGACCCCTAGTTGGAGGGCAAGGGGGCACTCTGGGGCCTTTAATGGAAGTCCACGGAGGGAAGTGGACTCTGGGTAGCCTGCTGGGGTCAGATTCTCTCAGGTGGAAGGCCAGGGTGCACCCTGGGGCCTATACTGCAAGTCCAGGGAGAGAGGTGGACCCCTGGGTAGCTTGCTGGGGTCAGGGGCCCTTAGGTGGAGGGCCAGGGGCACCCTGGGGCCTATACTGCATGTCCAGGAAGAGATGTGGACCCCTGGGTAGCTTGCTGGGGTCATAGGCCCCTAAGTGGAGTGCCAGGGGCACCCTGGGGCCTATACTGCAAGTCCAGGGAGAGAGGTGGACCCCTGGGTAGCTTGCTGGGGTCAGGGGCACTTAGGTGGAGGGCCAGGGGGCACCCTGGGGCCTACACTGCAAGTCCAGGTAGAGAGGTGGACCCCTGGGTAGCTTGCTGGGGTCAGAGGCCCCTAGGTGGAGGGCCAGGAGGCACAATGGGGCCTATACTGCTAGTCCAGGGAGAGAGGTGGACCCCTGGGTAGCTTGCTGGGGTCAGGGGCCCTTAGGTGGAGGGCAAGGGGGCACCCTGGGGCCTACACTGCAAGTCCAGGGAGAGAGGTGGACCCCTGGGTAGCTTGCTGGGGTCAGAGGCCCCCAGGTGGAGGGCCAGGGGGCACCCTTGGGCCTACACTGCAAGTCCAGGGAGAGAGGTGGACCCCTGGGTAGCTTGCTGGGGTCAGAGACCCCTAGTTGGAGGGCCAGGGGGCACCCTGGGGCCTTTAATGGAAGTCCAGGGAGGGAAGTGGACCCTGGGTAGCCTGCTGGGGTCAGATTCCCTTAGGTGGAAGGCCAGGTGCACCCTGGGGCCTATACTGCAAGTCCAGGAAGAGAGGTGGACCCCTGGGTAGCTTGCTGGGGTCAGAGGCCCCTAGGTGGAGGGCCAGGGGGCATCCTGGGGCCTACACTGCAAGTCCAGGGATAGACACGGAACCCTGGGTAGCTTGCTTGGGTCAGGGGCACCTAGATGGAGGGCCAGGGGTAACCCTGGGGCCTATACTGCAAGTCCAGGGAGAGAGGTGGACCCCTGGTTAGTTTGCTGGGCTCATGGGCCCTTACGTGGAGGGCCAGGGGCACCCTGGGGCCTATATTGCAAGTCCAGGGAGAGAGCTGGTCCTCTTGGTAGCTTGCTTGGGTCAGAAGCCCCTTGGTGGGGTGCAAGGGGGCACCCTGGGGCCTATACTGCAAGTCCAGGGAGAGAGGTGGACCCCTGGGTAGCTTGCTGGGGTAAGGGGCCCCTAGGAGGAGGGCCAGGGGGCACCCTGGGGCCTATACTGCAAGACCAGGGAGAGAGGTGGACCCCTTGGTAGCTTGCTGGTGTCAGGGGCCCTTAGGTGGAGGGCCAGGTGCACCCTGGGGCCTTTAATGGAAGTCCAGGGAGGGAAGTGGACCCTGGGTAGCTTGCTGGGGTCATATTCCCCTAGGTGGAAGGCCAGTGTGCACCCTGGGGCCTATACAGCAAGTCCAGGGAGAGAGGTGGACCCCTGGGTAGCTTGCTGGTGTCAGGGGCACCTAGATGGAGGGCCAGGGGTAACCCTGGGGCCTATACTGCAAGTCCAGGGAGAGAGGTGGACCCCTGGTTAGTTTGCTGGACTCATGGGCCCTTAGGTGGAGGGTCAGGGGCACCCTGGGGCCTACACTGCAAGTCCAGGGAGAGAGCTGGTCCTCTGGGTAGCTTGCTGGGGTGGGGGGCCCTTAGGTGGAGGGCAAGGGGGCACCCTGGGGCCTACACTGCAAGTCCAGGGAGAGAGGTGGACCCCTGGGTAGCTTGCTGGGGTCAGAGGCCCTTAGGTGGAGGGCAAGGGGGCACCCTGGGGCCTACATTGCAAGTCCAGGGAGAGAGGTGGACCCCTGGGTAGCTTGCTGGGGTCAGAGGCCCCTAGGTGGAGGGCCAGGGGGCACCCTGGGGCCTATACTGCAGGATCAGGGAGAGAGGTGGACCCCTTGGTAGCTTGCTGGGGTCAGAGACCCCTAGATGGAGGGCCAGGGTGCACCCTTGGGCCTACACTGCAAGTCCAGGGAGAGAGGTGGACCCCTGGGTAGCTTGCTGGGGTCAGAGACCCCTAGTTGGAGGGCAAGGGGGCACCCTGGGGCCTTTAATGGAAGTCCAAGGAGGGAAGTGGACCCTGGGTAGCCTGCTGGGGTCAGATTCCCTTAGGTGGAAGGCCAGGGCGCACCCTGGGGCCTATACTGCAAGTCCAGGGAGAGAGGTGGACCCCTGGGTAGCTTGCTGGGGTCATAGGCCCCTAAGTGGAGTGCCAGGGGCACCCTGGGGCCTATACTGCAAGTCCAGGGAGAGAGGTGGACCCCTGGGTAGCTTGCTGGGGTCAGGGGCCCTTAGGTGGAGGGCCAGGGGGCACCCTGGGGCCTACACTGCAAGTCCAGGGAGACAGGTGGACCCCTGGGTAGCTTGCTGGGGTCAGAGGCCCCTAGGTGGAGGGCCAGGTGGCACAATGGGGCCTATACTGCTGGTCCAGGGAGAGAGGTGGACCCCTGGGTAGCTTGCTGGGGTCATGGGCCCTTAGGTGGAGGGCCAGGGGTCACCCTGGGGCCTACACTGCAAGTCCAGGGAGAGAGGTGGACCCCTGGGTAGCTTGCTGGGGTCAGAGGCCCCCAGCTGGAGGGCCAGGGGGCACCCTTGGGCCTACACT